>NW_028275165.1:17267080-17579080 GCF_013281855.1 Momordica charantia
CAAAATTAAAAGCCTGTTAGGTTTTTTTTTTTTCCTTTTTTTTCTTCTTGTCTTATGGTTGGAAAATTAAACTTACAAACACTATATATACACTTGTATGTTTCTTTCTTTTTTTAATTTATTTAAAAATATATTTTCTAATTCTGAATCCAATTTTGAAACTAAGAAAATATTGTTTTTCGTTTTTGTTTTTTAACTTTTGACTTAGATTTTGAAATTGTTATGAAAAATTAGACAACAAAACATATAAACATATATGTAGGAATATGGTTTACAAGCTTAATTTTAAAAAAGAAAAACAAAATGGTTACTGAACAGAGTTTAAAAAACAAATGACTCGTTTACTAACGTTTTTGTTTTTTATTTCTTGGAAGCATCTGACAACTATTTATGTTTCTTGTTTCCATTTTACAAAGACGTTCTTAAAATTGTATAAAAATTTTGG
Source organism: Momordica charantia (assembly GCF_013281855.1). Classification (NCBI taxonomy): domain Eukaryota; kingdom Viridiplantae; phylum Streptophyta; class Magnoliopsida; order Cucurbitales; family Cucurbitaceae; genus Momordica; species Momordica charantia. The sequence continues at coordinate 17,267,526 of NW_028275165.1, forward strand.
AGACAATAAATAAAATATTTTTTTATGGTTCATGTTTCCAATTTGTTCCATATATATATATATATATATATATATATAATTTTATCATCGTTAAATTCATGAGTGTTCTTTTCAACAAAAGAAAAAAAAAACAAAAAAGATTCGTAAGTGTAAGAGTGGAGCTATCTCATTCTAGTTTTTTATTATTAAAAATAAGGGAGCAAAAACAAGAGAATGTCAAACAGGCTCAAAGATTTTTAATTAAAAACTATTTTTTTTTATTATTGAAATTTAGCTAAGAAGTAACTAGAAAGTGTTTACAAGAAACAAGATTTTTAATTAAAACCTGTTTTTTATTTTTTAAATTTAGCTAAGAAGTAAGTGTTTCCAGTAAACATAAAAGACATATACCAACAAATTTGTGAGTAAAAACAGAAAACTTAAAAATTAAAATAAAACAATCATCAAACACAAGTCCTATATTATATCGAATTTTTTTTAAGTACAATAGATAGACTAAGAATATTAGAACTCATGCCTCATTAATGAGAGATAAATGTCAATTATTGTTGAGTTAAGTTCATGTTGACTCAAATATTTTTAATCTATACAGAATTTCAAAACGCCCTTTAAAAAGAATTAAATTATAATTAAATGAATTTTAAGTTAATTTATGAAGATTAGTTGAAAATCCTTTCAATTATAGGACCAAATATTAAAACATATTCTTAATTAGATAATTAAAAACAACACAACAACACATTTCTTTTTATCCACTTATATTTATATTTTAAAATGCAAGTTTTATTCAGGTCTACAAATTGTTGCACTTAATTCATTTTGATCTTTATAAATTGACTCTAACTTTTACAAAAAAGATATATCTTAGTCTTTGACATTAAAATTTAATATTGCCCTGAAGAAAATCTTATGTTCCATCATATAAATTTCATAATTTATAACTTCTTTTAATTTCATAATTTATAACTTGAGTGTGCCATGTATCCAATATTTTAAAAACTGATGATATAAAATTTCTATTTACTATAAAAAAAAAAAACGAAACAAAGTTGATAAACACAAAAATGTTTAATAATTTTAAAATAAAATAAAAGTATAACTCTCGTATGAATTTGTTAGAAAGAATTTGAGTCTGAATTTTAAAAATTTTTAATCAACTTCCCTTTTTTTTTTTTAAGAATTAATCCATAAACTTCCAAGTTATCTGTTTGAATTTCTATTTTAATTTACAATCTCAAAAATATTGGTTGTAATGATTAATATTATACAAACTACATTTTGTCTTATTTGATTTATATTTAAATTTTTAGGGTGGGTATGTTTCAAGAAGTGACAATTTGTTTCTCGGACATTGTTTCAAAAAGTGACAATTTGTTTACCGAACATTTGAAAATAGTCTGAGGTCCAGTTAGTCACTCTAATAGAACGTTGACTGGGATGACGAGTTTTATATTTGTTTATTTTATATTATTTTAAAATTAGGAAAACAACAAAAACCAACCCACATTGATTCACCGTTGTCTTCTCACCCCACAATAAACAAGGTTTCTCCCATCTCCATTCTTACTTTTCCTTTTAATTCATCTTTCTGTCACACTCTGGATCAATGAATTTGTACAAAAATAAACTCCTTTTCCTTTTTGGTGTACTTATTTTGAGACAACAGATAATTTCAATCCCATAACAGTTTGGACTCGACGTTCTGTTCTTGAGAGCAAGAGAGAGATGAGAAAAAATTATATTTAAAATAATATAAAAGAAATAAATATACAACTCATATCGAAAGTTTAACTCCAGAGACTAGAACTATTTTTCAAAGGGTAGGATCCAATAGATACATACCAAAAAGTATATTTTATTCTAAATTTTTGAAGTTTGAATTTAAATTTTAACGACTACCTAAGTTTTGAGTTGACCCAACAACCAAACATATATACCAAACATAAATATTTAAATTCAGAAATTAAAGTAAGAACTTATTACTTATGTTTATTATTAAATTTCAAAAACAAAATCTATAAGAGAATGTAAAAAGAATAGGAAAAAAGAAGGGGGAAAAAAAGCACGGGAGGCAAAAGGCAGGAGACTTGTCTGTTTCCCGAAGCTGAGCCACTGCTTTATTTCTTTTTTATTTCCTCTGAAATATAAACCCTGCAAAACTTTTCCTCCGCCGCCGTCCTCCGCTCCACTCTGCTTGAAGTTTGAACCAGAGCAACTTCTCCGGAGGCTCGAGACTTGGCAAGATCTGCTTCCTCGGCAGATTCCGCCTCATGGACTCCGTCGGAATCCCCGATCCCTCTCCGCCCTTCAATCCGTTCAATCTCAAGGACTGCTCTCAAGGAATCTGCACCGCGTTCTGCCCGCAGTGGTGCCGGTACGTGTTCCCCCCGCCGCCGCCGTTTTTCGGCCTCGACGACAGCGACGATTCCGGAACCTTCTTCTCGCCTCTTATAGTGGCGGTGATCGGGATCTTGGCTAGCGCCTTTGTTCTAGTCACTTACTACGCGATCGTCTCGAAATATTGCCGGCGGAGAGTCGACAGCGGCGGCGGCGGTGCGGGCGGTGGACCGGGAGATTATTTCGAGACGGATCGAGCGATGAACGATGCGCGGCGGCCGTCCGGTGCGGGACCGGGATTGGACGAGGCGCTGATTAAGTCGATCTCGGTTTTCAAGTTCAAGAAGAACGAAGGGTTGATCGAAGGAAGCGATTGCTCTGTTTGTTTGAGCGAATTTCAGGAGAACGAGAGTTTGCGATTGTTGCCTAAATGTAGCCACGCTTTTCATCTTGTTTGTATTGATACTTGGTTGAAATCCAACTCCAGTTGCCCTCTCTGCCGCTGCAATATCGCCTCCACGAATCCTAATCCTCCGGAGACTCCGCCGCCGTCCGTGACGGCGCTAGGGTACCGCCACCGCAGCGACGCGGCCGTTGTGGTGGTTCAAGATCCGTCCGAAAACGTAAGCCAGGAGGCCGTCGTAGTCGAAATCATCGGCCATTCAATTTCAAATCCATCGAATCAAGATCAAGGAGGTTCGAATTCCAATCCGCCGAGTTCAGAGCAAGGAGACGGCGGAACAGAGAGAAGAGAAGAAACCGTCCGGTCGATTAGGTCAGTTTCAGAGGATCAACAGTCTTCTGATTCTCCATGTCTAGGCCGAAATCTCTCTGTTGCAGACATATTGAGCATCAGCCATGACGAAGACGAAGAGGTCGAAGCTGTGGATTCATCCATGGCGGCTGGAATTGGTCCATCGAACGACGACGGGAAAGAAACCGGAAAATCCAGAATCAGAAACGGCGTTTTGAATTCCGCCATGAGAATGTCGATTCCGTCTGGAATTTTTTCGTTTGCAAAGCATGCGAAAGGGAAGAGCTCGAATTTACCGAATTGACGTCCGAAATTTTCAGAATCAAAGCTTGAAGAAAAATCATCTGAAAGCCTTATTGAATCTGTTCAGATCAGACTGCAAAAACTGCAACAAAATTTCCACAGTCAAGATTGTCGGTTTGGACGGTTCTGATTTTTGGCCTTTCTGGTAATTTCCAAACTTATAGTTATTGATAAATCAGGTCCCAAACTTAGAGCCTATTTGTAATTAAGGCCCTTTTGATCAATTCTATAAATTTTAAAATTGATCAATTATATATATATCATTTTTGGTATAACAACTATTTTGATCACTTCTCTACTTGTCAGGTGATCTCTGTACCATCAAAATGTTTATTTTATCCATATATTTGTAGTTTTTGTTCGTTCTAGTTAATATATACTTTTAAAGTGTTTATTTTGATTTTTATACTCTTAACATGGATATTTTTTACTATTTATTATATTTTTTAATTTCTTAAAATTTTAGCACGACAATTTTTGATGTGTATCGAAATTGTGTCTAAATTTTGCAAGCAAGAACTAAAATGATCATTTTTAAAAAAGTACCAAAATCAAAACAGATAACCAAAAAATTATGGGGAAGAAAATAGCAAAATTTGAAAATACATCGACAAAATATAATTTAAACTTTTTTTTATAGTTTTTAGTGGTCAAATATTTGTCAACGAGTTTACTCTTATGCTTACTATAAAGTTATTTTTGTCAAGGTAAACAATGGGTCAAACATTTTAATCTTTATTTGGAATGTGACATTTTTCAATAAAGAACTCTCATTTCAATTATTACGGAAACAAAGTTCCATAAGTAATATCTAGTCTAGTGTTCCTAATATTTTATATAAATCAAATTAGATTATTGCATCATGGATAAAGAGTAAAAGTTCGAATTTATGGCCTACGAATGAGATACAAATATTTAAACATAATTGACTTTTTAGTCGAGATATATATCTTATCAGGCGAATAAATGAATGCTATATTGATCATTGTATGAATAATAACTTTTTAATGTTCAATACTAGTATATAAAATATAACACTAAATATTTGTTGATGAAATGCAAGTTAATAATTTAATTAAATGAAAGTATATATAAAGTTACATATAATTGTTGTGAGTCCATTCAGACCAGAGATTATTTACGTCCTCACAATGATATGATATTGTCTCATTTAGACATAATCCTTACGACTTTGCTTTTGGTTTCACCCAAAAAGTTTTATACTAATGAGGATGTTATCCCTCATATAAATAGTAGAATTTATTAGTAATTTTTTAAGTAGAATTTTTTAGTAATTAAAAACTTAGTAGTGGGGTATAACATTTTAACCATTTTGTAGCAATGTTACAAATAAAACTAGAAGAATCCCAAAGGTTAAAAAGTAGAAATTCTTGAATTATAATAATAGAAATAAATAAAATTTGATATTTGCAAGGTTTGCCCTTAAAAAAGAAGATAATTGCTCCAAGTAGTTGGTAGGTCACATTACTTTTGCTAAAAAAAATAATAATAATAAAAATAAAAAATAGAAAAAAAGTTTCCCCATTATTGGGGATTTGGATTGGTTGGTGTGTGTGACCTTGGTACTTTATGTAAGCTTTACTAAACCCACATCATTGGCCTTGCTTCTTAGCTAATAAATAAACTCAATAGAATCATTTACCTCATTATATTTCTAATTTTAAAATTAGACTAAAATAATTTGCAATTTTTTAATTCAAATTATAGGCTAAATATTTATAATTTAAGGTTAAATGTTTGTGTTATTTTTCAACTTTAGGTTATTGTTTACTTGTATTGATTTTTTTAAAACAAGTTCTTGTTGTTGCTGCGAAATATTATCAATCCACCAGATGAGATGATTGGTTGTTAACTCTATGTTTTTAGTTGTCAATTCGAACAAATTTCATTGATAAGATACTTATTATCATTTCAAAGGTCAACAGTTCAATTTGCCACCTCCACAATTTATCGAACTAGAGAAAAAAACCTATGTTTTTGGTTTGATGAAGTAGACATGTCCACCTATAAAATTGATAATTTATCTCATATGAACTAAAAATCAATTTTGATATAGTTTAAAATGAATCAAGTTGAAAGAATAAGACATTTAATACCATCTCAAACGATAAGAATTCCATCTCTAAATTTTGGAATTTTTGAACTATAAACTTATTACTTTTGTGATACAAGAACTTAATTGGAAAAAATTCAATATACTTGGGGATAAAATTAAATTTGTTACCATTTAATTTCTTAATTTTATTATTTTTTTGTGATATGAAATAATTTTCAGAAAAGGGAGTTCTGTGTATATTCTGAGTCAGCGTAAGCCCTTTGTATAATAGTGTAATATTAGGTAAAGTAAAAAGACATCGTCAAAGAAAAAAAAGGCTAAGGATTTTCTCTTTTTTTTTTCTTATAAGGAATAAATTTAGAATAGAAATAAAACTCAAACAAAAAGCAAAAAGAATACACGTAGATTGGAACAAGAAAAAGTAAAGTTTTAAAAATAAAAGAAGAGAATCTCAACAAACAATCAAATAAAGTTAAATAAAAAGAATCCAAAAAAGATAAATACATAGAAATAAATAAATAAATAAGTCTTTGTCAAAGTTTTAAAAAGGAATAAGACAAAAGAAAAAAACAAGTGAATATTAACCTGAGAGGGAGAGTAGTAAAGAGACATAGGCTTTGTAATATTTAATTCCCAATATATTCTAAGATAGTTGATTTAATGGTTATTAGATTAATTTTAGTTGTCGTTTTCTACAAAACAGAGTAAGCACTCCGATGCTATAAAGTCACCAAATTTCCAAATCAACTCAGGAGAGAGAATTGAGTTGTTCGCGTACCTCGAAATGAAGCGAAATGATTTTGTTTATAGGCGACTTCCCCAACAACCATCCCGACAGCGCCTCAACGATTTTTTAAGGTTGTCGTGAATCACGGAGTGTTGTCGTGGAGTCTGTCGGAGTCTGGGGCTGAGTCGAGGTGAACCTAGATCGTTCAGCTAAATTGATCAGAGTGAACCTGAATGAGCTTAGATTGGCTCGGCCACGCAAGGCGTCCGTTTGGGCACATTCATGTGATCGAAGTTGATGAAACTTGGAGATTAATAACATCTGTCATGCGTACTGTTCGTGATCCAACCAACGTAGGTCACGTGTAAGGGTGAGAATGCCTTCCAACATTGGCCCCCACTATACTGAGGCGCTCAGGTCAGTTTAGTGTTACTGTTAGAGAAGATGATCCGCGAGGCATCTGACCAATCAGATGTAATATGAAGGGTTGAGCTGATGTAGGGTGATGTCACTACCAACTGTCTTTTGACGGGATTGAATCCTGGCCATTGATTTCGAAATCGACGGACGGCTGAGATGAAGTTCCAATTTTCTATAAATAGGGAGATTCACTTCTTCATTTGTCCACACTTTAATCCGTGAATTCTCTCAACTTTTCTCTCATTCCCAAGCTTTCTTCAGCTTCAAAAATCCATTTTGGTCAATCTTCTCATTTATTTCTTTATGAGTGACTCTTCCTCGGAATCAAGTAGAATAATCTTCAAGATCTGTAGTAATCTAGGTGAGGGTACCTCACGGCTTATGGTAGAGCCAGCATTTAGGATAGAGCCGAACCAAACTATGGAGGGGAATATAGGTGCTTCAACCTCTGGTCGAGTCGAGCCTTGTCCCGAACTTCCTCCCTCAATCTATACCGAGGCAGGCCTATCCAAACTTACGGAAGCTTATAGGATCCCTGACAGTAAAAATATGTGATTATCTCGGGTTGACGAGAGTTTAGATGACCCTCGGTCAAGGTGGGTAGGTCTTTATCCTCAAATATTCGACCGTGGGCTTCGTTTCCCCCTGCACCCTTTTATCCAAAAATTCCTCTCGGCCACCAACCTAACCCTAGCTCAGCTAGCACCGAACGGGTGGGCCACTCTGCTCGGTCTGTGGTTCACTTGGTGGAGCTTTAGTGCAGGCGAGGATGGTTTACTCTTAGATGTACGATAATTCTTCCCCACCCACATCATCAAACCCTACAAAGAGTATCCGGGTCGGTATTACATATCGGCTCGGAATAGCTTCAGCAAGATAGTGGACTCTCCCTCAGCCAATAATCACTAGCGGGATAAGTGGTTCCTCGTCTCGGGTGAAGGCTCATCACCAGGGACGAAGAGCCATTCTGTCAGGTCCCTAGTGAGTTCGGAGAGTTAGGTACGTATATGTCGAGTCGATCATCATAGGGAGTTCAGCTCATGCGTTGTTGATGTTTTGCATCGTGCTTTCTTATATATATATATAGTGATCTAACACTCTATTTGTATAACTGTACCTCAACTCGCACCTCGGATTAAAGAGCACTCAGAGGAAATCAAGAGTCGAATCGTGTGCGACAAGATCTAGTACAAGGGCCTTCTTGACGACGTGAACCTTCATCAGTGTGCACTTGCTCAGCTCAAACCTGACCGATCAAATCGTCTCGAATGGTGTCTAAGCTGTGCAACTCAATGAACCGCAAGCGTTCCACTAACCGACCTGCTGTAGGCGATGCCCCTCAGAACCGCTGGAGGTCGGAAGGGACTGCATTAGTGTTAGAGGGTTCTTCTCACGCCATCCGAGCTGATCCACTACAGACTGTGCTACCCTTCTAGTCGTTTGGACGGAAGGGTCAGTCTTCTGACTCGAAGGGGAAGCGCTCTTATGAAGCCTCGTCTCGCTCTCCTCCGAGGCCGATCAGCATTCACTTGGAGGATGAGATCAGATCTCAGTCTTTGTCAGTGATGGACTTCTCGTACCCCTTCAAGAGTAGCTTCGCTGGGGAAACTGTTCGTGACGCCGCTCTGACAGTGTATAAAGCTAGTTCAGCTCAGATGTTGCAGACGAGCTATGAAGCCTTCCTGGAGAAATCGAGCGCAATGTCTCATCGACGACCTGGCTCGGCTTCACTTCACAGCCTCCCACACTGGCAAGATCGTTAGCCAAGAGCTTACTGTTAAGAAGACCAACTTTACTCAGGAAAACCAGGCAAGGTGACCAGACAGGAGTTGAAGGCAGAAATGATGAAGCTTTGTAAGGAGATGGACGAGCTGAACAAGACAATCACTTCCCAGGAGCACCTTCTGAGTCAGGCTCGGGTCGACATCCAAACGATGGAGTCAAGAGCCAAGGCTGCTGAGGAACGTGCTGACAGAAAAGCGGTTGAGTGTGCTGTAGAAAAGGCTGATCATCAGGCGAAGATGAAGAACTTCGAGTTCTTGGAATCAGTGATGAAGAAGCTTCCTGACTTCGATGACCTGGTGCGACACCTTGCTGACAAGGGGTTCGACATCGTGGTGAACTCAAAGATCACCATTAGAGGCGAAGTTTTGTCGTTAGCTTTCTCTTCACTCCACGTGTTTGTAATCTACTACTTATAAGCTAGCGTGTCAGACTTGAAGAAACAGACATTCACAGATATGATTGGAAGACCCCCACTATGAATTATTGATGCTCCAATGGATACAATTTTCCTTTAATTTTTTTTGTTCCGTCTTTTTCTGTTTGTAATAAAAAAATAATAATTAACAATGATGTGGTTGAAAAATAGGTCTCTTCATCATAAAACTTTAATAGAATGAGGGACTAAATAAAAACGTTTGAAAATCTGACCACTCAAACCGAATAAAGTTGAAAGTACAACGAGGGTTTAAAGCAATTTGACCTAAATTTCTTTATTTATATTTTATAAATTTTTATATTTATATATCATGTACTTTAAAATAATGTATAACAAAGAGGGAGAGAATCTAAAAATAAAATAAATAAACAATGGAAAAAAAAAAGAATCTAAAAAGATAAAAACTGAAAATAAAGTGCGAATCTAACAAGACAGGAATTGCAATCAATATTATAAAAAGAATACACGCACTAAAGATGATATTTAGCATATTCAAAATAATAAAAAGAAAAGTTTATAATAATTAGATAACTGTGATAATTTGAATAAGGTTAATTCAATCTTAAAATTTTAAAACTTGACCTAATTTATAAATTTAGTAACTTTGTTGGTGGGAACAGTTAATTAATTTTTTACAAATTTAATTAAATTCCAAAAAACAATTTCAATTTCATAATACTATAGGTGAAAAATTTTTTAACTAAAAATTAAGAAGTAAGTCTATATTTATTACACGAAATTACTTATTTTAAATTAAAATTTTGCTACTTCTACTATCCTATTTTTCTCTTCACTTGATATAAAATATAAAATTATAGTTTTGACACGTGCAAGATAGACTTAATAAATTTAGAATTTTAATTTATAAAACTATCAACTAAGATTTTAATTGGCTTGGAACCTTATTTGCATAAATTGAATTTATTTTTTAATAAAAATTTGATTTGTTTCCAAACTATAGTTTTTTAAAATAATGAATCGGGACATTTGGAATGGAAGGCACGAGCAGGTCGACGTCAAAGCACGCGCCTGAGAGTACAAAAATACCAATACTCGCTGTGGAGGCAATATAAACCGAATAAAGGACGGCCGGATGACGACAGTCACGATCACTACCAAACTCTCAAGTCTCATGTCCAATTATTGGAGGCATTTTTAATATTACAGAAATTTATGATTTGCCACGTGTTGGCAAGCCAATAAACTGATTAGAAATTGATCTATTTGCATAAAATAAAAATATCCTTTCTTCTTGATCTTTCTTTTCATCTCAGATTGACGGATCTTCTTCATCGAAAGATCCATTAGTCAGAGGCGAATCCATTCATGGTCCTTGGGACCAACAACTGTTAGTGAAAATAAATAGAATTACATACTTAATCTCATCTATTAGAAGTTCTCTGACGATCCCAAATGAAGCTTCCAAAAGTGACGGGTATGTTTTGCCTTTTTTTTTTTTTGGCAAAATACACTTTTAGTTCTTGAAATATGAAGTATGCGTCTATTTGGTTCCTGAACATTTTAAAATGAATACTTTTACTCACTGAAGTTGGTAAAATAGTTCTAAATAGTCTCTGAGATGCTTTTGATCGTTAGTTGACTAACTTTATTATGACTTGATTGTTAAATTGCTTACTCTAATAATTAGTTTAGCAAAATATATTAATTTAATATTGTATTATGTTTATTGGACTATCTTCTCCTACTTCTCATCCCCTTCTCCGATAGACTTCAATGTCAGTTGCTGATCGCTCGTCCACGTCTCCTCTCGCTGCCGCTCGGCGTGGTTCAAGCATGGGCGTTGTATGGTATTGTCCAATGTTCCATTTTTGTTTCTGGGCCAAAGTTTGCTCAAATAATTGCCCCAAAATCAAATTCAGATTCGATTTCTTTCCCCCTTTTCTGCTTCTTTAACAAAATCAAGACATGGGTGTCATAGAAATCTCAAGAACTTAGAGAAGGGGAAAGAGAAAGATAGAAGCTCGTCCATTAAATCTAATCTAACCAGTTGCATTCTGACTTGATTCAGTGATGTAAATTACAATTCCAATTAAAGAAAGGAAAAAAAAAACTAGGTATGAGAGGAATTTGAAATTAGGAATATCATAATCTTCTCTACGACCCATAAATTTTGTTGAGGGGGCTTTCATACTACTTACAGGTGATAATTCATAAAAGTAATTTTGAATTTAGTAAGAATTGCCAATAATTTTTCTAAATTTTATGTAAAATATCTATCGAACGTTAATTTTTTTAGTATAATAAGTGAGAGTAGAAGCTTCAGACTCACCACCTCTTGATCGGAGATAAGTTTCACATGATGTTGACTTTACAAGAACATTAATAATAGTAAGATTAAAAATTAATTTTCAAATAGTGAAACTAATAATATATAAAATGTAAAGATAAAATGTACCTTTGGCATAATTAAAATTGACAATTTCTATTAAAACTTATATATAAAATAAGAAGAGTTGAATATAAAAAATGATGATTTAAAGAGGAAAGAAATATATTAGTAGAAGAATTTATAAAAAAATTATTACCCATCTGACAACAACAATGTATAAATAAAAAAAGAAAAAAGCATTTGAATTGTCAGCTGCAATTAAATCATAAAGGTCCCACCAACTTTTATATATATATATTTTACATATTTGATTGTCCAAAAAAATTTGACATAGGAAATTTACAATTTCTCTTAATTTTTCATTTTTTTTAAATTGACCTAATCTATTGATTTCTTTTTCTTGTTCAAAAATAAAATTGATGATTTTATTTTCTTTCATAAAACCCACGGCAATATTGGAGACTAAGAAATACAAAAGACACGTATATGTTGGGGGTAGCTAAAAAGTTGGAGGGGGCTCAAGTCCCCTCGGGCCCTACGTAGCTCCATCTCTGATTCAAAGCAAGCATTGATTTAGCACCTGATGTAGGAATTTCGTCCCACATATAGGCTAAAATTATGGATGGCAACAAGGTGGGGCGGGACCGAGAGGGTATCCTCATCCCTATCCTTGTCTCCGAAAATTTAGGGGTGGGGAATCCCCGATCGGGGATGGGTCCCCGACCTAACTTTATTATTTTTATTTTTTTAAAGATTTATTAATAGTTTATTGGACTTGAGACGTTGAGCTTCTTTTAAAACAAATTATAAAAGTTAATATCTTAATATATATATATATTATAAATTAATTTATTCTTATTATTACTTTATTATATATAAAAATATAAATACTAATCCCGACTCCGATCAAACCTGGGAATCTCCAACCTGATTAGGTCGGATACTAAAATTGTTCATCATATATCTTCCCTTTGGTTAGTTACTCTTCAATCAACTCAAATTTGGATCTTAGAAGCAAAGTTATTATTCTTGGCTTTCAAATTTTGTTATAAAAATAAGATTTCGCATTTAAAGTCATCTCAAATCATGAACATCTTTCTCTAATACTTTAATAATTTGCCTACTAATTCATGATAGTCAACAAGATAAAAAGAACAATCATTTTAGTGACTTGTGTATCTTTTCAAAATCGACCATCATTTGCCATTTGGCATATATTTCCACATGTTAGGTATGATTTCTTTTTCCCAAAACTTGCACATAAATTTGTAATCTCAAAAAAAAAAAAAAAATTATGAGAAATTCCACGATGTTTTTTAGTACAACATGTGGGTGGAGATCAATTCCACAACCTTTTAATTTGAAATATATGTCAATTACCACTGAACTTCCTGACCGATTTTTGTTATTTAAAGTGACTAATAATACTGAATATTAAATAATATCAATCCATTTGTTTTTACTTTTTTTGGTAATTAATAATTGACCTAAACCCTAAAGGTGTGGATTAAAAATATATATATATATATATATATATATATTTTAGTTCTACAATATCATATAGTTTATGCTATATTGATAATAACTCTTATTTTTCGTCATTTTCTACATCAGTAATGAGTTCATTTTAATTATCTTAATAGTAAGGTTTTTGTACTTTATGCTATATTTGTAATCGACTTTCGCTTTTCGTCATTTTCTATATTGGTAATGAGTTAATTTTATCCTATTTGAAAAAGTAAGGTTTTTTCTTTCTTTAATAAGATGGAATTGTTGATAAAACTCCATTTTCTCTCTATTAAAAAACAACAACATAGAAATACGAAATATTATTCAATTAGTTTTTTTTTATTTCAAATTTTGTTAAGGCCATTAAAAAATATGTTTTGAATGCTGGTTAATTAACTGTCAATCGGTTAGTTATGAATTTTGATGACTTGAAAACGTACGTGAGTTATTTTGCCATTAATATATATATATAATTATCGAAGGAATAAATAGACATCTTAAATTATTTAGAAAATTATAATAGTAAAAAATATAGATGGTACGCATTAATGTGAAAAAAAAGCAATTACTTAAATGGAAGGAAAGGCACGCAGTATTAGATTATATATTTAACATTACTCTATTTTTGGTCACAAAGTTTTAAGTCTATTTATATTTTGGTTTATACACTTTCAAAGAATCTATTTTTGTTTTCAACTTTATAAAAGTAATTATTTTAATCTTTTTATCTTTATTTTGTTTTCAACAAATTGATATGTAATTTTCAGTATTTATATTAGTTCACGTGTTAATATAAACATATATTCAAACTACATTAGTTAGAAGCATTAGTTAGAAGTTAGAAGGGAGCGTTGGATAATTCAATGACATAATAATATAAACAAAATAAAATTTTGAAAGTTTAGATTAAAATAATATACATTTTAAAAGTTTAAGATTAAAATGGAACGACTTGGAAATTCATGATCTTTCCTTTGAAAGGATGACATATGCTCTCTTAGGGGTGGATTTCATGGAGAGCTAAAAAAAACTACTCCTTACCCACTTCTTTGACATCGGTAAAAAAATATTTTGTTTGAATAATAATATTAAGGTTTTTTAAAGTAAGCTAACAAATAACTTTTTTAGCTAACTTGAATATAGCTCACCTGTTTAAGACACTTATTTCAAAAAAAAAATAAAAAATAAAAATAGTGAGTTCGACCATTCTTATGTTGTACTAAAAATAATACTTTTTTTGGTTGACGATATTAATCTATAAATTACTAAGAGAAATAATTCTAACCTATGTTGTTTAGAGCGTAAACAACAAAAATAATTTTGATTACATCACCAGGGTTGTTATATAAACGATCTATTAAGGTGCGGGTGAGAGATCTATATATATACCAATTATTGCTGAGTATGTTCATTTTAACTTTTAAAAAATAAATTTGAATATAATTCAACGAGTTAAAACATATATTATTTTCTGAACAAATTTCTCCCGCATGCCACATCACAGGTTGAATTATATATTTTGTTAAATTAAAAACTTAAAATACGTAATATTATTAATAAAGAAAATTATTTTTATATAACTTCAAATTCAGTATCCAAAAGCAACATTTTTGTGTGATTACTTTTTGCTCATACGCATAACCTCTCCAAGAAGTCCCTCTCTCTCAAAAAGATCATGAAAATCTCTCGCCAGTGAAGCTCACGTACGGCGCTTCTTCTTCCTCTCTTTCTCTCTCTTCGAAATGGCTCCGGAGATCGGCGGCAGCGACGGCGGCGACGCCAAATCCGCATCGAATCCGATCAAGACGATCGTGGTTCTAGTTCAAGAGAATCGATCCTTCGACCACATGATCGGCTGGATGAAGACTCTAAATCCAGAAATCGACGGTGTCTCCGACGAAACTCAATTCTCGAACCCTATCTCCACCTCCGATCCAAATTCCCCCTCTCTCCACTTCGGAAACGCCTCCGCCTTCGTCGATCCCGATCCCGGCCACTCAATCCAAGACATCTTCGAGCAGATCTTCGGCCAGCCGTGGTCCGCCGCCGCCGCCGCCCAATCATCGAGCGCGACGATGCGCGGATTCGCACAGAACGCCGAGCGGATCGGGAAGGGAATGTCGGCGACGGTGATGAACGGATTCCGACCGGAGGCGGTGCCGGTGTTCAAGGAGTTGGTGTCGGAGTTCGGATTGTGCGACCGGTGGTTCGCGGCGGTGCCGGCGTCGACGCAGCCGAATCGGCTGTACGTCCACTCGGCGACGTCGTTTGGACTGAGTAGTAACGATACGAAGCAGCTGATCGGAGGACTTCCGCAGAAGACGATCTTCGAATCGTTGGATGAGGAAGGATTCAGTTTCGGGATTTACTATCAGTATCTTCCGACCACTCTCTTTTACCGGTATGTTCGCTCTTTTTATTTATTTATTTATTTATTTTAAATCACTTTTTTCTCACGGTGCTTTCTTTTGGACTTGTTCTACTTCTTCCGTCGTAGCAGTTTGAAATATATAGAATTTGGAAGTAATGTTTTATAAAAGAGATTTTTTTTCAAAATAGTTTTGGATCGAAAAAAATTAATAGATACAATTTTAACATTCTGACATTTAATTTATTATTTTTATAAACTACTTATCTGTCAAGCTCAATTTATTAAATAACTTTAAAAAAAAGCTTAAATACTATTTTGATCATTTGATTTTTTTTTTAATCTTATTTCTTTCCATTACAATTCTATAATAATATTTCACTCACAAAATTTGTATTAAAGGGATTAAAATATACCTTTTGAGGGTAAAAGGATATTTAAACCAAAATAATAATAATGGCAAGAGAGGTATAATATTTTTAGGCTAAATATATGTCTTTTTGGGACAAACCTGTGGACTGAATATATTTTTTAATTTCTAATGAATTTAGTCACTTGTTGAAGATTTTATGATAAACTTAATTACATAACATGAATTTTAGTGTGAGTTGGCATAAATTTTGAAGAGAAATTAAGTTAGAAGGAATTTTCTAATAAATCTCTCCTTTAAAAATTCAAATTTTGATCTTTTATTTCTTATGTAACTTAATTCATTCTAGTAAATACATTCATCAATATGATGATTGAAAAAAATATTAAAATGACAAAATTTGAACCATTTGAAAACATTAGGGACTAATTAAATTGAAAAGAACGCTTAACCTTTAGGTAGTTTTTTTCCCCCTTAAACGACCTTTAGGGTAGTACTAAAACTTTATTTAGCTAAATTTTTATTATGTTTATAAATATGTTTTTTATATAAGTAATTACAAATATAACGCATATAATGATATAATATAGTAGTTGTTTAACCTAAATCGACAAATACTATAGGTATTTATTAATATATAGCCATAACAATTTATGAATAAAATCACTGTATATATGCTCTGATTTTTGTACTTTTGTTTTTATTTTTTTTAAACTAGATTTTTGTTTTAAATTTTATAATATCTTATTAGAGTATATGATAATTTGTAAATACATAATTAAACCACATTTATTTTTCAATCATGATTAAGTAAAAAATTTCCACGTGTTAAAAGTGTGGCAAAATTTCACAACTAGGTGTCAAGTGGAATCTAATTAGGATATGTTTCTTTGCCACAGTGCAAAAAGTACATACATATCCGTACAATTTATAAAATAAAGTTTTAATTACAATAATGTTGTTCTCATCAGATAATTCCACGTAAGGTAAGAGATAACGTATAATTAAAGTGAAGAATTATTCAAAAGAAAATTAAATTAAAGTGAAGACGCTAACTTAAACCTAATTTAAGTAGTCAAATCATTGATAACTTTTCTAAAAAGAAATTTGTTAGTACATTTAAATCTTCACCAATTTTTTAAACTTGGAAAATGACACAACATATTTGATCTATAATAGTATAAATTAGGATAACTATTCAATTTTGCTGTATTGGTAAAATGTACAAATTAGGAGAAAAAGGTATATCATCTTTTTATCTATAATGAGTAAAAATTATTAATGTAATACAAAATATATATATATATATTTAGATAGTGATGATCAATCCTTAGATTTAGATATCTATTGTTGGACATCATTAAACTTTTGACGAATAAGAGAAATATAAATACAAATATTTTAGTAAGTATCAAATTTTTAATAGTGATAATGTATTAGCATTTAGGTATTAATTATTATTCTTAAGACCAATTAAAAAGTAGAGTTTGAATCAAATTCCTCTAATGAGGGATGCATACCAAAACCTCCCTGCCATTGAAATGTTGAAAAGAAAAAACTTTCATACCTAATGTCTTGATTCATAATTTATAAACTTTGAAATGATTTGTTTGTATTTTTTAACGGTTTAGATTTTGGTTCTTAAATTTTTATGGTTTTAATTTTTGATTTACTCTTTAAACTATAGAATATTTTATATTTCGTCTTTCGATTTTTAATGTTTATTCTATTTTTGTCCTTATAATTATGTCTTAATCTCAAAACTATGCGAACACGATTTTAGTCCCCACGTTAATTTTCACTAATTATTTAATATAAATCAAAACAAAATTTAAAATGGTCTTAAATACACCTTTTAAAATCCAATTCATGTTTTTTTTTTGAAGAGAAATCCACTCCATCATAAAAATGAATAAAACGTGTGCTTTGCTAGAATTTTATCGAATAATTTATATTAACAAAATTAATAATCATAATCCAAATGATTTTTATACAAAATTATGTACTAGACTAAAATTCTTTTCTGTAGTTTATAAATTTAAACCATTCGGAAATGGAAATGACTTTTGGTTTTGATAGGAATCTAAGGAAATTGAAGTACGCGAAGAACTTCCACCAATTCGACATCGATTTCAAGAGCCATTGCAGAGAAGGAAAGCTCCCAAATTACGTAGTGATAGAACAGAGGTACTTCGATTTGGCCTCAATTCCCGGAAACGACGACCATCCTTCTCACGACGTTTCAGAAGGCCAAAAATTCATCAAACAAGTCTACGAAGCTCTGCGATCCAGCCCTCAGTGGAACCATATCCTGTTCCTCATCACCTACGACGAGCACGGCGGTTTCTTCGACCACGTCCCGCCGCCGCTCGCCGGCGTCCCCAATCCCGACGGCCTCGTCGGTCCTCCGCCGTACAATTTCAACTTCGATCGCCTCGGAGTTAGGGTTCCGACTCTGTTTATTTCGCCCTGGATCGAACCGGGAACTGGTAGGTAAATTGATCAAATTTGGGATGGGTTTGCGATCGAGTGTAATTTAATTTTGTGGAAAATTGCAGTGTTGCATAGGGCGGAAGGGCCGGATCGGACGTCGGAGTTCGAGCATTCGTCGATTGCTGCGACGGTGAAGAAGATTTTCGGTCTGAAGCAGTTCTTGACGAAGCGCGACGAGTGGGCGGGCACTTTTGAGATTGTTCTTAATCGGCAGAGTCCAAGAACAGATTGTCCAGGTCAGAATATTCTTTTCCCAAAGTCTTACTCTCATCAAATGAAAATATATCCAGAATGTTTTCAATTAAATAGTTTTAGGCCATTTTAGTTTTCGGTTTTTTATTTTTGTTTGTTTTTAGTTTTTGGTCTTCTGTTTTTAAAAAACAAAAACCATATATGTCAGAGAAAATTAGAGAAAATTTTATGTAGAATAGAGATGATGTGAGTGCGAGTAAGGATGCTCTCCCCCATTATCAAACTCGTGAAAATTTT
The DNA here is from genome assembly GCF_013281855.1 of Momordica charantia. NCBI lineage: Eukaryota > Viridiplantae > Streptophyta > Magnoliopsida > Cucurbitales > Cucurbitaceae > Momordica > Momordica charantia. Next base: position 17,285,944 of record NW_028275165.1, read on the forward strand.
TAGTCTCCGTCTCCATCTAGTTTTTGGATTCAAGAGATGTTCTCGAGAAAAATTATCGGTTTTATAATTGTTTTTAATTATTTTTAGAATTTAAATATTAAAAAGTGTAATAAATATATATTAATTATTTAAAAAATGGAATCGGGGACGGGACGGGGTTGAGACATGCATTTTCTATTTTTGGGACCCAACCCTAAGGGAAATCTTTGTCTTCTCCTATGAAAACAGAGATGTTGAGAAAAGTTAAAGACAAAAAGCGAAAAATTTTGGAGAAAAAAATAAAATCGAGAGGAAAAGATATGTTAAAGAAAAAAAAATTATAAAGAAAGACAAAAATTATGGTGGAAACATAAAAAACAAAATTCAAAATATAATTTTTATATAAAATAAATAAAAACAAAGATAAATAAAAGTTACCGTGAAAGAAAATTGAACGAGAAAATAAAATATAATTTTTAAAAGAAAAAATAGATTACAGCGAGACAGAAAAGTTATAAATATGAAATTTTTGAGAGAAAAAAGTTAGGAAAAATATTAATTTTTTAGAGAGAGAAGTGAAACTGATATGTTAGAAAAAAACAAAAATACAGAAAACGTTGGAGATGGGCAAATACTGTTTGTAGAGAAAAATTTAGAAATAAAAAAAATTTAGAGTGAAAAATAAATTTTTTAGGGATAAATATGAGAAAAAAAAGTTGAGTATTAGAAGAAGGAATTTTTGAAAATGGCTGTTTTTTTTTATTTTTGAAATTTACCTAAAATTTTAAAATAATTTTTGAAAAACAAAAATCAAAAAATTGAATTGGTTTTAAAAAAACTAAAAACCAAAAACGAAAAACGAAATCGTAATCAAACGGGTCCTTAGTTTTTTTTTTAAATATCTTTTTTAATTATGATTTGAGCACAACATTATAAATAATCCAATAAATTTCTTGAAATATATGCTTGAATTTCACCCAAAATTATAAAGTATATGGACCACAAACTTGGAATTATTTAATTCTCATCTCTAAACCTTTTGGATATTTTGTTTTAAATTATTCATTTTAAAACGTTATATTATCATCTCTCTCTATTTTTTTTGTTCAAAACTATTTAAATTATATAAATTTAGGTTTATAAATTACTATGTCTTTTTAGGTTTGATTCGTTTCGATTCTCACCGTATACTTTCAAAATGTCTATTTGATCTATGTACTTTTAACTTTTGTTCATTTTAATTATTGTATTTTCAAAACGTCCAATTTGATTATTGTATTTTTCAAAATGGACTATTTTGGTTCATTTATTTTCATAGTTATCTCATTTTTTCTATTACAATTTAGCTATGACATTTCACCGATTAAATTTTTTGAAATAGTCATAAATTTTGTATTAAAGAGTTTTTATTGCATAGAGACCAAATTGTTCGTCACTATTTAAAAGTATATAGACCAAAATTGATGTTGTGAAAATATAAGAATTAAAACAAACAAAAGCTGAAATTTCATAAAGTAAAATGAAAATTTTGAAAATAAAAACTAAAATGGATTGAATTGAATTGTTCATGGACCAAAATAGTATATTTAAACCTAAATTTTACTACATATCATAAATTTTATAAATTTAATATGAATTATAATAAATGTTATATTTTTAATAAACATGATATTTAGACCTTTTTTAGTGGGTTTAAAATTAAATTTGAGTTTTTTTTTTACATTTAATAACATTTTAGTTTGAGTTTGGTTTGGATTAGGTTATTTTTGTAATTTTTGGTTATATTTAAAAATACATATTTATTTTAAGCTATCTTTATAATAAATGCCCCTTAAATAATAAATATTGTTAATCTTCTTTATCAATAACATATTAAAAACATTGAATATATTTCAAAACTAACGACACTGACCTTCAATCCTTTGTTCATTGGGAGGCAAAAAAGAAAAAGTCAATCGGCTAATTGACTTATGATCATTAGTAACATCCTTAAAAATTTATAAGTTGAAAATAAAATTCTAGTATTTAGTCTATAGATTTTGATAATCAATAAAAGTACTCAACAATACCAACCTTTTTTCAATCCTAGCTAATTGAACACATTCTCAACTAATTATCATATAAAACATATTATTTTAACTTTTTACCTCATATATGCATATACAATTTCATATTAAGATTCATAGGATTCCATTTTGAAATCAATTGACAATAAGAGGAGTAGTCCATAATGGAAGGTCCCTTCTTTTATCAATGTGGAATCCTTAACATTTCATTGTTAAGATATGCAAGTGAGGTTCTATTTTTGGTGATGACAGTGACGTTAAACGACGCGGTGAAATTACGGGACGTTGGGGCGAATGAGACGAGGCAGATCAGCGAGTTCCAGGAGGAGATAGTACAGTTAGCAGCAGTACTGAAAGGAGATGCCGATAAGGAAATATATCCCTATAAACTGGTGGAGAAAATGTCAGTTTCTGAGGCAGCTTCTTACTGTGAAAATGCAATGAAGAGTTTCTTGAGAGAGTGTGAGAAAGCCAAGGAAAATGGAGCTGATGAGTCTCAGATTGTTGTCTGTGGAAGCCAACCTCAGCTTTCTAATCACAAGCCCAAATCTTTTGCTCGTAAGTTGGTTTCCTGCTTGGCCTGCCATCATTAGATTGAAAAATATTGTTCATTTTTTGGTTGTTTTGGAAAGTTAATGCACCATATTTTGGTTTGATTTTTGTTGGTTGGTTGATTGTTTTTAATTATAGGTTGGATAGGTTGTGTGTGTGTGTTTTTTTAATTTAAAAAAACAAGTTTGATAATTTAATGTATATTTCGATATTTATCTTGTGTTCATCTTAATCTGATTTTAGAATGATACTTAGTATTTTTTACAAATAAGGAAAAACGAATGCAAGAAAGAGGGAGGAGAGATACTTTTAAAAGAAAAAAAATTTGTCGAGTTTTTAACGGTGGTTAGTAGGAAGACTTTTTTTAGTTGCTAGGTACTATTCTTGATTTTCGTTATTGGTTTCATGCTTGTCATAGCAAATGATGGAGTTTTTTTTTTTTTTTTTAATTTTTAATTTGTTCAAGGCACTACCTTACAAAAGATTCGAAGTTCGAATATTCCCTTGCTTGAACTTGAAGAAAAAAAGATGAAATTTTTGTATATATTAAAAGTAAATTTGAAACTTTTTTACTTAGAACAAATTTAGTATTTCCAAGAGATAACCTTATTGATAAGTGTTTGCAAAAAGTTTGGAGATACCTCTAAAGTTTTGAGTTTCAGCTTTTTGAGTTTCAGCTTTAGTAGAAAATGTAGGTACGATAATGATTTGGTTTTAATTTTTACCTTCTTAGAAATTATGCTTAATTTCTTTAATAAACAATAACATGTGACGGTAGAAATTCGCACCCACCAACTTTTGGCTAGAGATAAATTAACCAGTTGAATTAAGTTAAAGTTAGTGAAATCGAAATTACTTTCTTACTATTTATTTCATAGGTTTTCACGTCTCTAAATCTTTGCTAAACTTCAAAACTAAAAATAAGTTTTCAAAAATCTTTTTTTTTTTTAATTTTCAAACTTTTGCTTAAAATTACCTCTAAAAGCAGATATAAAAAACAAAAAATAAAAATAAAAATGGTATTTATAAGTTTAATCGATAAATAAAAAATAAAATAATTATGAAATAAGAACTTTTTTTTTAGAACAAATAAGAACTTAATAACTTAAAAAGTACTTGTGTCTCTTCAAATTGGTTGAAGATAATTTTTGTTATAAGCTTTTGATTTGAACAAGAAGTAAACGTGCTGGTAAATATATTTATGTAAACAACATTGTATATGTTTGAAGCTAAAAGGGACCACAAATCCATTCGACATCCAAATAAGTTTTTAAATTAACCTCACAAATTAAAAAAAAAGACTTATTGTAGTAATATTGTTTTTTTTATTAAACAAATTAAACACGTGAGATTATTTTTTAACGCTCCAGATGAAATCTAACTCAACCAATGTTTTAAATGTCGATGTTGATGGAGATATCAACGTCTCAATTTCATGAAAATATTGATAAAATGTCAATGTCCATGGATATTTCTATAAAAGTTAGAGAAATTAAAAAATCGTAAAAAATATTTAAACTAACACATAAATATTTTCTTATTTCTAAATAAATTAAAAATAATTAATATTAATATTATGTATATATTAATGTGATTTTGTTGATATTTTTTATATTTTGTCGATTTTTTTATACTATGGTAGAAATATCGATTTACTTCTTACGTCGATGTTGAATCTATAAAAACATGGACATGTCGATAGAAACGTCCATCCAATTGAAGGCGAGTTCGAATATTTATAACCATGAACTCAAATAGTTAAAGTATTTATTTTGTTCCAATCTCCGTCCATCCAATTGCAAAATTTATGTAACCTAAAATTATGATTCATGAAATTGAAATTTTACCCACGGGATTTTCCCTTTCTAACTTTTCATTATAATTTACAATTTTCGCGCGAAACGAGGAAGAATTTCCATTTCTTTTTCTTCGTTGCCAGAACGAAACAATTATTGAAGCAATGAATCCAGAAGCAGCAATGGTAGATTTGAGGTAAACTTGTGAGCCGCTGCAGCAGCACTGCTACTGCTATGGTTCAACTTCAACGAAAGAGACCATGAAGCAGCCTCCTTGCTGCATATTCCACGAGTTTCAGAGAGTTTCATCAGCTCATCCTCACAAAATCGCAGTGATTCACGCCTCTGGCGGAGTCCAACTTTTCCGGCAGTTACATGGCGGCGGCGGCGACAGCAACATTATCTCCGGCGACGGAGCCGATAATTTCTTCAAGGAGCGGGCCATATCGGCTTTCCCCTCGATGTACGAAGGCGACCGGTTCTTCACTTACTCGCACTTGCTGGCCTCCGTTGATTCTCTCAGCTCCCGTCTTCTTATTCGAGGTTACTGCTTCAATTTGAACCATTCCCTATCTCAATTGATTATCAGTTTAACAAGGAAGCTTTTAGAGTTAGCTGCAAGATTAATAGAGAAATAATTTGAAGACGAATCAGAAGCTAAATATTCCTATGATTCTGTAAATTAGCGTACTGTCTTCGTGTTACTACATGAGGGAATCAATGGGCGCTCTAATTAATTGGGCAATTGAACTCCAATTTTGCAGCGAATGATGGGAACGGATTTTCTGAAGGCTCCTCAACTGGGCTTGAGGGTGCTAATATACCAAAAATTTTTGGAATATATATGCCACCTTCAGTTGAATACATAGTTGCTGTTCTTTCTGTACTGAGATGCGGAGGGGCTTTTATGCCCTTGGACCCTGCATGGCCAAAGAGTAGGATTCTGTCTGTTGTTTCGTCTTCGAAAGTTGAACTTATTATCTACTCTGGATCTTCATTTTGTGAAGATGGCTATCACCTGTCTGATGGATTACATTGGCTCTTGCAAAGCAGTGGCTGTCCAACCTTTTGTTTTAATATGGAAGAAAGTTTCATTCAAGAGCATAATAGTTCAGTTGATTTAGTTTTTCCTTGTGAACATGGGAAAGGGAGGTTGTTCTGTTATGTCATGTATACATCTGGATCTACTGGAAAGCCTAAAGGCATATGTGGCACCGAACAAGGTACGCTATTACCAAGATTAGATTATCTAGTCAATGGAAACATCAAGTTCTCAATCTTGTAGAAATATCGATATCAAACAAATGTTCTTGAAAACTAAGAAACTTGTAAAAATTTATTTCAATTAATATAGAGTTTTTTTTCACTTCTTAAATAAGTTTTTCTTTTCACTGTGCTAGTGTGCTCTTCATAATCACAGTGATTTTTTATATCAACCTTGATTGGAGATGCTTTATAATAGTATTTTCTTGGTGGGGTTTTCTTACCCCCAACCATTAGGTTGTTCATCTTTTTGGGCTTTTTGAACATATTTCATTCCTTATAAAAAAATCTGGTTAATTGTTTAGGTAACTCACAGTTTCCTTTCTTGGTCATCTAATAGGGTGATCTATTTGAAAATTTTCTTCTTTCCCACGTGAGTATAATATAAAGTAAGATCTATGGCTTCTTCACTCCTCTTCATAATATCACTCACAAAAATGATTGGGGTGTTATTTCTTTAACAAAATTGGTTTAAATTTTGTAGGTCTTCTAAATCGCTTTCAATGGATGCAAGAATTATTTCCATGTAGTGGAGAGGAACTTTTATTGTTCAAGACACCTATTAGCTTTATTGATCACATTCAAGAATTTCTTAGTGCCATACTAACATCTTCTGCCTTGGTTATACCTCCAATGAAAGAGCTAAAAGAAACTTTATGTTCTGTTGTCAATTTTATCCAGGTAGGCTGATGTAGAGTTTTTAATCAGATGATTGGTCCATCCTGCCTTTTATTCTGTTCAATTTTAAATTACACATATGAACCGAGATTAAACGCTCGTACAAGGTACAAGGAAAACAAGTCTAAATATGTTCTTTCTAGTTTTGAATATTCATATTAGTAGCTATGGATATTTTTCTCTGGTCATTACTTCTTTCTTCGTGTGAAAATGAAGCTTGCAGATAGATTCAATGGATTATACTAACTGTTGTTTGGAAAATAAATCTTTATTTATTAGATTAAGTAGTGAGTCAAGGGTTTTTTTGATTGAGATTGAAGAGAAAAGAAAATCGTCATCTTTTTGCATTGGGCTGCAATGGAAGAACTGAGATGGTTGGAACAAGTGTTGGTGAAGATTCTCCAAAATCCTCTGATTCTCAAGAGCTTCAAGAATGATGATGGAACTTATTGGGTGCAGAAGAATTAAAATTAGAAGGGTGGTTCGTAGAACTTAGTTCATTATCAAATGAAGTGAAGAGGTGTATCAAAGTTCTAGCAGGTGCTAGTTAGGGGCTGGAGGGTATTTAGGGAAAGGGAGATAGAAAAACAAGAGAAAGGAAGATGAAAGGAGTTTAAATCTTGAACTTACTAACAAGAAAGAGAATAGATCCTTTATTCAAGTAGTTAAAGAAGAAAAAGGACAAATATATTGGTCGGTTCAAGAAAGTTTTGAGAGGAAGAAAAGAAAGCAGAAAGTGATGCTGAAAAGGAAGCTGAATTCGTTGAGATACTTGGGATCTAGGATAGAATCCAAAGAAGAAAATGAAATTGTATTGGTAGCTTGCAGAACAAGAAAATTTAGAAATATATCTCAATGGCGCCTCCCTCTTGAGCAAACTGAAGCCTAAACAACCAAACATTTGCTTCTCATCACCTTTCTTCCTCACTCTATGACTAAAATATACCATTTCTACCCTAATAATATTTGTAACATCTATCCCTATGATGTTCCTAAGAATCAAACCATGTCTTGTGGCACAAATATACTAGCATTGTCCTCCTTTCCATGGGGCTGGGTCTTTGGTATGGTTTGCTTAATTATCATGCTCGGAGTCATTTGGCACGGTTTGACTTATATGTATATATATTGTAATTTGTCAGTTTGGTTTCAATTCGGGGTTATACAATGACCCAATCCAAGTCACCGACACCCCTACTGCACATCTTAGTATTCATAATAGTAACATCAGCTTTAACATTATAGAGTTTCTCAACTATCTATTCTTTTGTACTTGCTCACCTAATTCTCTCGGTTATATCTTCCTTGCTTTACTTCCCTCAAGTAAAAGAGATATTTAAGTATATAATCAACATGAACACTTTTGGTTTTGAATTCTGGATTCTACATTAGGATGTTTCATGTAGTTTCTTTACTTTAAGCTATTGCTGCCTCTTACTGCACTGTGGCAAGAAAATGTTCTACTCTGTTTAGTCGATATCAGCTCATTATTCATGCTACATTCTTATTTAATGGATGACAAAATTTAATCTCTTTTTGTGAAGGCATATTCCATTAGTAAACTTACCGCTGTTCCATCACTAATGAGGGCGGTCCTTCCTGCATTCCAAAGACTGTATGTGATGCAGAACAGATGTTCCCTAAGATTGTTAATTCTGAGTGGTGAAATTCTGTCAATACAATTATGGAAGGCGCTCCTCAAGTTATTACCAGAGACCACTATTTTGAATTTATATGGTAGTACAGAGGTTGGGATTTAAAAGTTAACAGCATTATGCACTCAATTTATGCACTCAATTTATGCAAAACATTTTCACTTCTTTATATTTTCATTTTGGAATGTCGTTTCACTTTTCCCGTTCCTTTTGTCTGCGTAGCATCACATTCTATTCATGATGCTAATCTATGACTGAATAATTTAAGGAAAGATGCTTGGACTTGTTTTTTTCTTTAGCTCCGTCTCTGCAGTCTCTCATCATCCTTAATTTTTGTTGAATGCAGTGCATTAATTTTGCCAGTGAATGATGGCTATTGAATTTAAAAAAGCTTGATCATGTTGTGTATTATACAAACCTTAATATTGTTCAATAATGAAAATTCTTTTTGTGGAAAACATTGAAATTCATCTTCTCTCTTATCCTTCTTCTCCTTTTTTTTTTCCTTTTTATAAATAAAATTAAAGTTGCAGCTCCCTTTTCATGCTTGGTATGTGTTTCATAATTTAACTTATTTAAGTTCACATCAAGATAGTGGTTAAAGATGTCACTATTCACTTGTATATGATACCCTCATTGGAACATATTGAGCCACCTTTTGCCTCATCACTCATATTTATTGGCTAACAACATCTCAAATTTCTGAATAAAAAGGTGTCTGGTGATTGTACATATTTTGATTGCAAGAGGATGCCAAGGATTTTGGAGACAGAAGCAATCAATACTGTTCCTATTGGTGTGCCGATTTCTCACTGTGATGTTGTGGTTGTTGGTGAAAATGATGCACCGAACCAGGGAGAACTGTGTGTTGGTGGTCCCTGTGTATGTAGTGGATATTATTCAGATTCTACTTTTCTCCCTTTGGATGGTACAAAATTATCTCAAGGCCTTGTTAATGGAGGTTCATTGAATGAAAATTGTAAAATTTATATCAGGACTGGTGATTTTGTCAGACGGCTTCAAAGTGGTGACTTGGTTTTCTTGGGGAGAAAAGATCGTAGTATCAAAGTTAATGGGCAACGTATTGCTTTAGAAGAGATTGAGGATGCTTTAATGGAACATCCGGATGTAGTAAATGCAGCTGCAGTTTCCAGTAGAAGTGACAGGGAACTTGAATATCTAGTAGCTTTTCTAGTTTTAAAGGATAACAAGAAAAGTGAAGTATTCAAATCAGTCAGAAGTTGGATGGTCGACAAAGTTCCACTGGCTATGATTCCTAACAGATTTATCTGCGTCGATTCAATTCCTATGTCATCCAGTGGAAAAGTTGATTATGAGCTTGTAATGCATTCATATCCTCTTTGGGAGCATGTGCATGAAAATTTTGATGAAACTCAGGAAAATGACTTCATGCAAGTCATAAAAAAGGTCTGATCCTCATCATCTCGATATTTCAGGCCCTGTTGCTTCGTTTTTGGTAGCTTGTAAAATGGATAATGGAATACGTTACCTATATTACATATTCTGCACACTTTTTCAACATCTATTCTCTTGCATTGCAGGTTTTTTCTGATGTTTTAATGGTTGAAGAGGTCTCCAGTAATGATGACTTCTTCATGATGGGTGGTAACTCTATAACTGCAGCGCATGTCTCACATAAATTAGGGGTTGATATAAGATGGCTGTATCACTATCCAAGTCCAGCTAAGCTTCTAACGGCTCTTCTAGAAAAGAAAGGATCAGATATCATAGATATTAGTAGAGATGTTGACTCAAGAAAGAACCTGAGAACTGATAAGTGGAACAAATTTTCTTTTGAGGGTTCTGAGATACTGAACCCTTTTGATCTTAAAGAGGGTGGGAATTTTGGAAAAAGGAAACAAGTCCAGTCAAATGAAACTTTGTCAAGGGTAGCCATACCAAGGAATGACAATTCTTCTATCTCAAAACACTATAAGGCAGTTTCTGATTTTTCTGTCAATTTGGAACACATAAGTCAAGTTGGTGGGCACCTGTGGAATTCTCTTTTAACATCCATGTCATGTGCATTCAGTCGATGCAACAAGGTTGTGTATGAACACAAGTACATTGGTAATAACGAATGTGCAGAAACTTTGTCAGTGAAGTCTCAAAGAGGCGAATATGGTTCTATGAAAAAATTTTGGCAAGTTCATATGGAGTCCTGCGTTGACGCTTCACCACTTCTTGTGTTTAAACACCCCTGTATCTACTTATTTATTGGTTCTCACTCACAGAAGTTTGTCTGTGTGGATGCAAAAACGTAAGCAGCATTAAGTATTCAGAACATGTGTATTACTTTTCTCTCTAATTCTAATTAGCCAGATTATTCCTTCTGCGTTGTCCTAAACATTTTCTTTCTTTATGTTATGCATATAGGTGTTTTTTTTTTAATTCGATAGACTTTTATCTCAGGCCCATTATCACTATTTTTCTTATTTTAGGTGGAAATATGTATATGTTAAATGTTCCTTTTTAACTTGGTAAGAAACCAAGCTTAAAAGTATCCTAGGAATGCATGCAACTTATCTTCCTTGACCGAAAAGCAAACCTACTAGTTGAAGAGAATGTACCGAGGAAGTATCCTCCCGAACAAAAGCCAAGGACATTACCACCAAAAAAAAAAAGTTTGAAGAAGAAAACTCCAAAGTGGCTAGAATAAAAAAAAAAATCTGTCAACTCTTTGGGTTGTGGGAGGGGAGCTTCCTTTTTCTTTAATTTTAATTTTAATTTTTTACTTTTAAATGTACACTCAATAATTACTAATTCATTTCTATTTGATTTACTGAAGTTCTACTTTTATTGCATGACTTTCTGTAGCGCTTCTCTTCAATGGGAAATAAGGCTTGAAGGACGAATTGAATGTTCCACGGCAATTGTTGGAGACTTTTCTCAGGTTATCTCATTATTGTGATGCACTTGGCATGACATTTGATTAACTATTTGTCTTAGATATATTTATTTACCATTCTTGGAAGCTAGATATATTTACTTACCATTCTTGGGAACTTATAGGTTGTAGTAGGTTGCTACGAAGGGAAGATATATTTTCTGGAGTTTTCCACTGGCATTATCCATTGGACATTCCAAACGTGTGGAGAGGTAAAGCTATTTGTTTATTAACAAATTGGTCAATGATCAAGCACGAAAGTTCTGTTGAATGTATTAAAAGGGGAATGAGAATTACATCTACCTCATACCTTTTGATTTGTGTCTATTTAGTTCGTACCAAAGCACTGTATGTTAAAGAAAGGAAACAAAATTGCACATGATCTCAGATTGTCATATTTGATACAGATTATTCAACTGCCAATGTTTAAAACATGTTTTACTCATCAGCTTCTCCTAATTAGTAAAGATTTCATTTTTAAAATGAAGGTTAAATCACAGCCAGTGGTTGACTCACAGAGAAATTTGATCTGGTATGGTTTTACTTCTGTACTTTAGCCTACTGCTTGTTCATTCTCCTCCTTTAGGATGTTTTTGAATTTTAATTACCTGTTGGGAGTTTTTTTTGTAGAAAACATTGCTCATTCCCTCGACTGTAAAAGGAAATGTATTGTTTAAATAGATCATTTCATGGTACACCAAATTTTTAGCTTATGATTTATAAATTATCATGCAGGTGTGGATCATATGACCATAACTTATATGCACTTGACTATGTGAGGCATACTTGTGTTTATAAACTTCCATGCGGAGGAAGTATATATGGATCACCTGCAATTGACGGGGTAAACTCTGTCAGTCAATTTTTTTTCCTGTACTTTGCAGAATGACTGATCAATAGTTAACATGATTATTTCAAGTTACCTTTTTATTTTTATTTTTAAAACTTTTATTTGTCTGGTGTTCGTTTTTCAAATGAGAGCATGGATAAATGGTTTTCGAGATTCATTCATGAGGAACTAGCTTTGTGGAGGAGGATCATTAGAAGTTATATGGTTTAGATGGCCACGCCAGGCTCACAAATGTTCCTAATGCGAACAAGGAGGGCTGCCCTTGGCCCAACATTACTAAAAATAGTGAGTTGTCTGGTCACCTCGTCATATGTAAGCTGGAAAATGGGCAGGAAATAAGATTTTGGGAGGATAGTTGATGTGATTTCTCCCGTTTGAATCTCTGCTTTCATGATATTTATGCCTCTCTAACCAAAAAGGTTGTATAGTCAATAATTGTTGGAACACATAGTATGTCAACTTGGGCTCTGGGCTTAGGAGGAACTTGTTGAAAGAGAAAATAATGGTTGGGTTCACCTCAAAGAAAGGTATTAGACTAGGTTTGAACAAAAACAAAGTCATTTGGTCCATAGACAAATTAGGCGCCTTCTCTTGTAAATCTGCCCATCTGAAGCTTGTAACTAGAGCCTCAAGGTTGATTTTTCTCCTTGTAGAGCTAGTTTGGGATGGTAAGGTGCCTGAGAAAGTATATTTCTCTTTTAGTCTCTTGCCTATAGGAGTAGGAGCTTAATACTCAAGATAGATTACAGGAAAAGAATCCTCATTGGGCTATCTCTCCCCGTGGTTGCTGCTTATGTTTTGAGGATAGAGTCTAGATCGTTCATTCCTCCATTGTTCTTTTGTGGCTAATGGGTGGGCCTTCATTCGGGAAATGTTTGGTTTAGCTTTCTGTTATCTCTTTGAAGAATTATAATTGGCTTCATAAAACCTCTTAGGTTGGTAGTTAAACAAACAGGCTAGGGTTTTGAGAAGAGACCCAAGAAAGCAAATAATCCATTTTACTTTTTGTATTTTTTTCCTTCTATTTTATTATATTCTTTTTATTTTTAGTTCATATTCAGCTCGTTTTGATGTGTACAAGTCTGTACCTACAATAGAAGAGGAGAGGGGATATAGGATTATGATATATGCACCTTCAACAGGCGCTCAAAAAGACATAAATATTTGAAGAATGTTCACTTTTACAGTTACATTGAATTGACTTAATTTTGAGTAATGGAAATTCTCGTTTCAATATTGCCTCTATTGCACATTGTAAAATAAAGAAGCAATAAGTTAGGAGTATTGAAGTTTTTCTATTATTAACTTGATTAAATGTAACTTTACCCTTTCTGTAGGTGCAACATAGACTTTATGTGGCTTCAACAAGTGGACGAATCAGTGCTCTTTTGATAAAGGCAATGGCAACTACTAGCATATGTTTAGCTCCTTTTGATGGACTATCTTTCCGTATATGCTCTTTTGTTTTCTTTCATTCTTTCAATGAAAGCATGACTTTTATTTTGTTTAGCTCTTCAGATATTGCCTGCGTACTGTTTGAAATGTGATTTGTTTAAAATATTCATGCATTAGAGTCACCTAGGTTGGCAAAAGGCAAGTATTGAATGGAAAGATATTAGGTGAAAAGATAATATCAAGGACCAAAATATTAAAATTTGGGAGTTATTAGACTAAAATAAACCTTTTGAAAGTTCAAGGGCCAAAATGAGATTTAAAGCTAAAAAATACTAGCTATTGATTCTAGAGGGATGCCATGGGTAACAAACGCAATGTATCATGTAGCTTTCTGCACTGTCTGGTTTCATCTCTTTCCTTCTTCTAGGAACTTTCAATTGAGCGCTTAGTTCCACCTTTTATATATTCGCATCTCCTTTGCTCTCCAAATCCTCCAACTTGCATTGTCAGCATTCCGTTCTTGTTAAAATTTCATGGAAGTTAGAGATGCCTTAGCTGTCTCCAATATAATATTCTACGATTCCAAAGCCATGTAACTGCCTGTTGACTATTTGCTTGTCTTAATAATTTCAGGCTTTTCCTTTCGGTACTTTCTGGCATTATGATCTAGAGGCACCAGTCTTCGGGTCCCTTGTGATTGATCCACTTAATAGAAATGGTATGTCTTTGTGATCTGTGTTTCGTGTTTTCTGTAAGTAAATCTTTCCTTCCACACATTTTCCATGTATGGTAAGTAAAATTTTTGTAGACAAATGATCTATGTGGTCTGAATTTTGGAAAACATTAGAAGTCTGGAATAAGGAAGTTTAACTCACTCTGCATCGGTTGGAGACAGGCTACTGAAGTTTTTCACTTTTAAGTAACTCAAGTATGGAACAAATGTTTTGGTTGCAAAAAGGAAAAAAAAAAACAACGTTCTTTACTTTTGACGGTTTTGCTGCAATTTTGTATGTTGAGTATCTCACTTTCTGAAAATTTGTTGTGTTTCTTCTATTTCTCTCAGGTATCTGACAATCTTCCTATACTCTTTTCGGGCATTAGTTTCACTTTGATTAAAAAAAAAAATGCTACATCCTTTTGTCCTTGTATTTCCATCTTCCATCTTGGTTGAACACCTCTGCTTTGCTTTTGTGCAATTCTCTAAGATAATTTAATTTACTTGCTTTTCTTGATGTTTCTCTAATAAGAAATTAGCCCAAGCTACGTTTGCCATCTATATTCATCTCATTTGCCCAATCTGCGTTTTTGATTAATTTAGGTCCAACTGAAAGTCCCTTGTACTGAAGCGGAAGTTTGTGAATTTAAACAGCCTCAGCAGTTTTCTGTATACAAAATTTAGTGCCTGCTAAAAACTTTAATTTTTTTGAATCTGTGGATTTATGATGTTGGAATACAGATTTGCTCAGATAATACTTTTCTAAATTTCTTGATTACCTATCTGTAGTTATTTGTTGTCTGGTGAACGGTCACGTTGTTGCATTGGATTCAAGTGGATCTGTTTTATGGAGGGTATAGTTCATTAGATCTTCTGTTCTTACAGTTGCATTCATTTTCTCTCAGTGTATTGTAAATTCTATGCAAATTTTTTCATTTTGTGCTCATCAACAATTATATCATTCAGTGCAAAACTGGTGGTCCTATATTTGCTGGAGCCTGCATTTCCTCTGCCTTCCCTTTACAGGTATATTTTTGCAATACCCTCGTAAGTCTTTATAAACTATTTCTCATATCTTTTTTTTTTGTTTTATTTTATAACTTCCTCTTGATCTAGCTTTCATTTTTCTTCCATATCTATTTCAGCACATCATGTATTGATGGTTATAATTATTTTCTTTCATTCTTTATCTATGAAAGTGTGATTTGATCTACGACCCTATACTCTGTTTTAAAGTAAGAATTATGCTTATTATAAATCTTGTGTTCCAGGTGCTCATATGTTCCAGAAATGGAAGCATTTATTCTTTTGAACTGGTAAATGCCACTGTAATTACTTTTTAAAGCTTATTTCCGGCCTCTTCATTTTCAAGTACTTCTCACTGGCATAATCCCCTATTTGTCCCTACTCCAGCAAAATTTTGGTACAATATCTTCATGGGAACCAAATAGATATTCATATTGAGACTAGGAAAATATTACAAGATTGAGTAGAAATTCAAGATCCCTCCCCACTCTTCCAATTGTAGTCTACTCGGAATACTCATTCAATAGTTACCCATCCTTTACTCTTTTTCCTTTTTTAATAAGAAACCGAGCTTTTAAAAGAAAATAAATCCCTGCGACACAAGAAACTTTTTGCATCTTATATTCAAATCCACACTTATATGCTGCTAAATCACTATTACTTGAAACTAATCTTGAAATGGTCTGTTCTCTCTTGGTTTTACTCAGGAAAGTGGAAATCTAGTGTGGGAGTACAACATTGGCAATCCAATAACAGCATCCGCTTGCGTTGACGAGCACCTGCAACTTGTTTCTGAAACTTCTGTCTCATCGGACAGGTACGAGGAAACAAAATTGAAATGATACACGAATCTACGCTAAACTTGTTAATAATATTTGTTGACATGGATGTAATGAAAATTTGTCTTTACCATCATGGCCATGGGGTATTCATCGAGTAATCGGGGATTCTGTTTCATTGAACTACCTGCAATTACTTTCTAATATGGACGAAAGCGGTTTCTGAGGGAAAAAACAATGCATTGTTCCAGGCTGATTTGTGTTTGCTCCAGTTCTGGAGCCATACATTTGCTTCGAGTTAGCTCAAGCACGACGCAGGAGGGAGGTTACCGAAATACAAACGTGGAAGAATTTGCTAGAATGGATCTTGAAGGAGACATATTCTCCTCACCTGTTATGATAGGTGGACGTATTTTCGTCGGTTGCCGAGATGATTACGTGCACTGCGTCGTGATTGGAAACCTTAACAGCATGAGAGAGTAATATATTGTAATTGAAAATTCATCATTTCTATTGCTGTTTTCATTCCCTCTCCTCACTCTCTCTCTCTCTTACTGTGATGTTAAATCAGAGAAAAGTTGTACATGTAAACTGTTAGTTATATCAATGTAAACAGTTGTACATTATATATCAATAATTCAACCCTTTTGTCTTGGTGGATTTTGGTATAGATCAGATTTGAGAAGCTCAGCATTGTGAGATATTTGATGGAAGAAAAGGAGATGCAAGAATTGTCATTATCTTCGGGTTGATCTTTCTTTTCATTGTTCGACGGTCTTGTTCTCTGCCTCTACTTCTTCCTCCCTCGATCAGAATCCAAAGATTGCTATTCGATTGTCCAGATCATTTTAGTTTTTGGTTTATTTGTATAATTGAAGATAGGTACATTAATCAGTTGGGTTATGCTCGGTTTAGCGATGTTTATTTGGAATTTGAGTATGAATATCCTTTAAAATTGATAACCATTTGTATCTTCAATTTTGAAGGTAAAATGTAAATAATATATACATATATATATATATATATATATTATGTGTGTATATATATAGTAGTAGTAATAATAATAATAAGCTGATCTAAAAACTTCTTCAGACCTCAGGCAATCGATAATCACCTATAATTTTTTTTGTTCTGATTCAATTTTGCTAACTTAAATGGTAATAATTTAGTTCTTAGACTTTAATAGATAACAATTTAGTCTTTATAGTTTAAAATTTCTTGTAGATCGATAACATGGTAAGGACCAAAATGTCTGTTTATAAACTTCAATGACTAAATCATTACATAACACTTAATTTAATTAAACCTTCTAGAACCAAAAAGTATGAGTTTAACATATATTATAACTGTCAACATGTTTTTAACTCAAAGATAACTGACATCTGAATGTCTCCGATCCCACTTGTACTTGTTATATTATAAGTTAGGAAATTGATAATTTGTATAGTTGTAATTGGCAATTTACAAGGTGGAGAGAAGGCCTATATCTCTTGTACAATGCAACTATGAGCTCTATAAATAGGTTATGCGATTCCAAAGGAAGTTTTACAAAATTTTCTCTCAACATTTGTGAAGAAGGTTTGATTTCGGGCATGAAGAAGAAGAAAGTGTTTGATGCGTGGATCGCCATGGATGAATAAGCAGCTGCAGATCTGAGGACTTTTTTGCAGCATGACATATTTGATGGAAGAAAGAAAAGGAGATGCAAGAATTCTAATAATCTCCGGGGTGATCTTCCTCTGCATTATCTCCGGCGGTCTCCTCCTCGGCCTCTACCTTTATCTCCCGCAATCGGAATCCACCGATTGGTATCCGATCGTCGGGATCGTACTCGTCGCTACTCCTTGGATCTTCTGGCTTCTTGTTTATTTGTATCATTGCTTCAAACCCGCTGCTCAGCCTCAGCCTCCTCGATTCAATGCCTTCAATTCCTCTACCAATCGGGCGCCGCCCGCTGCCAATCCATCGGGGGCAGAATCTCCAAATTGTGATTCTCCCGGCGGCGGGAAGCGTCGGGTGCATTTCGGAACAACCAGGGAAGAGGGTATGGATTCAAATACCAATGGAGGAAACAATCATGAAAAGTGCCCTAGGGAAAGTGAATTGCCATTAAGTCCCTCCATCTCGTCTTCGTAGTATTGGGTTGGAACAATGTATTTCGAACAGAAGCAGATAGATTTCAAACATGCATTTGAGGGGTCAACTACATTGTGATTCCCAAAGATTGTTGTACCGTGATGGGCCGAGGAACGTCGAACCATGGATTGGTACATATTTTTGCAACAATAAACGGGGAGGAGCAAAAAAGGTGAGTAAATGTGATGATCTACAAAGGAAAATTACCATAAAATTTTAAGCATCATGAGATTGATATTGTTTGCAACTTAGATACTACAAACATGAGAGGAAATAGGTAGGTTAAGGACTCGGATTGACTTTGTTTGTTTGTGATTCATATGTATTTCTCGATCGAGAGAGGAATATATATACATGTTTGATTAGTGTTGAATGATCTTCTTTGTTTATATTTTAAGTAGACATACTTAATTATTTTTACAACATTTCATGTTCTTTTCCTTTAAAAAAAAGTTCTTCTCTAATATTGATATTTGAGTTCTTCAATTTTGAAGAATATCTGTGAAAATTTTGCTCCATTTAAACAGCATTAATGCAAATCTTAAAATCCCTTTGTACATTTGTATTGTTATATTAAAAAGAAATTTTGTGTAAACATAATCATAAAAATATTCAAACTAGTGCACAAAATCAAACTGGTGAACAAGTGTTTAGATGGTAGATAACCATAAATCTTTGAGAAATGAGAATTTAACTAATTAGAAATACTAACCTTGTTATTTAGTCAAAAAGTTTAATTTAATAAAATTAAAAGTGTGAAGTTAAAATTTAGGTCAAATAACAAGTAATTCACCTTAAAAGTATATCGTGATTCTTGAATTCTTAATACTATTTTAGTAGCTGTATTTTCAACTTTTATTCATTTTAGTCAATATACTTTTAAAAAGTTTGTTTTGGTCAGTGTCATTTGATTCTTATTTACAAAATTTTAGCACAAATTCTATAAATATCAAAATGATTTAATATAAAATCATAGTTACATTTCAGAATAAGATTAAAAGTAAAATAAAAGTACGAGAATCAAAATAGTATTTTAACTTGTTTTTTTAATACTATGGAGCTTATTCACACAAAAATTTTAAATTTGACCTTTTAATTTTGTGTCTATAATAGGTTTGCATTTTAAAAATATTTAAATAAAATTGAGAATCCAAAAGGCTTATGAGACATTTTTAAATTTAAAAACTGAGTTCGTAAGTTTATGACTAAATTTGTAATGGAGTTGAAAATAAATAATTAAATTCAATTTAATTTTAAAAAGAAGAAAGAAAAAAAGGGTACCTCCTGAGGCTCTCCGCTCTGGGTAACTCCATTGTCATCCTTCTTCATTCGTGGATCCGCTCGCCCAGTGCTTCTTCGGCATCGCATTCTTCCGCACGCCAAGGTAAGCAAAAAGCCCATATCCTTAATTTCTTTTTAGTTTTTACTGCTAATCTTGTGAATGGGAATACACTGTGGTTGGCTTGGTGTTTTGATCCTCGATAAATTCCCAAAATCTTTAAGAATTTGGCATCGCTCTAATTTGTATTCTTGCGTTGTTTCTCCTACTGATGAAACGAGTAGTAATTACTGAAGCTTGAGAGAGGTTCGGCTAGATCAGTGACATGGGCACCACCTGTTTGATGAAATGCCACCAAGAACTTGACCTCTGATTGGCAACGGTCAAATCACCATTCATCAAGAAATTTGAGCCCACGGGTTAGATAAGGTCCTAACAGGTGACCATCAATGTTAATTTGACAGGAAAATGACATTACATAGGTTCTGACGTCTTGAGTTTTCTTACTTTTTATTTCCAGTGTGAGAAATGGCGAAAGGTATGATATGGGCAACAGCAGAGGATTTAGCGAGGAACAGAGGGCGCGTTCTATCACTTTATCGCCAAATATTGAGGAGCCTCAACTCCCCAATGTTGCCTCTCAGCTTCGCAGCAAGGTTAGCAAAGAAGGCAGAAGTTCGTGGCATTTTCTTGCTTGCTTCTGAAGAACGATCTCTTCACAATATTGAAGACCTCATTGATACTGCTGAGTACTCTCTCTCCCTTTTAAGAAAGGGAGAAATTCCCAAATATATTCAATGAGTAACTCTTTCTTCTTCTGTTTTGTCAATTTCTTTATTTTTGCAAAGGCTCTTTTGTCTATTTCACTAGTGAGTTTCTGAGTGATTCATACTTGTGCTTGCTCTTGGGCCACATTTCTACAATTTAGCTATTGGGTTCTGTTATAATATATGTTTGGCCCTTTTTACTTTCAAATGTTTTGTTTTAGTCATCAAACTTTCATAAATAGCTGTTTAGATTGTTGTGGTTAACTGTAGTGTATTTGACAAAATTCTTTGGCCACCTATTTCTGAGTTTGATGTTGAATTCAATACATGGTAGCTTAGAATTCAACTCTGCATGATACTACTCCAAAATTATATTATATCTAATATGGAGATTTTAGCAACAATCATTAAAACAAATTGTGTAAAGTTTAGAGATGAAAACAAAAACATTTGAAAGTATAAGAATGGAACCAAAATGAAAAAATGTAAGAGAGTTTCGAAACCTATGCAATCCAAACTTTTTACTGCAAACTCAAAAGGTTTTTTTTTTCACCTCTCTTTTTCTGGAATTCGGTGTCTTGAAATTTTATTTGTTGGAAATATTACATTGTAATAATGGTAGTAGAAGATTTTTCCATTATCATGGTGGATAGGGGCATGGGAACAGCAACAAACTTACTGGAGATGGGCTGCTAAAATTATAGGGAAAGTAACAGAGAATACTCAGTGGTTGCCTCCAAAAACAGGTAATATTACTGCTACAAACAATCTTATATGGCTGCCTGTTTTGGCCTTCCTTTTTGTATGTGGTAAGCTTCTTACTCTGCATTTGGGGCCACATATAAAGTCAATTATTAGGAGGAGCTCAGGGGAAAGGAGACAACTGACTTTTACTCTTGTTTCCTGTTTGCTTGATTTTTGAATAGTTCTGTTGTTATATATTCATTAGCAAAGAAATGAAATAACAATATTCTTTCCTGTCTCCTTTCATTTCCTTATTTGAGTTGTTTCTCCATCCAATTTTTATGATTCAAGCTCAAACAGCATATCTTAATTCCTACATTATTTAGATCTAAATGGTCCTTTTTAGGAGTAATTATTGTTTTATTGGGTTTTAGTTACATAGTGGAATGACCCTCGAGGGGTTTGGTCATACATGCTTTGAGGTTTTAAGATCGAACCTTCGAATCAGCTTGATACAAAAAAAACTTTGATGTCTCTTGAATCTGGACCTTGGGGCAGGTGCGGGCACCCCAAGTATAGGGGAGCAAGTTATGACTCTCAATTATTAAAAAAATGTTACATAGTGGAATGAATACCATAGTGTTGTTATTTAGAGAATATAACCTGCATTTTTTTGGCTTGGCAGTGTCGAAAACTGAGGAATATTATGAAAGATGTATTTATTTAATTATTTTTACATCTCCGTATAAAAAAAATGACTGAATTCAGGTAAGTTCCTTCCAAATGGCAATGGATTCTTGCCTTTCAGGTATAAAAGAATTACTCTGATATATGTACATATTCTACCATGAGATATTTAGTGCCCAAGATGATATTTTTTTAATTTTTTTTTACCATTTAACTGTAGACATTTGCTTTTGTTCCATTCACTTTGATTGTGACATAGGAGTTGGAGACTTCATCTGAAGTATAAAAGAATTACCATGGTATTCTACTTCTTCTATCCTGAGATATTATCTTTTTTGTTCAGAATCTTCTCGATCAGGAGGGACCTATAATTTCTTGGCTCGGTTAAAATATCGCTCGAACTCGGTCTGAATTTTTTCTCTAAGAGATAATTAGCGTACAAGGAACCTATCGGGGGTTCAAAAATTCCAATTCCAATTCTCTTTAGATTACAAGTTCAGTTCATAAAATTTAAAAGGTGTTTAATAGGTCGCTAACATGTCGCTGAGTGAGTAATAAATTCATAAACTTTCAATATTGTATCTAATAAGTTCTTGAACTTTCAATTTTATAATAAATAAGTCTTCAATTTTTTTTTTTTAATTCACAGACCTATTAGATACAAAAATTGAATTTTGTATTTAATAGGATCCTCAACGTCCTCTTATGTGTCTAATATGTTCTTGTATTTTAAAAAACGTTTTATAGATCAAAGATCTATTAGACATAAAATTGAAAGTTTACAAGTTTATTAGAAGTTTTTTTCTAAGTTCAGAGACTTGTTAAATACAACTTTTAAATTTTAGAGACCAAACTTGTAATTTTTTAAAAATGAAAAAGAAATATTCTTAATGTTAAATGATACATGACAATACGACCATGACAAATCGTTGGTAGACTTGTTCTAAACTAGAATACATGGTCCAAGAATTATTTTCCATCTTGCTTTGTTTCCTCACTACTTTTTTTTAGCTTTATCAAAGGTTTAATCAATGCATGAGCTTCCCTTAAATCAAGAGATTTATACATATCTAGCTTACATTTAGGAAATATATGTTTACAACAAATTTTCTAAAAATAGGTGGATAAGATATTATTACCCTCTTAGAGGTAACACGTACTTTACCTTACTTTCAACATGTCCAATCTAACCACCTAAACCAACTATCCGTCTCAAATTTAACTCGACCTTAACATTATAATGTCAACGATCCATAGAGGACACAATCAAAACTACTTGTAGAGTTTCATATAATCAAACAGATCCAATGTTGTAAGTAGAAGATTGAAATTCATTATTTTGAGCATTGAAATATTAGGGAAAAAAAAGTCCCAAACTTTGAGGTTCAAACTAGAATTAAGCAACAACTAAGAGAGAGAGAGAGAGAGGGAGAGAGAGATTGTGTGATGTAATATATGTAAGTGAAGAGTGAAGATGGGAAATTAAATTAAAAGTTGTTGGAATTAAAGAGTTTGTGTTTTTATTTAGAAAAAAAAAAGAGTAGTTAAGTTAAAGATAAAGAAATGAAGAATTAGGAGGGTAGGAATGTAAAATCATCAAACCTAATAGCTATTGGTGTGGGTGTCTGTCCACTGCCTCTATCACCTTGCTGGCTATGGCGCTTGCATACACTGATGAACCTTCATATATCTGATCCAAATTATCATCCAAAAATACACAAAACTTAGATTATTGTTGTATCATTTCATGACTAATTAGTAGTAGATATCATAAATTTAGCAAACTTCTCGTGCTAATTAAAATTCTACTGGTTAAGACATGTATTCTCGACTAAACGATCAGAAGTTCGAATCTTAACTCGTACATTTTGTTGAACTCAAAAGAAGAAAGAAGAATTTCAAAGCTAATTTAAACATAGCTTTATTGTTAAAGCATCTCCCACGTGTCCTCATATTTATCGTGTAATAAAAACTAAAAGAAACTACCAATCCAAAATATGAATGGACAAAGATATGATTACCAAATAAAAATCAAAATTTTGAAAACATTTTTATGGTAAAACAAATAAAGCAAACTGTTGAAGAAAATTTAAAAATGCTTCATGGGACCCATTTTTTAGAACTTTGAAGCCTTAAGGTTTGAAGGGGAAACAAAGAAAGATATCATCCTTTCTCTATTTAAAATAAACCAGTTAAAATTCAATTTTTTTGTCCTTGTATTTGAGATTTACTCTACGTAATTAAGTTCCTATACTTTTAAATAAACAAATTTATGTACAAAAAAAATATAAATAAATAAATAAATTTAATTATTGTACTTCCAATAAATCCTAAAATTAAAATAATCACCATCTAAAAGAAAATAAAAATAAAAATAAAATAAAATAAAAAACCTCCCTCCAAGGGAAGGACATAAAGGTGATCATGTCTCAAACTTCTCAAAGAAAATATGTATGGTGACTAGATTTTTTACTATTTTCAGTCCCTATCAGTATTTTTATTGGCTAAAATTTTTAATTAAAAATAGATGATCAGGTGAATAAGTATTTCATGCATCTTACCATTATCAAATTTTTAATGGTGGTTAGTAGAAAAATACTCGTCGGTACCTAAATTCATCCGATATGACTAAGAAGCACCTAAATATTTTTATTGTATTTTAACGAAAGAAATGAGTATTTAAGAGTAACCCAGGTCTATTGTTCTTTTCGGGATCCTTAACGTTCTACCAAACAAAAAAAAGAAAAGATTGTAGTTAGAAATAGAATTACCTTGGTATTGAACAAGAAGCTGTAGTAATCGCCGATGTGGCCGCCGGCGACATGGTGGAGATCAAGGTGAAGGTCGTCGAGCAATTTGGAGACAATCAACAAGCAGTTGAGTTTGCGTTGAACAAGTTTTATGGTCACTTCATCGTCAATTATTCTCACATCTACTTCTGTGTCTTTGGTCTTCCTCTGCAGCCACGAGCTCCTCAAGTTGTAGCTCTGGTCCTCTGCACCTGCAGCCTCCGCCGCCACCGCCTTCCCGTTCGAGCTCTCTACGTCCCACGCCCCGCCCCCCTCCTCCTCCGCCGTCGTCCGGTGCCTCTTGCTCCTCTCCCTGCTGCACCTCTTCTTCTCCACCAGAAGCTTCAGTTCCTTCACTGTTCTCAGAAGCTCTTTTATGTACTCTATGGCGTCCCCCACTATGGATGCTCTATCAGTCTGTGGTTTTCACAAAGAAAATGCATTTTCAAATGCAATTTTACACAAAATATAGCATAATCTAAATCAACCTAGGAACTTAAAAGTACGAAGCCATTCGACGGCCTATCCAACTGCTTATCGATCGGCACTCATTTTGTTTTGATCACCAATAAAAATTGGACAGTTTTGAAAAATATAAACAATATTGCTTTTTCTGCATTTATCTATCTTTATCAAAATTTTGATGGTAGTAAACAAAAAAGGGGTGCTGATGGTAAATGTCAAGTATTTTTCTATCTATATGTGAAGGGAGAGAGAAGAAAAATGGTGGGTCAGAGAGAGAGAGTTTGATTTATCCAAACTCAGAAAGCAAATTAAAGTTATATCCTCCCTTATGAACAGTCCAATTTGTTCTTTGAGATCAAAGAGAGAGAAAGATGGTGGGTAGATAAGAGAGAAATTGCTTAATTCAGCCACACCCAGAAAGAAAATTTATGTGAAAAATAGTGAACTAATCAGTCTAGTTTCTTGTCCAAGATCAAAGGAAATAGAGGAAAAAGACTGGCAGTTCATAGAGAGATGAATTAGAGGTTGATTCAGCCACACCCAGAAAGCAAAATCAAAATCAAAGTTCAAAAAACAGCGATGAATTTAAGTGAAGAAATATTATGTAAACCTTAGTAGGGTTAGGAACCAAACTCCTTAGAGCTTTGTATTTGTCATTCAATTGAACTCTCCTCTGTCGTTCAGTGGCAAAATGTTTGGTCATTTTCCCATCTCTCCCTTTCCCCATACAATCCGCCATATCCCTTGTGAACTCCAAAACTCCACTCCCGTCGCCGTCCTCATAAACGCCGGCGGTTCCCTCTCTCTCCATCTCTCCCTCCGGGAACAGGCTCCCTCCCCGCCCTCTGGAACTCGCCGCAGGCAGACCGTACCCGTGTGGCAGAGAATGAAACAGCTCCCTAAACAATGGCGGCTGCGGCGGCAGATTCAGGTGGAACAGAGGATCGTACAGTATAGAGAGCGAGGTCGAAGATGGGTTTCCACTGTCGACCCCGCCGGCGGGAAGGTCTGTGAGAAAGCCTCCCATGGCGGAGGAGTGGAGATTGGAGAAGGAGATGGAGGAATTGGGAAGAACAGGGGAGGAATTCGAGCATCTGGCCGCCGGCAGGTTGAAGAAGTTCAAGAGGTCCGGAGCTTGAGTACTGTAGGCGGCCATGGCGGAATCAGGAAATTGCTGCTGCTCTTGAGATTGAATCTGATGATGGTGATGATTAAACCCTAATCCCATTTCTTGAATTTGATTCCCAACCCAATTGGACTGATCAAAACACACCATCCGATTCGAATCACCAGTCCCTTGATCTTGAGCAAAATTGGGGTTAATAATGTTAATCCCACCATCATGAGTGCTGTTATCAAACCCCACAGCCGCGGCCGATTGCTGCTGAAACTCAAGTTCCATGGCATCGCCACCGCCACCGCCGCGGTGGTGATAGGAGAGCTCCTCCATGGAAAGATTGAGATTCTCTTCAAACCCGGCGTCATTTTCCTGGCTACCACCGGCGATGAGCGGCGGAGGAAACGAAGGCAAAGCGGCGATATGCACCATGGTTTGTGGAAACCCATTTTCTGAAACTTCTCGTACAGCTTCCGCTGACATGGAGTTAGGATCAGAACAGCCAGTTTCTTCATACATCTTACTTTTTCGTACCGAAACTCTGCTCCTTCTTCTGCCATTATATTAAACCAATCCAAAATCAAAACAACCAAACATGTCAGAACAAAAAGAAACCCTAAAAAAAGAAACCTACACGGATGAAGAAGAACAAAGCAAAACAAACCAGAATAATCCCTCAAACGGCCATGGAGTCTCCCAAATCCGCAGCAGAGCAGAAGAAACGGCTCTAGGGTTTTTCAGGGAATGAAGTTGAATGGGAAATTGAGGAAGAAAAATTTGTAGTGAAGGAGAAATGGCGATTTTATATATAGGGATGGGAGAGAAGAAGAAGAACTGGCCATGGCGGAATGGTTGCTTGTTGTGTAAGTAAAGTTCTGTTGAGGGGGAGGAGAGAGAAAGAGAGGAGAGAGAGAGAGTTTGTTAGTGAGATTCCCGTCGGTGGGGCCCACTCATAATCTCCGTATTTTCTGATACAGAGCTGCGTGATCTGTACTGTCACTCTACTCCCTTCGCTTTCTGTTTTTTCCCTCACCTTTTTCTCTATAATTACTAATATGCCATTCTTCTTCTTCTTCTTCTTTTTTTTTTCCATAATTTTAGGAATAATGCCATTCAAAAAAAAAAAAAATTACAAAATGTAACTTTCAGAGTAATAACAAAAAATGTAAATTAAATAAGAGAGATTATTGATGGTTGATGCATGTAGGTGTTGAGTTATGTTTGAATTACCTTCACAGCTACATGATACGTAAATTCAATTGAGCTGAATATTTTTTTAAAAAATTGTCATTGTGATATCTAACATGTGCTACTTTTAAATTTGTTCGCTAACTTAAACATGATATATTTTATTTAAATGTAATAAAGAGCCGGGAAAGTAAAAATAGTTAGAGGATGAGGGTTCAAATCATGATTATGTGAAGTTGTGAGGGGGTGTATATGGTAACGGGCTTGACCTAAAAGTTTATGGAGTTATCCTCTTTCCTAAGTAAGGGAAAAGATCTTACCTTTTTTTTTCCGAAGATGTCAGGATCAAAGCAAAGCAACTCTCTCAAAACTCTATTTTTCCAAGTTGCAGGTCCCGTCAATTCCTTTGAGTTTTGGTCTTACGACCGTAGTCCTCAGGCGGAGTGTTTCACACGTTAGCTGGGTCCCTGATCTGCGTAGACCAAGGGCGAACACTCATCGTACGACATGTACTACCAGGGTATCTAATCCCGTTCACTCCCCATGCTTTCGCACCCCAGCGTCGGTAGGGACCCAAAGGAGTATGGGGACAGTGTGCATACCTCCTAGGCATAGAGACAAAAAAGGTCAAAGGATCACCGACTCCTAGATAAAAAAAAAAATTGTTTCTCATAGAATTATTACAATAAACTTTCACTTAAACTTCCAAGACTTGACTTTTCTTTTTTTGTTAATACAAAATCGGAAGAACTTGCAATCATTGTGAAATTTTATTTGTCTACGCTGAGCAAGAAGTATCTCGATCAAAAAGAGAACAAAGAAGTAAGAGGGAAGGAAGATTTAAGAAAGACGTGAGACTCATAAAATAAAGTAATATATATTACTTAAATATGTATTTTTTCTATTATAATATGTGGGGTTGAGATATCGAATTCACACCGACCAATCACTATTGAACTATATTCGCTTTGACATTACTTTAATAGGAACTCTCGAAGTGTACTAAAAAACTTCCGAAGAAGGTAAGAGCGTTGTTTGTAAACCATACAATAATCAAGAAGTAGATAATATCCTTAAGTGGGGCCCACATTTGGGTGGGTTGTCCATGCAATCAGCTAATCCAAACTAATCCTATCCCAAAATGCAACTGTTTTATTACCCAAATTCCCACCGCCTTTGTTTTTCCCTTTCCTAATAATAAAAAATGTTTGGTTAAATAATAAAATGATTTTTAAAAATCCAAACTTAATCTATATGATTTGCCTCAAAACTTCCCGATTTCACACGTTGTCTAATAACATATAAACAAATGAATTTTCTAATTTTATATAATTTCTATGTGATCCACTTCTCTATATAATGCTGGACCACATAGAAATTCAAGAGGAACTCCATCGAAATTTTTTGATTAATTAACAGTCATTTACTAATCTTCTTGTTTCTTCTAAAACTTTTGATAACAAATTAAAGTTTAATGTTTTCGGTTTCTTTTTTTTGGTTTGAATTAGTCCATTCTCTTTTTCTAAAACATAGATAAAACTTACTTTTTGTAATATAATATTCTAGAGATCAATAAGCAATAAATTGTTAGGAAACATGTTTATGTTCTTTTAATTACAAATGCGGTTATGTTTTTTTTATTATTATAAAAGATGAGAAATCCACCTAACACGTCCATAGACATTTAAAGGGAAACTTTAATGCATAAGAATATTTAAAGACAAATTTGAAAATTATTAAGAACTAAATTGAAATCGAGTACAAACTATTTGAAATGAATACGATAATTTGGCCTAATCCAAACCTTAATTTGAAATGGAAAAAAAAATATTATATATATATATATATAGGTAAATTAGGAAGAGAGAGATGTAGAAGTAATTAGTGATATAATAAAAGGAAACATAAGAAGACGTTAGAGACAAATTCTCCTGTTGTTTGCTATTGCCATTCATCGAAAGTTGGTGTTCCTTTTCTTCCTTTTTCTTTTACGTCTAAATTGCCCTTTTCTCTCTCTTTTCTTTTGCAAAATACAACACAATAAATAAAAATGATTATAGAGATTGCGAATTTTCCTCCTCTAAAATGAACAAATACCATCTAATTACAACATTCTCACATTTTAACCAGATTTTTGTAAGATTCTAATAAAAATTTAAAACTATTGTTCAAAAATAAAAAATTTAAAATTTAAAATTATATAATTAACTAGTGAAAAAATTGAGGCCCAAAACAAGTTTCTTGAGGTTAGAACTACCCATTATATTTTTCTTCAATAAGAAAAAAACAAAAAATAGGAACAAATTGTGGTGAGAGATTTAGTTGCACTTCTTCTTTTGAAAATACATAGAAATCTTGAAAGCAATTCTACGGCCATATCGCCCTAAAAGCAACTTATAGTTTCTGAAAATTGAATAGACCCATTTGAAAAAAAGAGTAAAAAGAGAGTAAATTTGTAGGACAAATTGATCCTTATTGTAACAATCACTATAGTTCAATAGCTTTTACAATTTTCTTTAAAAGAAAATTATTATTTCAAATTAATTTCATATTCAAGATGAATTGTATCTTTTCATTAAAAAAAAATTGTATCGACACAAATTCATTCATAAATGATAAAACCATTAAGCAGGGTACAAGCCAAAAATATACTGTCAATCAAAATTCAAATTTCATAATTTTAGACCAAAAATATATCAATCTATTCAATTTTGATCAATCGAATAATCAATTCAATCTTCAAACCAGATTTGTAAACCATCAACACTTCACACACATCCAGAGGTTTGATCCATGCGACGGGTTGAGTTAGGTTGGGTTGGAGAGATTTACGATAAGGAATCAAAACATAAACAACCACCACCTCAGCTACAATATATAGAGAATTACTAGCTTATAATAAATATTAAACTGAAATTCGAACTCGTAAAATAAATATCCCTCATTCATTCAAGTCAATGATAGTTTCAACAAACCGATTAATTTCAGAACTTTTGTTTGAAGAGAAGATACAAATTCGGCCAAAATGTATGAAATTAAAGACAATTCAAGTACCTCGACAAAATCATTCCGCTCAATCTCATTGAAACATGGAATGACAAATCTAGCAGGTAATTTAGCTCTCTGTCTGCTCCCTCAACCTTCTTATGGTACTCCTCACAGTGACGGCACTTGCAGTACTGCATAATGAAATTAAAACATTGAGGAAAACTTGATGACAGAAAAGAAAATCGAGAGAAATTCAGATGTCCTTACTTCAAGGTGTAAGCGCCTCCTGCTTTCACTTTACCACAATCTTTGCAGCCCCATATTCCGACCGCCTTCCTCTTTACGGCATACTGAAAGGATACATATATTGTTCAAATATTTCAAATTCCCAGATTCAAATGACCTTCAGTCACGAAAAATGCAAGGAAATTCATTTAAAAATTAGAATACCTTTCCGCAAAACTCGCAGAAGTACTTGCTGTGCTGACTTACTTCCATCTTCTTGATTTGTTTCCTCAAACTAGCACCATATCGAGTGCCTGTAATCAAGAAAGCAATTTAACATGTTTGTAATAATGATAAGAAGGGAACAAGAGTCAGGATAAAGTTTTAACAGAAAGAGAACAATTTTTTCTTCTGAAGGTGGAGGCTGGGATGGGGGTTTTCAGCAAACATACTAGAAAATGGCTCAATGATATATGAGAACTAATGCAAATTTGGAATAAATTAATAAAATATCTCTTTATCCTTCTCAGTGCAATCATCGGGATATTCTCCACTATGAAAATCTTCAACCAAATTCTCTCAATCGTATAGTAGTAATATGTATGAAAGAAGCACATACCGTACTTGCCAACAATGCCAGCCTTCTTAGTTCTCTTTGTCTACACAACATCAAAAAAGGTGACGTGAAAGTTAGGCATCCAACCATAAAAAGAAAAGAAGAATCTACAAACATGATGAAAAAAATTGCATCCTGTGATTCCTAAATCTCCATTTATGAGTTCAAGACAGAAAACATAATCTACAACAACAAAAAAGTCTTTAGGAAGGATGTAATCTTCTAGCTAGACAATGTTAACAGCTCAAACTCTGGGTTCAAAAGGAGGATGAGCGAAAATGCACGGTACCTATATAAAATCCGGCTTCTTTTTTAATGAGAAGTCAAGCTTTCATTGAGAAAGCTGAAAGAAGCTACAAGGGCATACAAAAAACCAGCCCATCGAAAGGAGTCCGAACTAACAAATAGACTCCAATTCAATTAGTAACCGAACCCAATTAAATCTAAGTCCAAAAGACACGTTTGATCTCGGATTTATCATTCCTACAAAATAACCAACACTAACTGGATGAATTGAAAAGATTATTTTTATTAGTTTGAATAACAATATCAGAGTCAATTAAAGAATCAAAATGTAGAACAGGATCGATCATGTTTAATGATTTACTACAGCATTAGCATAAATCTTCTAGATGCTAAATCAAATAACAAAGTTTGGTACACATTGCAAAAAACCAATATCCTACAAACATCTAAATAAGGGAACTGCATTTTTTATATTAACAAGGCTGAGAAAATACGAAAACCATCGCGCCAAATTGAAAAATCGGTCAACCACATTCATGAAATCTTACATTAATCTAATCTCTTCAAGTTTTGCTGGAAACAGAATTAATTTGACCGCTTAACAGAAAAAATAAAACCAAACGTCGAAGAAAACCATGAATATAAAACATAATATCAAAGGATTTTCCGGTTACGAACATGAAGATGAAATTCAAACCAAATTATGAACAATAGGCAAAGGGATTACCATTTTGGCGAATTAGTGGGAGAGAGCAGAAACCCTAGAAATCTTGAGAACTTCCCTTCGCGGCTGGACGAAGGCTCTGGTCGTTTATTGGTTTTATAGGAGTGGCTAAAGGAACCTAAAAATCGTTATTTGCCCGACTTTAGGGCTGCAATAGAAAAGCCCAATAGGCCCAATAGGCCCAATAGAAAAAGATTCAATTTTTACCGTAAAATATATCAATTTCCACTCTAAATTTCAATTTCATCTAATGCGCTCTTTTTACCTTTTAATCAGACACAAGTATCACCAGTCAAATTAAGCTCGTGTTGACTCATCTAATTATACTTTTAACCTAATAAATATTACAATCTTTACCTTGAATTTGAATAAGTACTATAATTTTAAAATTCTGATAAGTTTTCGTTAAAAAAAGTACCCTCCCTCCTGTTGTCAACATTATGAAACATATGTTATTGGACTTTAAATTATTTTTTTATAGTCAATATTGTAGTTCTAAATTTTTTTAGAGTTTAGGTACGTTTTGATAAGTATTTTATTTTTTATTTTTTAGTTTTGAAAATTAAGCTTATAAATATTACTTTTACCTATATGTTCATGTATTTTGTTGCCTAATTTTTAAAAAACACTTTCAAAATCTAGGTTGAATTTTAAACAACAAAATAAGTTTTTAAAAGCGTACTTTTTTCAAAACTTGACTTTGATTTCAAAGCGTTTGAAAAAATATAGATAACAAGACGAATAAATAAATAGGTAAAAAATGTATTTGTAAGGTTAATTTTCAAAAACGTAAAATAAAAAACAAAATAATTAATATCAAATGGTGCATACACTTTTGTCATTGTCAAAATCAATTCATTTTCCATTGATTTTAAGGTTGAGATTTAAGAATAATTGATTTTCTAAAATTATCACCAAATGGTACATTCAAAATCAATTTTAAGTGATTTTATGTTTTCCTAAAATTAACCAAACAAATCAATGGAAAATGGAAGTGATTTTAATCACGCTCAAACACATCCTCAATATTCTTTTTTCAAAATTATTAATTCTATCCTCACTCCTAAACACACTCTTACTTGTGATTATGATAGCTTACAATTCAAAAGTAGTCCTTCACATGTGCCCTAATTTTATATAACCAAAGGTATACGAGGAAAAAAACTAATTATTAATTAATTTTGATTTAATAACACTTGTATTAACAAAAATATTAAAATTTCCTGATTAAATACGATTAAGATAATACTTTGCGATATGATTTGAGATTACTTGGAAGTTAAGTTTGAAACAAAACAAAGCAATCTTTTGCTTTCTCAAAAAAAAAAAATTTTGAATAAATGTTTTTTAAAAGCTATTTTTCTTAAGTTGTTCTGAGGGATGAAAGTAATTGAAAATATAACATTATTTTAAAAAGAAAATAAATATAAAAATGGCAATTTTTTTAAAACCAGTAACTTCTTTATTAAATATTTTTTTTAGTATAACAAATATGAAGATGAGAGATTGCTTTTTGAGTTCTTCTTCCATTAAAAAAATGCATTTGGACACTGTTTTTTTTTTAATGTTATTAAGAAAAACAGAAACATAATCCATATGCAACTTCAAGACACCTATCTTTTGATTGTAAGTATTGAGTTCAAATATAAAATTTTATTTTTTAGATTAAATAACAATTTTATCTATGTTTTGAGGGAAAAAAACAATAACTCAAAACAGGAATAAAAAAGAAGGGTAAATTGCAAAAATCACCCTAAACTATGGTGATAGTTACAATTTTACCCATAAATTTTCAATAGTAAAAATTAAACTCGTAAATTTTTTTAAAAAGGAAAATATTATACTAAAAAACTTTTAATAGCAGAAATTAAACCCTTAAATAAAAAAAATGAAAAAATTGGATCATAAACTTTTAATCGGTAAAAATTAAACTCTCAAATTAAAAAAAAAATATAGTGACTCTGTTTTAAAATTCACCCTCAAATTAAGGAAGATTCTGCAACTAGTTGGAATCATCATTAGAAATCAGACAACCATCGATTAAAGTAATTAATTAACTTCAATGTGAATTGTTGCTTTTTAACTTATTTGTTTATTTCTCAGAGAAAAGTATTAATTTTCGGTGTAATTTTTAGAATTTAAAGTTTATTGGTATAATAAAGGTTTAATTTTTACTATTAAAAGTTTAGGAACCTAATTTTTCATTTATAATGGGTTTGATTTTTACAAATGAAAATTTATGGGTGAAATTTTTACAACTAACATAGTTTAAGGGTGGTTTGTACAATTTATCCAAAAAAAGAATTTGAAACGTTAGCCCAAATTAACTAATATAGATATTAACTAACATATATATTAATATAGATATTAAGCTACCTATACATTGATGACCATTATAATTTTTCTATATTTTAATTTGACACTGCCAAATTTTAAAGCAAGATAGAACATACCAATATCAGCATAGCTAAACGTTAAACCATAAATTATCTCTCATTTTCTGCAGGTTAGAAGTTCAAATCCCTTTTTTTCAAAATTATCTTTTTCTTTTTGTTAATTAATTCATCCTTCACAGAATCACAAGTCACATAATTCTAACTGCCCAACGACCTCTTTTATCTCCCCATTTTTTTCCCAAGAAAAACAAAACTAAAACCAAACAGACCATCAAATCCATAGACCTATTTTTATATTTAAGAAGAAAAAAAACCAAACCAAACTAACCAACAGAGATAGTTTAAACAGATGAAACCAATTCGATTCAGTCAGTTATGTCGGTTATTTTTTTCGATTTCATAGCAAGTATATATAGGGATTGTATGAAAAATTTTCCGGTCGTCGCTGGTGGACCTCAGGACCTAAATTGCTACATTCACAGATAATGGGTAGATTTGTAAGCAAAGAGAAGAGGCAGATATAGTGTAACCTATAAACAATTTTATGATAGTGAAGAAGAACAATTCCAACAAACACAAATACAACATGGCTTTTGGGATGACACCTTCATCCATTTCCAGCACTGATTTTCATTCCCTTCATCTTACCTTCCTTTCCTCTCATCTTTACAAAAATGGAACAAAGTGTAAAATTAGTTTACCATATGCATATTTTATCCTCTCTCTCTCTCTCTCTCTCTCTCTCTCATTAGGCAATGTTAATGCAGTTCAATCCTAGCTATTTCAGCTCCTTTTCAGTTTCCCATATCCAATCCCTCTTCTCAACACACGAGCTAAAAAGTAAGGCGAGACAAACGAAACTGAACAGAAACTGGACGAACCTTCCTACGAGGTTATTAACCGATGAACTGCTCCTGCAGATATTCAGACAAACTCAGACAATTGGAACTGGAATGTTGTCGTGGTTGTTTCTGCCACGGTGCATTTGCTTTTGTACTGCTTTGACTGCTGCTACTCTAGCTGCATTGGCCGATCTATTTGCCGCTGCTACTGCCCGATTCACCCTTTCATCCACTTTGCCCACATCGTAGGCTTTCTCAGCTGCTCGTCTTGCTTCCTGTAGATAATGCAAATTATAAAGCAATCAGAAAACCATCTCTATTGAAGAAGAATGGAAGAGGACTGAATGACACGAGATGACTCGACACCTTGTAGGAAAGAAGAATTTTACCTGCACTGCATTCAGCACTTTGGAATGGTAAACAGCAACAGGGGATACTGGATAAGTGGAGTTCTGAGTGCTTGGAATGTCGAGAATCCCGTTGTGCCAGTGACCGGATTGGGTTTCTCCATTTCTATATGTATACATTCCAAGTCCTTGCCTACTGCCTTCGTGCCAGGCCCCCTCATACCGATGTCCATTGGCAAACTGATAGACCCCAAATCCATGCATTTTGTCCGCAAAATATTCACCAGCATATGTATCCCCATTTCTAAAAGTTTTGAAGAAGTTTCAATATCAATATAATAGGGAAGATAGATCAAATTAGTTTCAAAGAACCAGTATACAACAACGGAAGAGCAAGATTATAGTCTATAACGATGTGAGAAAAGATCAAAGATTGCTATAAAATGTACACGTTAGCATACAAAGGTTGTATCTGATGCCCTGTAAGGTCGAATTTCAATGCAGCACATGAAGGGAAAGTCTTCTCAGCTCTAGGCGGAAGAACTATTATCCTAAGTCTATCAGCATATGAAATATGTTTCAATAAATGACTGATAATAGAGCTTAAACTATATGCACATTCTGAACAGAGCTGCACACATCCTTACCAAAGCTAACACTACTATCTCAAGAGACAATCCGGAGTAAATCAAACTGAGGTCCATTCTTGTCCCGTGTTCATCGGGCACTTTTTTAGTGTGGTTTATCTAATACTTTAACTCATCTCAAGACATGAACCACTTATCAGTCACATCCAAATCCCCTACACAAGGTGTTCTTGGTCAAACGAAAGCCCAGTTCACGATAAACTAAGGGGTTGGCCTGGTAAGGCCTTAAATGTTGGGAGATACCCTCCTAGATCCTAGGTTCAAGCCTCCAAGTGAAAAAAAAACTTAATAATGGATTAGATTACAAGTTTAGTTCCAATGTTGCATCTAATATATCCTTAAACTTTAAAAAGTGTTTGATAGACTAACTTTCAATATTATGTAAACATTTTTTAAAACTTAAGAACCTATAAGATACAAAATTACCTATTGGATAAAACCGTGAAAGTTAAAGGATCAAACCTGTCATCTAACCTTAATATTTTATTACCCTAGTTGTCTTCTAGACCTGCCCTTGTTGTGGGCAAAACCTCCAAAGAGAGATTGGTAACATGGGCCATGAGCATAATGGAAGGAGTGGGTCCTCAATAAGTCAATATAATAGAAAATTAATTAGGATTTAATATTCAAACCAAATAAGTCCATGTAAATCAGCCAATGATATCACGCCTACTTCAAAACACAAACTAACCGAAAGAAGAAATGTATGCATTTAAGTGGTTCCTTTACAAATCGAAGCAGGCAACACTCAGCAGTACCTATATTGATGCCTATCACTTCATTTGAAGTTTAAACAAATGTGTGGGATTAAAGACCGGAACTAAAAAAACTAGAAGCAAATTAAATGAAACATTGCCATTAGACATCTTTGTTTATAAGAGCCTCAGCAATCCAGTAAACATTCAGTGACCAAACAAACCTCATCATGAAAGCCACAACTCATCCAAGTGATACTTACTCACTCACAGATTTCAATCAACACCCAATGCATATTGTATAATTTGATAAAACAGTTATGAAAGATGGAAACTATTGGAGAAAAACAGCAATGCGTAATTGGATTCTATTTTAAGAGTTAGAAACCTTTTGAGAAACACCTCAGATACCTGAAATGGTAATGGCCAAGCCCATGTTTGACACCCCACTTGAATTCCCCGACGAATCGGCTCCCATCATCGCAGGTATGAACTCCACACCCATGGCTCTGCCCGTTGGACCATTCGCCGGCGTAAACATCTCCGGTGTAAAACCTATACATCCCGAATCCATGCCGGAGGCCCTGCCTGTACTGTCCACGGTATCGGCTTCCTTTGGCCCATGTCTCAACTCCATATCCATCATACTTCCCATCAACCCAATCTCCTTCATATCTACCACTCATATAGTAATAATAAACTCCACTCCCTGAGCACTTCCCCTTATGAAACTCACCTTCATAAACGTCCCCATCGCTGTAGACCTGAACCCAACAACCGGAATTCAATCTCTTCTCGGATTTTGACCGAGACCCAATTGACCAGAAAACCGGCACATGCGTTCTAGTTGTTGAAGACGACGAAATGAGCTTCACCGGGAAAGAGCGGGCGAGGAACAAGCGTATGGAAGGAAGCCGAGGGACGGCGAGATTAAGAGAGAACAATAAAGCAGAAGAGAAAGCAAAAGCCGAAAGGAAATCGAGGAAAAAAGAATGGGTTGGATGGGAAACCAAGAAATAGAAAAACGGAAGAGAAAACAAAAGAATCAACCGCAAATGAACGCGGAGCCGGCGAAGCTGCTTGAGCCGCCGGAGCAACCGGAAAGCAGCACTCCGAACGGCCAAAGAGACGGAAAAGAAAGAGGGATTGATGGAATTGAATTGAGGGGTGGAAGGGAGACGATACAGAGTCGGTGATTTAGTGAGAGAGGAGTGATTATGGGTCAAGAGGGGTCTCTTATAAGGCGCAGTAGACGAAGAAGACGACGGCGAGGGAACAATCGGGTCATGATTCGGCGGGGTTTCAACAAGAATTTGAGGGGTCGTGAAAGACGTATAAGGAACAAAAGATTGATCCACCAATTGCTCCGATTGATGGGATTGCGAGTGCGATTGCGGTGGGTGTTTCTGATGAATCGAAATTGAAGACGGGAAAAACAGAGGAGGGGTTGGATTGAAATCGGAAGAGACGCCGCTGCTTTCTTTTCCGATCTGAACTTCCGATTTCTTCTGATGCATTACATAAGAAATAAACCCAAATAAACGAAATCGAAATCGAAATCAAATTGGAAAAAATCTCCCCTGGTAAAACTTCCAAATAAGATTCGTTTCTTGTTCTTCGTATGGTGGGTTATTGCGCTTATATCTTCGAATTCTGCGGAGAAAAACTGGACGATTTGAGAGCGAAGGAGGGAGGAGTGAGAAACGGAGGAGAGAGAGAGGGGAGCGGCGTGTTCGTAGAATTTATGGTATGAGAAAATTTCTGATCAATTCGAAACCCAAAAAAGCAACTCTGGTGGGGAAGGGAGCTGGTCTTTTACTATAATGCCCCTAACTTCTTACATAATTACTAAAATACCCTTTCTCGTATGCGTTGGTTTTAATTACTTGCACGGGCGAAGGGCATCTGCCGTCAATGGAATAACTTCTTTATTTTAATTCTCTTCGTAATTTTTTCTCATTTTTAATTAATTAAATTACAAATTTAATATATAATCTTTTTATTCTGTGTTTAATAGAATTTACTGAACGCAAAATTAAAATTGTATAGACTTATTGACATTTGTCAACATAAATCACGAACTCCTCCACAATCGTACATTTGTCGAGCTCGAAAAGGAAATGTTAGAATACTATTTTTGTCAATGTAGTTTCGACTCTAGTTCATTGTAGTTAGTATATTTTCAAAACGTCTATTTTGGTTTATGTGCTTTGAATTTTTTTTGTTTATTTTAGTTCACGTACTTTCAAAATATCGTTTTGGTCTCGATATTTCAAAAAGTGACCACTTTTATTTTTACCTCGTTTTTTCGATTAAAATTTTAGCATGACACTTCATTCATTAAATTTCTTGAAATATACCATATATTTTTGTATTGAGTGATTTCTATCATGTATAAAAATTTGTGTTGGAATTTTTCAAAATATTATCTTAATATAATTTCAATCCTACCAAATCATATCATAAACTAAAATAAATTAACTGGTCATTTTTCTAAGTTCAAAAGCTTATTAAATCTGTAATTTAACATTTTAATTTCAATAAATTGGATTTTAGAGTGAGACCACGTCTCTTAATTATTTTTCCCCCTCTTTTGAAAATAAATTAATAAGAACAATTAAAACGCATTAATGGAACTGCCAGGTTACATAGTGTCTTAACTTAATGTCTAATAATTAAAATTTTAATGTTGATTATGCAGAATATTCCCAGTGGTATTATTAAATAATCATCTTAGTTTTAAAAGATAAAATAAAATAAACGTATATAAAACTACAAAAATTACTTGGTAATTATCGAGCATTTTTAATTTTGACCTATTCTTTTATTTATTATACCTTTTGAGCTTGATTGTTAAAAATTCGAAAAGTGTTTTAAAGTTTAATTCTATATAAACATCAGAATCAAAGTACTAAATTTATAATTTAATCTATAAAGTAGAACGTTGAATTGTTTTTATTTTAATAAATATGTGAAAAATAGATTTAAATTTTGTTGAATTAAGAAAAAAATCCTCTACTTCTGATCGATTTTGTTTCAAACTACGATTTTCTATAGTCCGTTTAGGACTCGACTTTCATGAATTTTAGTTATCTTTATTATCGAAATTATGTCTCACTACGAGAAAATACTTGATAAACCAGCGCGGTACAGCTGTATTTGTGTAATTAGGGTAGAATATCGACTCTTCCCTTCTTAAAACACTAAATTTTCAAGTCTTTTTTTGTGGCATTTTTTAAAATTGCGTCAAAGGTATTAATTTAATAAATACCAAAAGAAAAAAAAAGGAACTTTAATTGAAATGAAATATAATATTTTTAAATGAATAATACTTGGAGAGGAAGAAATGAAAGAAATAGCATTTGAAGGGGAACAAAAAAATGGGAAACTTGATGCAATATAAGACTAAGCTCACAATTTTGACACAAAGTTTTTCAAAGCTTTGAAATTGTCAAACAAAAAGCTTCACATTTAAATAATGTAATGACTCAAAAACCCAACCACTTAAGGAAAAAGGGGATGGAAGAAAGTGATGGTTTAGGGCCCTATTGCCTGAAAGAATTGCCTTGAAATGAAAGGACTTTTGCTTTCAAACAGGGTCACGAGCAACGATTTAAATGTCAGCGTCGATTAAAATATCGAGATCACAACTTTGTGAAGATGTCAATAAAAGTATGTATTTCAAAAATCATTTTAGTTCGCATTACAATATTACATATTTTTGTATTTAGTTTAGAAATATACCTAGTTAACTATCAAAATACTGAATAGATAAAACATATTTTGAGAGTTTAAGAGCTAAGAATGTGTTTGGGAGTGATAGTAGAACGAGTGATTTTGAAAAAACAGATTTAAGTATAATGGATTTTTCAAAATCACGATATCTTAAAAATTAATTTTAAGTGATTTTAAATTTTCTTAAAACTTTTTTTTTTTAATTTGTCAAATATGATCAATGGAAATGGAAGTAATTTTGATAATGCCAAATTGACTCGATCATGTCAAAATCACTCTCAAACACACCTTAAATCATACGTTTTGAAAACTTATAACTTTTAACTCAAGGGATAAAACTATAATTTATCTTTTTTTTTTATTGACAATTTCATAAATTTTGTTGACATTTTTATTTATATTGAAACTATTGATTGAACTTAATGTCAATGTAAAACCTTTTCGTTCATTGAGATATAAATATGCGATACATTTTTTTTATTATATATTCATAAGATATATATGATCCTATTTTACAATTAAATAAATGTCATCATTCTCGAGATTGTAGTATGTTTACGATGTTATCATTAAGTGGGAATGGTACATTTATACTAATTATATCATGATTATTTAATTGAATAGAATCGAGCTCAAGTAATTCACCAATCTCTTAACAATATTAAGATTATTGATGATTAAATATGTCTTCTAATCACATAATCTATAATCGATGCAATATTTATTAGAGATGAAGATACGATAAATTAGTGATGTTGCGCACCCATACATTAATATTTTACATTGTTTCAAACTATATTTAAACAAAAAGAAAAAAACATTTGAAAGGATTAGTTGTGAGAATTTTGATGTAATGTTTGAAAATCTGTCACACTTACTTAAGAGGGAATGTTAATGTGGTTTTGTTGGAAGTCAAGACAAAGACAATTCAAACAAAATGTTTACTCATTATGCATTGAATTGGAACCAAATCTTGACTGAATTTTGCCTTTTTATCATACATATTTCATTTTGAATAAATCAGTTAAGTTGTTTGAATTAAAAATATAGATATCTCGAGATTTTGCTTTCGAGTTGCAGTTTTTTATTTTGTCTTTGTTATGTTTCTCTTGTCTTTAAGCCTTCTTACGATGTCGTTGACTGTTTCTTAGTCTGTCTTTAATTCTTAAATGGTAAGTTTGTAACTTGATTTGAAAATATAAGATAATTTCTATTACTATATACATTAATTTACTTATATATTCCAATTCTCAATCAATTGAAATATGATATATTTATTTAAAAACCAATTTGAATATTAAAATTTGGTGAAAAGATCAGAAGTGTCCTTGCAACAAATTGTTACTGAGAGTTTAAAAATTAAAGAAGCAAAATGAAAGGTAAATAAAAATTAAGAGACCAAATCGAATTAAAGACCATAATTGAGAAGTACATATAAGAAAATAAATATGAAAAATCAGATTTTATTCTTAATTTCTGTCATTTTAACAAATTTCTATAATATCAAATAATTCAAAAATATAGTTATTATGCCATTAAATTTCTACATTTAATAAAACCAACAACGGTCCCAAATTCCTATTTTGCCCCTTCAAACCATCTGAAAGAATAATAATACTAGCTACTGGTTACCAACAGAGTTTAGCTCAACGGTTTAGCATCTAACTCTTTCTCTAGAGGTTGGCGGTTCAATCTCTATCCTCACATTTGTTGTACTTACAAAAAAAACATCCACAAAGTATATTTCTTAATACAATCATTATAAATTCAACTAAATAGGCTAAACCTAGGCCAATAAAATTCAATTTTGTAGTTTAGAAATATAAATAAGTTAGTTCAAGTGTATTTAATACCATAATTTTTTTACATAATATCATAAATATTTACAATTTCATATTAATTTTTCATCTATATATATTTTTAAGTTTAGCTAGGTATGGTGAATATTTGAACCTGTAACATTTTAGTCGATAATATATGTCTTAACCAATTAACAATGATCAATATTAAATATAACAAAATACTCAAACACCCTAGCATACGCTACTTGTTCACCTATATCATTTTAGGATACGATCACTTCACAAGGAAAATCGCCCTCCCAATTCGGCCATGACAACAATCGCGGTTATAAATAAACTAACGATTATGTCAATCTCTCAAGATCAAAAGACGACAGCTCCTACGGTTAGGAATGACAAAATATTCAAAAACTAAAGTGCACCCTTATCAATAATCAAATATAGATTGTCATGATGCTAGTTTGGTTACATGGTCCTTTAATTCTCAATATTGATAACAGTCATTAAGATTAATAAATTAAAATACAGAAGAAAATTTTAATTGTTATAAATTTTAGGGACGAAATTATTATTAAGATCTATTTTCAAATTTATGCAACTTTCAGTCATAAAACTTGTTCATGCCTGGATACCTTCCAAATAATTCTGTGCAACTTAACATCTTACTGGTTACTACTTACTAGTAATTTCACACGTAGTTCAAATTATTATTATATAAATATTTAATCATTTATTCTTATTTATATTTTTAATATAATTTTTTAATTTAAAGTTAGAGTTATATGGTAGTGACTAATTAAACTGCATATTAAAAACATAAAAATAAATACGTAGATTGAATTCTAAATTTAATTTTAAATATTTACAATCATTTATCAAATTGTCAAATTTTTAAGTAAATTTTCAGTAGTTCTATATTATACTCACTGCTTTCAATGAGTTAGATTATTAGAACGTAATTATAGTATAATTTAGCATTCCTGTAAGAAAAAAAAAACACATTCATGGCAATATTTTAATTAACAATTTTAACTAACAATTTCATGGCAATATATAAAGAATGAATTTAAAAACTAAATTAATTTAAAGAAAATTACGGGTAAGAAAATTGAACAAAAGTATCAGCAAGCAGAACTTAAACTAAATAATCACTATTCATAATTAATTCATATGAGCAAAAAGAATGTGGTATATGAACAATACATATGCAACTCCAATTTCATAATCCAACATTATCATAAGAATCAATCACATTAAGAAAACCAAGCGTATACAATAATAACACTGCATATGCAAATATAAAGTGCTATACAAAAATACCGAGAATTTCGAGAGCATTTGGCAAAGCCATTAAAGTTACGTCTTTGATAACTATTTCTTTTCTAAATCACAACCAAACACATGTTATACAAACTCAAATCGTCAATCCAGAACTTCAATAAACTCAAACTTACTAAAACCACGAACTAAACATCCCAAGCACACAATCGCAACTAAACTTCAGGGGGTTTTGACTATTTATTACAAGTTAGAAATGGTAGCATGGGCCATAAAAACTAACGTGTATAAATGAAAGAAAAAGAATCAAGTACAATAACTTTAACAGCAAATAATTTGATTATCAACCCCATAAAGAGAAATAAACTTACAAACACCATTTTAATTCATGAAACGGAAGAAAATAAGAAAAGAAGACATGTTCTGCTACCATGACAAATTATGACAACTTATGCATTGTGAACATTTTTCTTTAATAATCATTTTGATACTTTTTGAACAACAACTGCTTTTTACCTTGATGGTTAGAACCATGAGTAAGCACGGATCAGCAGCATCGTGCATGTATTAGAAGTACGCACCGGGCAGTGCATTTGAAAATGGATGAATATCGAAGATCTCGACCCAACATTAATCTTTCCAACTCTCAATCATGCTTTGTGAAGCTTGAAGCCGAAAACTCTGGGAACATAGCCCTGTGTCGCCTTTTGTGGCTTAAGGTGTCCGTATGTCATCAAAAACAAGTGCGGGAATGTCGTTCCGAAATATGCTCCATCAATATCTTATGAGAGTGAAGGAAAACTCTTGAAAGAACAGAAGAAACTGAGAGGTGTACACAACCAAAGCAAGAAAAATTGAATGGATGCTTCATAAATAGACCATTTAGCAAGCATTCAATTGCAAAGGAGACAATAATGTGCCTAAGTCTGCAACATTGGCATGAGAGAACCAACCACAATTCCAGATTCATTGCGAAAAATAATTGAAAAAACAATCATTTCCAGCCCTTTAAGAGCCAGATATGTGTTCATGCAAGCTTTATAATTAT
The DNA here is from genome assembly GCF_013281855.1 of Momordica charantia. Lineage (NCBI taxonomy): Eukaryota > Viridiplantae > Streptophyta > Magnoliopsida > Cucurbitales > Cucurbitaceae > Momordica > Momordica charantia. The sequence continues at coordinate 17,330,307 of NW_028275165.1, forward strand.
GTTCCATATTGTCAAAACTACAAGACTAATTAATCTAAAGCCTCGAACATCTGAAATTACTGTTATAACTTAATAGCACATCTGGGAAAGTAAAAATTACTGATAATCAGAGACTGACTGCAGATTCAACATAACACTAAACAAAGAATTGAAACAAAAGTGGCAAATGACCATCATTTCAACGAGAAATTTCACTCTGTAGCATAAATTTAATATATATCTTTGAAGAATCTCAGAACTCATCATTTTCAAATATAGCACAAGTGCTATTCATATAAATGCCTCTTTTATTTTATGGCAATTGTAAAATACAACTTAGCCTGTTTATTCCACGAGCTTATAGAACCAAAAAGGATCAATTATCCAAGAATGCAGTGACCATAATGTAGCAATAAGGGACGACCTCCTTTGCAACGGTTCTAGTGTACAACTTCGAAATAATCAGAAACTACAGACGGCTACTAGACCAAAGAAAAATATTCGCTAATGTTCTACACATTAGCAACAAAAGATTATCAATCCCTTGCAACAACTTTTTTAATTATTCATTTTCTTATATATGTGATTAATAAAATAAAGAGGCATTTATATCAATAACATAACATAAAATAAGTTAAGTAGAAAGTCTGAAGTTTTACAAAAGTAACAAAATATGAATTAAATTCAAACTCAATTGTACATTAAAACACTAAAGTTCTACACATCGGAAACAAAAGATTATCATTTCCTTCCCACAACTCGTTTATATATTAACTTTCATATATTCGCCAGCTCGTATACACCTCAACTATCCTTACGAGACAACCACCTAACCCTACTATATTTGGTTGCCAAGGAACTAAGATAACTTGTAGAATATTGAATAGTATGTAAGTGAATAATATGGTTTGAACTCATTCCCTCTCAGCCTTTTGTTGTTTTACATAGGCCTTTATTGACCACTACGCCAACACATGATGGTGTTTTTTACAACAACTGCATTAACAATTGACAATAACAATATGCCATAACTGTGGTTCAATTTTATTCAAAATATGAACTCAAGTTGTAATCACGATTCAACAATATGCCATAACTGTGGTTCAATTTTATTCAAAATATGAACTCAAGTTGTAATCACAAAGAAGAATCGCATGGAAAAAAAATCACTGGAAGAATTGAATAAACCATAATTTTATTCAAAAAATTTCATCTTAATTTTCGATAGGAAAAACATAAAAAATCAAAATTAATTAAATATTAAAATATGCTTCTTGGAAAAATAAAGCACAGCCAAAAGAAACATAACAAAAATTTGGTCATGCTTCACTTTGATATCATTAACAAGCAGGTAAAGGTGCAGCAAGAATCAAAACAATTATATATGAGAGTAATGTTGAAACCAGGAAGGGGAAAAGAAAGCAGTAGACATGATAGATTATAAAAAGGATACTGCCTTGATACTTTGAACGGGGGTAATATATGTCTTCACATTTTGGGCAGTATATCTTTACAGTGCTCGACCGGGGAATATCTGACTGCCCAACTGGAAGACATGGTTGTCCACAGCAATAAACTCTCGGGCACCTCCCGAAGTCATAGTTTTTATACTTCTCCAGCTGTATTTTGCTAATTAGAAATTTAAACAAAGGGAGAAATTAAGCAGTTAAAGAAACCTGTATAGGAAATTACCATTGCAGATATTCCTTTGCCAGTGAGTATGTATCTGACATGAATAAGACCATACAGCATCTCAGCAGCTGACTCAACGAGTTCATTCTGTTCTTCGGTGAACATGTCTCCTGCAAAGGCCCATACACAGAAAATAGAAGGTCGAACACATTGTACGAAACAGCAAAAAGCATGTTGCAAAACCAAATTAAAGAAAAATAAAGATGGGAATCTTCAGCATTATTCATCATTGTATCAATAGTATCATTCTTATAAAGCAGAAGTAAACAGGGGGCTGAAACTGGTTAATGGGTAGAAAAAATATATGTCCTTGAGCCTCTTTTTAATGGTAGTGTAGACTAAGGCTAACTAGCTGCAAGGCGCATGTTAAATTGACATCACTGAAATAAGAGGAAAACAAAGTAACAAAAAGTAAAATTTTCACTAACTATTCCAAATTCAATCAATTAGAAAAAGAAATACTTTAGAAGGAACTCTAAACTTTCTAACACTAGATTCTAATGTCACTCAACCATCTTATCAATTGAAAATCAACCAGAATTCTTCTAGACAATAATTATAGCTCAGAAGTTAAATTCGTACACATACATTGAACTTTCAATTGAAATTATGAAATTCAGGAAGCTTTGAGGGCAGAATTATTAATTATTAAAACACAAAAGAAATAAAACCTCGGCGTGAGAGGACAAGAGAACCTCACCATGGGAAGATTCAACATCCAAAATAAGATCAAGTGCATAGTCGTAGTATGGAACTTGACTGCTCAAGCCACAAAGATTAAAATCATCTTGTATGTACTCGTCATCAACTTCACAAAAAAATTCATTTCCCCTCAAATTGCAAAACCACGAAATCCACGACGTATCGTCTCCGTCTGAACCACTGACATCTGACTCTTCGCTGTCTGTTTCAGATTCCTCTGCCATTAATGGAAATTAGTCAGATACACAAAACCAAAATTAATGACCAAGAGGAAGAAGAAGAAGAAAAACGAATCAAAAGTAAGAACATTCAGAATACAAAATGTAATTCCCAGTTCATTTCAGGACACAGATCACGTGTATATTAAAAGTAGAGCTCAAAGCTCTTCCAAATTAAAAAAAAGAAGAAGGTAGAAAAATGGCGAAATTTTCAAAACTGATTAAAGAGAAAAGAAAGACACTGACCATCGGAACATTTATTCTTAGATAGAGACGCGGAACGATGATCGAGCTGCGATTTACCAGCCGAAGTCGACGGCACAGAGAGCCTCTCCTTCTCCTTACTATGAAGACCTCTTGGAGTAGAAGGAGAAGTCTTCTCAAGGTGCTTATCGAGAGCATCGTTGATGCGCTTCCGATCCAAGGTACCACCTACGATCTCCGATTTCGACGAACCACCAATCCCCCCTCCCCCTCCTCCTCCTCCTCCTCCTCCTCCTCCGCGATCCCTATACATATCTCGGACGAATTAAACCACCTCGTGAATTCGGAATTCCACCCAGTGATGGAGGACGAGCAGGACCCCCAAATCCTGGATTCGGGAGGCTAAGAAGAAAGGGGAGATTAGGGTTTTTCCGTTTCAGGCGGGGGAATCAGATGAAGTCATTCAGATGAGGGAATTAGACGAGAGGAATGGTGAAGGTGAAACAATGGCGGAGGAGGAGAAGCGGGGGAAAAACGAACAGTAGGGTTTGGTTTGTTGGAGGAAAGAAAGATCGAAAAGAGGTCTAGGGTTTGAAGAAGTGTGGAAGATAACAGTTCTCTCTCTTCCTTGGCTTTCTTTTTTCGTTTCTTTTTTTTTTCCCTCAACGAAAATGAAGAGTACGGCAAAAGGCTTGCTTGAAAAAGGACGAGATTCAGACTAAAAATTATTGTATTATTGATTTTTGTTTTTTTATAAATACTTCTAGTCGTCGTAGTCTGGATAATAACGATTTAGTTCTTGAATTTTAATAGATAATAATTTAGTTCTTGTAATTTAAAGTTTATACTTACTGCTTATCGTGATTCTTTTTGTTAGGTTATATATATATATAGATTGATAAACTAAAGATAGACTAAATATGTTTATAGATTAGAAAGATTAAATTGTTATATGGGAAAATTTTACACTTCATTTGAATAAATTTTTTTACGAGAAATAATAAATTGTTACATAGACTAAATTGTTGTAAGCTAAGTTTATGGACTAGATCGTTACTTTAGTGAAATTACAAAAACCAAATGCATTTTTTAACCATAATTGTAAGCTGAGTCTCTCTCCCCAAAACTTTTTAAGCATAGGTTTGTATGTTAAATTTAGAATAGATTTTCAATTCGATGATGGTCACCTATTTTATGAGTTAATTGACAACGGTACCCCTAGTACCCACGTATATCCACAATGGTATGATATTTTGTCCGCTTTGAGCATAACTCTCACGGTTTTGCTTTTGGTTTCACCCAAAAGGTCTCGAAGATAATTGCCCCCTCTTATATACCCATGATCATTCTTTTCCCTATTCAAGGTGAGATTTTGTTTGTAATCACCTCACAAATCCAGCCATCCTTACGTGTAGAGGCAAACAATTGTTTCATGAGATTAGTCTAAGTGTGTGTAACTTGTTCGGACATGAATATGAAAATTATTAATAATAAAAACAAAGAATAAATTTGAAATATTAAATTTTAGTGGACACGTCCATTCGAAAAATGCAGAAGGGACATTTTTAAGGTGATTTGTATTTAGTTATTTCTAAAAATTTGTACACATCTCTCTCACTTTTAGTTTTGTGGGATTTGTTTTAATATTACTAATTTATGAATACAATAATATATAGAGACGCGCGAACTCTTGATTCCTTAACCAATTCAACTTTACTACTATTACTAAATTTTAAATTTATTTTTAAAATAATATATATCTCAAACCTATTTTAAGAATAATGCTCGAAGAATTGTCTTAACTATTACCTATAATACTTCGGCAACAATATGAGACAACCTACTTACGTGACATCGTAATATTAAATATAAGTTTGAAAATTATGCCTTTATTCTTAAAATAAGTCTCAGATATATATTATTTTGAAAATTAGTAGTTTTTTTTTAAATCCTAATTTTGCATCTTATATGGCAAAACATTTTGGCTAGACCGGAAAATCCCCCTACCCCGTCCCAATTTATTGCTCCATCTCAATTTTAAAACATTATATTTATATTTATTTATTTACCCTTCCAATTAAATTATTAATAGAAAAAACATGAAATATTTTCAAAACCATATATATTCTACTAAATATATATATATATATATTATATGTTTTTTTAATTAAATTTACATTTCTCTTCTTCTTTTAAGTCCGAGGTTCAATCATTCATCACCTGATTTGTTGTATTCAAAAGAAAATTTGATATAAAAATAATAAATGGGACGATAATTCCCACCCATCACCATCCTCGAGCAAGAAATCCCCACCCTCACCCTGATTTCCCAAATCGGATAATAGGTCTATGACAAAGATTAAAAACTCTTATATTCTTGTCTTTTTCCCTTGTATTTATCTCCCACTCTATTGGGAAAAAAAATTTATTTGATATTGTAAAAAAAAAGAAAAACATGAACATTAACTAACGGATTAAACACATATATTAAATCTAACATGTGATGAATTTGAACCTCTACCTCACGTTTGTAATAAAAAGATAGTTTGTGGCCAAATGATTTAAAACAAATTTAGTATTTTCTTGTAGAAAATTATTTGGTAACTATGTCAATTACCGTTTCAACTATGTATTTGAGTTATGCTTGTTTTGACTAATAAAAACGACTTAAATAATTATCTTTGATGCAAAACTAATAAATTAAAATAAACATATCAAAAAGCTTAGAAACAAAATTACGGGAAATTTGGAAAAAGAAGCGTTTTCCACACATGTTTTAGTTTTTTAATCATCATTTTCAAAACATAAGTTTTCTAGACATTTGATTTGATGATGTCAGTTTTTTGTGAAATGATGTATTTACCATTCTTCACTTTACCCCTCTTATCATTATTATTTCTCTTTTCCATTCTTCAACTTCTTCTCTCTCTATCTTTCTTCCCCGTGCCCCCTCCCCAATCTTTCTCCTCTTCCCATTTTTTTCTCTCCACCATCTCCCTCGTTTAGGTTTTTTTTTTCAATTTTTTGGTTTGTATTATACATAACTTTCATCTTCTTCTCAATTTTATGAAAAAAAAAATACTTTTTCGAATCTTCCATCTTTTCTTTTTCCGGTTGGTTTTACAAAAAAAAAAAAAAAAACATTCCTCTCAGATCAGCTCTCTCTTTCTCTCTCGCTCTTTGTTTCTGCTCTCAATTCCTGTTCTTTTCCCCTTTTCGATCCATTTTTTTCTTTTTTCCTTTTCTCTTTCTACTTGATGTGGAAAGTCAAATTGAGGGAAAATAATTAAAATTGAAGATCGTGCAATGGTAGGTTTTTTAACGTAATTTTAAGATGTGATCTTATTTTTTATTTTGAGTTTGCTGGAGTTTTATTAATTTAGAAAATGAAAGGAGAGATTTTAAGGAAGAAAAAAAATCATGAACAAATTTGATTTAAATTTCAAATTTGAATATGATTGAACTCAAATTAAGGAGAATGAGATTCTATTTTCCTTAATTCTAATTTTCAAATTTTTAATTAAAAAAAATTAAAAATCTTTAATATTATTTGTTAATCATTTTGAATTTGTATTTGACCCAATATTTTATTTATTTATATTTAATTTTGTTTATGTTTTCCGGTAAATTAACCAAATTTTATTAATAATTAATTCAATAATTTATGAAATTTATTCAATAATTATTCATTCTATAAATAGATTTTAAGTAATTAAATTAAGTTAGCAATTCAATTCTCTCTCTTCCCTCTCTCGCTCTCTCCCGTTCTTCCCTCTCTCCCTCATCTCTCGCTCTCTCCCGTTCTTCCCTCTCCCCCTCTGTCTTCCAGGCGTTTGGTGATATTCTTCTTCGACGGTGGGTCTCATGTTTGCGCCAGCAACATCTCCTCCCTCGTCATCGTCTTCTTTGAGATTTACTAAATATTTTGAAAAATCTAAACTTCTCAACTGGGATTTTGAGAAAAAGATAAATGAAAATCAAGGAGGTGGGAGGGAAGAAGAAAATTATGAAAAGAGAGGGAGGGAATAAGAAAGTGACATATTCCGTATAATTTTAGAGAAGAAGAATGGGGGAGGGGCACGAGGAAGAAAGATAGAGAGAGAAGTTGATCTTGAAGAATGAGAAAGAGAAAAATGAGGAGAAGAATAAACACATAATTTCACAAATATCATCAAATGCCTAGAAAACTTATATTTTGAAAAAGGTGATTAAAAAACTAAAAAAACCTGTGAAAAACGCTTTTTTTCCAAATTTCCCCCATATATTTTAGACACAAAGGATGTAGTTCAAATAATTCAATTTGAGTAGAGTGCATAAATGTTCAATCCTCCAACTCAATTTTTATTATATTAAAAAATTAATTAATTTTATAGGATGTATGGGATAACCTTACCATTTCTAGTTTTGAAGAACTATAAACATTCTAACTATTCCTATTTCTTATTTTCAAGAAACATTTTTTAATTGTGTATACATTTTAAAAATAACAAATCCAAATTTCATTGTTTTTTTTTGTTCATAGCTTTTTCATTTAAGTTAAATAAAAACATTATGTTGTACTTATAAAATACATAATAATAAAACAAATAGCTAACATAAAAAATTTGAATACTTAATATTAATTTTCACATAAATTTTGTATTTTTCTAATTAAAAAATTTGAAAAAACACGAACTAAAAATTAATTACCAAACATATATTTTTTCGTAATTCTATTTTTTATTATATATATAACTTATTTTTTTAACAAGTAAATTATGTACTTCATTCAACTAATTTCAAGTTTAGAATCGCATGTCGTGTTTGCTGACTCTAAAGATCCATCAAAATCTACCGCTCATTGGTTGGAAAAACTCATAATAGGAGAAATGGAAACCACTTTTTTTGAACTTATGTTTTCGAAAATAGATTGCGATTGTCTAATCAAATTGATCGAGTCATGTAGGAATAAAGTTCAAGTCTACTAGTCCGTTGATCGCACACTTGAACGGCCATAATCTTTTCTATTAAATTTGGGTCAAATCCATGAACACTTTTGACAGAATGCAACAATAGATGCACCTAGTATTTTGAATTATAAGGGAGGCAGCCCGCCTCCTCCTATCGACGGAATATCCCCTAAGGTGATAATCTTGCTGCTCTCATTGACGCAATCCATATTTGCAGAGGCGATAATTTTATTGCTCCCGCAGACGAAATCCCTCTCCGCAAAGGCGATAATGATAATGTCATTGTTCCTGCTGACGAAATCTCTCTATGCGAAGGTGACAATCTTGCTGCTCTCGTAAATAAATATATTTGGATATTTTTTCATACTATATATATTTAACAAGAAATTTAGGTACTCCATTCGACTAGTTTCGGGTTTAAAATCACAGGGTCGACATGGTGACCCTAAAGAAATGAGTTCAACCATTTAAGGATTTTCTTTTGCAACACTCCATCAAAATCTGTGTCTCATTACTTGGAAAACTGATAGAAGAGAAAAAATGGAAACCACATTTTTCATATTTCTGAAAATGGATTGCTAGTACCTAAAATGTGGTTCAGTGGATAAATTTATTTTAAAGTTTTAGTAAAAATGACTTAAATAATTATCTTTGATGCAAAACTACTCAATTAAAACAGAAATATCAAAAACCTTTAGAAACAAAATTACATGAACCAAACTAACATAGAATCAATACATTTTAGACTTGAAAATATTATTCAAGCAATTTCAATATATTTTAGACTTGAAAATATTTTTCAAGCAATTCCATTGGAGTGGAGTCCATATAAAGGTTGAATCCTCCAACTCAATCTTTATTATATTAAAAGAATAATTATTTTTTTAAGGCCTCGATTTCTAGTTTGGAGAAACATAAACATTTGGGTTCATATTTCTTATTTTTAAGAACCATTTCATATTAATTTTAAAAGTAACAACAAAGATCTAACATAAAAACGTGAGTATTTAATATTTAATATTAATTTTTGCATAAAATTTTGAAAAAACAAGAACCAAAAAATAATTTCCATACATGTTCTTTTTTTTTCTTCTTCTGTAGTTCTATTTTCTTATTAAAAGGAGGGAACGAGATGAAAAATAAAATAAAATAAAAAATAGTAACATTACAATAAACATAATAATCTTTGACAATAAAAAAAAAACATACATCTTTTATTAAAAAAAAATATATTCATCCGAATTTCATGCGAAAGATCTCTCTGAAATGAAAAAACAATAAATTTCAGTCTCTACAAATTCTAGATATCATTTAATATTAAAGAAGACGCGAAGAAGTCCGTGGAAGTTGGAACACATGCATTTTCAGTCGGAATCGAAGTCAAAATCGAGAGCGAGCAAAATCACAATTGCGATGGAAGCAGAACTCGGAGCAGGAGCAACAATGGCGCCACTCTATCTTCTGACGCCAGTTTTCTTCTCAATTTCTCTGCATCTCTTCGAATCGTTTTCATGGAAGCCGAAAAGACTAAGATCGAAGCTCCGGAGACAAGGAATCGACGGTCCTCCGCCCTCTTTTCTCCACGGAAGCCTCTCCGAAATCAAGAACATCCGAGCCCTAACTTCGAGAATCGCAGAGGCCGGATCAATCTCCCACGCCTGGCCTTCGAATCTCTTCCCGCATCTGGAGCAGTGGCGGAATCGATACGGTAATCGAGCGGAATCGGATCCGATTTTTCGATTTCTGATTCGGTTTTTTGCAGAAATTTGGGGATTTTTTTAGGGCCGATGTTCGTGTGTTCGAGCGGGACGATTCAGTTTCTGTGCGTAACGGAGATGGAGACGGTGAAGGAAATTAGTCTGTGAGTTCGCTGAGTTTGGGGAAGGATCGTGGGCCCTTATTGGGCCTGGGTATTTAGGCCTCGAGCGGCCCAATTTGGGTTCATCAAAGGAAGGTCATTGCTCCTCAACTCTACCTTGACAAAGTTAAGGTAATTTACCAAAGCTTGGTTTATTTTATTCATGTTTCGTATTTAAAAAATGTGTAGATTATAATTTTAGTCTCTGTGGTCGTTAGTTTAAATATTATTTTGATTCATATATTTTAAAAAATATTTATTTTGATCTTTGTATTTTCAATTTTTATTTATTCTGATCTTTGTATTTTCAAAACATCGGTTTTGGTTTCAATACCTTTTTTTTTTAAGTGACTAATTTGGTCCTTCCTTGCACAATTTTAACACAAATTTTATACCCAATAGAAATCTTTGAGTACAAAGTTCTGGCTACATTTCAAGAAATTTAGTGGGCGAATTGTCATGTTAAAATTATGATCGGAAAAAATGAGATAAAAATGAAAACGTAGGAACCAAAAGAGTTGTATTTTATAAATATATAGACCAAAATAAAAATTTTGAACGTACATGAACGAAATTGAACCAAAATTGAAAGTATTTGGACATGCTTTGAGAGTACAAAGATCCTAAAGAATCATAGTTGAATATACATAGATTAAAATAATATTTAAATTTTGGTAATATTATTAGAGCTCACTATTTACTCAAAGTCTATGTCCCAGAGCTCACTATTTACTCAAAGTCTATGTCGTTGCAATTCATGTCGGTAGTAAACAACATAAGTTCGAGTTGGAATTCAAGAAATTATATCTTAATGTAAGGGAAAAAAACGATGGAGGACGATCAGAAATCAACATCGATGCTGATTTGAGAGCCTTGTCTACCGATATAATCTCTAAAAAGCCTGTTTCGGAAGCGGTTATTTTGAAGGGAAAGAAATATTCCTAAAACTCAATGCTCTTCAAGTCTTCATGTCCAAAGAGAGCATCAGTGTCCTCGGTTTTAGGTATGGGGTGATGTGAACGATATCCGTAATCGTTTAGGCACAATGTGTTAATCTATTAGAAATTTGAGTCTATGTGTTTATACTTTAGAAACATGATCATGTCTATGAATATTCGTATAAATATATATCGTTTGTTAGAAATTTAATATATCATGTTTTTGATGAGTAATGTGGTACTAAGAACATTCTACGGCGTTGGATTAACTCTTTATCTTTCAGGTACATCCCCACCAAAAACAATAGGGACATATGGAAGTTAGATAAGGAAATCGAGTCGATGGTTTTAAAAGTTGTGAACCAACGAATCGAGCACTCCTCACATGATGAAGATTTACTGCAGATGATCTTAAGGGTGCCGATAGTCTTGACAAAGACGACAAGTCGTTGAATATATCTCGAGACAAGTTTATTGTAGATAACTGCAAGAATATCTACTTTGCTGGTTATGAGACGACTGCAATAACAGCATCATGGTGCTTGATGTTACTGGCAGCGTACCCGGATTGGCAAGCTCGAGCTCATTCTGAGGTGCTTCAATGTTTTCAAGATAGGCCTATCGATGTCGATACCGTTAAGAACATGAAGACTGTATTCCTCCCTTTTATTGCTACTAATGTCAAATTTCTGAATTGTTGGTTTAAAAATCTTGTTAAATCACTAGACTGATGAGGTTTGAAAGACTGAATTAATTACAAGGTTGGTCCATGAAGTTTGAGGATTGCATTTATTGAGCTTTTTTAAATTTTAGTCTAGTGCTTAGTAAGTCCTTAAACTCCTAAGTTCTAACTTATATCTTAAATTTTTCATTGTGTGTCCAATAAATTGTTGTCTTATGAGATAAGATTGAAAGTTTAAGAATCTAAACTGGGATGAAAGATATATTCACTTTTGCTATTTTTATGGTTGCCTACGGCTAACAATGGTGATTCAAGAGACACTAAGGCTCTACACACCTGTAGTTTTCGTCACCAGACAAGCATTGGAAGACATAAGATTAAAGAACATGACAATTCTGAGAGGAACATTCAAATCCCGATCCTAATGCTACAACAGGACTTCGATCTTTGGGGACCCAACGCACGCTCGTTTGATCCACAGAGGTTCGGCAACGGCGTGCTTAGAGCTTGCAAGAATCCGCTAGCTTACATGCCATTCAGGGTCGGATCGTGGGTTTGTGCAGGACAACACTTTGCAATGGTAGAGTTGAAAATGATAGTGAGCCTTATTCTATCAAGATTTGAGCTGTGTGTTTCACCTTGTTAGAAGCATTCCCCTACTTTCAGGTTGGTTGTAGAGCCAGAGAATGGAGTTGTTCTCCATTTAAGGAAGCTCTCTAATTAATGTCTAATGGATAAAATTCTTTTTTAATGTTGTCTTGCGGTCGAAAATCTTAAAAAGTTGAGTTATAATAATAGGGACAATGGAAATGGAATACAATGTGTTATTTAATCCACTGGCCACATATTAATTGAACTTAGACTCGTAATCTTACGTTTGGGAGAGGTGGTTGAGAGTTGAGATTCATAACTAAAAGAGTTTTAAGATTGAGAGATTTAGAATTCCTTTAAAGGTCGTTAACAGACTTATTCGTCAAGGTCTTTACTTGTTACAAAAACTACATAGAGATATTGGTTTCGTATTTAGTAAGAAAACTTCGCTTGCGCTCGGGAGAGGCAGTTGGGATTTGAGAGTTATCGTCCTATAGAATCGATAATTTGTTCAATTTTGATTAATTAAATAATTGGTCTATAGATTCATGATGAAATCTATTCCTTAGGATATGTGGCCCATTGAATTTACATTATTTAATAGTTTATGTTAATTTACCTTAATCATATTACAAAATTCCAATTTGATTTTCTAAATAAAAGAAGGTAAAAGTATTGTGGTACTTGAATGATCTAGAAACTCAATCCAGAGGACGATATCAATATTAACTTACAACTTTATTAAAACTTTACCCGTACACTTGCGATTAGCAATTTTTGTCATAAGTCTGCATGTTGGCCAGCATATCCAGATTTGCGGCTGGCACAAACTTCTTTGTGCTAGCCTTCTTAGCGGCCTCCTCCTCTCCTGGGTAGAGTAGGTAGGCACGCGAGCTAGAATGGGTGGGTAGGTTGTAGGTGAACGGGACTGGTTTTCCCAAAGGGCCGAAGTTAACTTAGGGGCAAGTCTAGAGGCACCCTCTTGGTGAGGATTGGGCCCAATTCTATTTATCTTCAACTCGATTGCTTGAGGTGTGTGATTTGGTGTTCATCATAGTATGACGGGTAGTAATGACTTAAAATGTCATTTCCCACAAATGACGTCAAATGTTTGTGCAACAAAATGAATCAAGGTCCAACTTGATCAGATGTATAAAATCAATTTCACTTGCTACGATCAAACATTCACGCACAACAACAATTTCGACCGCATCTACATTGATGTCATGTGGAATCATCTCCATTAAGGCATGCATAATTTCACCCCATAATTCGAAAAATAACTCCTATTCACCTTTTCTTTGATAACACGAATGACATCATCAGTATTAATTTTAATTTTCACTCTTTTTTTTTTTTCCTTTTTTAGTTTAAAAAATATCATTTTTTAGAGTTTGAAATCGATGTATTGTAAACCTAACATTAATTTCGAGGTCTATTCTCATCCTTCCCTTAATTTTCCACATTTATTTTTTGGGTAAATTGCAAAAACCACCCCTAAACTATAATAGTTGTTGCAAATACACCCACAAACTTTTAATTGCAAAAATTAAACCCTCCAACTTAAAATAATGGTTTAAATTAAACCTATGTTAGTTAGGTTAACCTTCCGTTAAGTTCTCATCTAAAAAACAAATTGATATTTTAAAAAATAAAATAAAACCCTTCATTAGGTTACATAATCATGCATAACAAACACAATCTTTTCGACAGGGGAGAGAGTTTTCATGATTTCTAGAAGAACACAAACGCAAAATCGATTTTAAACAAGATCACTACTTGAATTCTAGATTCGATCATAATATATATGCTCGACTTGGGAGTGTCCCCTAGTAAGTAATCAACTTGAACAACAAGAATCGTGCGTAAACAATGTCGTGACGTCGATAAACAAAAACTAATTTTGTGAGGTTTCTTCTATAAAAATTATATAAAAAAAACAGTAGTTTCATCTACTTCCACATATGAACCTCCATAAGTGAACGCACAAAAAAAATTCAGCAACCTTCCATCTCCATTTTTGCTATAATATCATGTGACTTAACAATAAAATTTAGAAGGAAAAGATAAAAACTCGGCCACGTTCAAAACTCTACCACCAAACTTATGAAAAGGGGATGATACTCCGATTCTGTATTATCCGAAGCGACAATACATATTATTATTGAAACTGGAATCCAAAAGAAATCTTCAAAAAAAAAAAAAGATTTTTGTTTGTCAGTGATTTTGTAACTGAAGGGCTTTATTTTATTTTTTAAAACATCAGTTTGTTTTTTAAAGGAGAACTTAACGGAATGTTAACTAACTACGAGAGAGAGGTTTAATTTAAACCACTATTTAAGTTGGAGGGTTTAATTTTTACCATTAAAAGTTCGTTGGTGTATTTGCAACAACTATTATAATTTAGGGGTGATTTTTGCAATTTACCCTTATTTTTTAATCGTTGCATATGAAACTATTTCGGCCTTTATTGGAAATTTTCGATTATCATTTAATAAAAGTTTTAAACATTTTTAAATAATTCCCATACCTAACCTAACATGTGCCCGCAATCAATTATTTGTGTATAAATGTAATGATCAAATAAAAAAAACATGGTTTTATTAAGTTAAATATTTTATTAAAAAACTAATAACAACAACTAATATAAAAAATAAAAAAAACTAAAAGTTGAGATTGGGGTAATGCCAAATAATTTTAAATTAAATAATAACATCCTCAAAACTTTCCATTTTGCATCTAATAGGTTTTATTTAAGTACATTTTGCATTTAATAGATTACTAAACTAAAAAAAATGTCTAATAAACGGTAGATTGTTAAATATATAATTAAAAAATTAAAAACTTACTAAATACAAAATAAAGGATTAAATGAGAGGTTAGGCACCATATTAAAGATTATTTTTAAGATTTATAAACCATTTAATCAACTATTTGATATATTTACCTTTCACAGTCAATTAGACGAAATCTAGAAATTTGGGCATTTGCTATTCAATCTCTTTATTATTTTTAGAATAATGAATTTAGTGAATATTGTTTTCTAAAACTGTTTTCCAACTTGTGATACAAATGGAATTTCTAAAAACAAAAATGGAATTTCTAAAAACAAAATTTTTATAGTTGTAACAAGTATTTTGCAAATTTGAAATTTGAAACTTTAAGGTAAAACTACATTAATTTTTTCTTTTGATAAATATACTATTTTAGATTATAAATTCAATTTATTTTTGTTGACATTAAAAGATATAAAATATAATATATTATAACTTACATAATATTGTAAAATAATAATCGAGATATTTTACGCTCTCAGAGCCAATCCCAGTAGAATTGTGAAGGTTCGATTCTCCAACTCCAGTTTTATTTTTTATTAAAAAAATTCAGTTTTTGTAACGTTTCTACTTTTTTTTATTTTTTGTTTTCAGTTTTGGAAAAACGTAAGTATTTGATAATTGTTCATATTTCACTCTCAAGAAACGTTTTCAAAATTGTGTATAAATTTTAAAAATAACAAAATAAAATTTATTGTTTTAGGTCTTATTTTTATCATTGTTGGTTGCATAAAAATTAAATTTCACATAAATTTTTATTTTTTAATTCGAAGTCTAAGATAAAGAAAAGAGATAAGATCAGTTACCCAACAATTTTTTTTAATTTTTATTTTGCAAGAAAAAGTATTAAACAAGAAATTGAAAGAAAAAAGAATATGAAAGAACGAAGAAATGTTACCTTAATATATTCAAGATTTTAAATATCGATGTCATGGAAACATTCAAATCTCAATTTCATGGAAATATCCATAAAATATTGACGTTGATAGATAGTTAAAGAAATAAAAAAATAGTAAACACTATTTAAATTAACAAATAAATATTTTTATATTTTTAAATAAATCTTTTGTATTTTATTGATTCTTTTATAGAAGGGTTGTGACCGTTTAAGTTGATGTTGAACAATGGATATGATTATCAACAAATATATATATTTTAAATAATCTTTTGACAAGAGACAAAAAATAAAAATAAAAAATAAAAAATCCATCGGAATTTCATGCAATGGATCATATCTCCTAAAACAAAAGTCCAATTTCAGTCTCCAAATCCATCCGACAACAGGAACACATGCATTCGCAGACGCTAAACAGAAATCGAAGTCAAAACCGAGTGCCAGAGAGAGCAAAATCACAATCGCCATGGAAGCAGAGCTCGGAGCAGGAGCAACAATGGCGGCACTCTCTCTTGCGGCGCTACTTCTCTTCTCGATTTCTCTTCATCTGTTCGAATCGTTTCTATGGAATCCGAAAAGACGAAGATCGAAGCTCCGCAAGCAAGGAATCGACGGTCCTCCGCCGTCTTTCCTCCTCGGAAACCTCTCCGAAATCAAGAACATCCGAGCCCTAACTTCGGGAATCGCAGAGGACGGATCCATCTCCCACGCCTGGCCTTCGAATCTCTTCCCGCATCTGGAGCAGTGGCGGAATCGATACGGTAATCGCGCGGAATCGGATCCGATTTGGCGAATTTTGATTCGGATTTAGGGAATTGAAAATTGATGACGAAAATTTGGGGGTTTTTTCAGGGGCGATGTTCGTGTATTGGAGCGGGACGATTCAGATTCTGTGCGTGACGGAGATGGAGACGGTGAAGGAAATTTGTCTTTCGACTTCGTTGAGTTTGGGGAAGCCGGCGCACCTGTCGAAGGATCGTGGGCCGTTATTGGGCCTCGGGATTTTGGCCTCGAGCGGCCCAATTTGGGTTCATCAAAGGAAGATCATTGCTCCTTCACTATACCTTGACAAAGTTAAGGTAATTTAATTTATTATTTACCAATTCTTACAAATCTCAAAGGAAAAAAAACAATAATAATATGGATTGATTTTAACTTGGTATAATTAACCATGTTTATTCATGTTTTGTATTTGAAAAATGTGCAGTGGTTAATTTTGAGCTCCATGTTTAGAATAGATTTGGTTGGTGATCTGAAAACATAAATTTGAAAATTAGAAAAACTTAAAACTTGTTTAGTTTAGTAATATATTTGTAAATTAGTTGGAGCTACTAACTAAATATTTAAGTTAATCTAAAATAACATTAATTAGTTTATTAACATTTTTTGTTATAGATTTTGTAGAATTGTTATTTTACAATATTGTTTAATTTATAATATATTATATTTCACATGTTTATAAAAAAATTAAATAAGTTTATAACATGAAAAGGCATATCTATCCAAGTTTTAGATTCAAAATTTTAAAAACACTAGAAACAGAAAAATTTTGTTTTCAGAATGAATCACATAATTTGAAAATAGTTTTAAAAATAAATCTACCAGCAAATATTCACCAAGAAATAGAATTCAGATGGCCAACCAAACATGCACTTATTTTTTGTTCTGGTTTTTTCAAATTTTTATTTTATTTTAATCATCTTATTTTCGAAACGTTGGTTCTAGTCTAGCAAAAATTTTAACACAAATTTCATTCACAATAGGAATCTTTGAATACAAATTTATGTTAAAATTATGGATCAAACGAAATAAGAAAAAATTGTTTTGAATGGACTAAAATGATTACTTTTTAAAAGTAAAGTATATGGACCAAAAGTGACGTTTTGAAAGTACATGCACTAACATAAACAAACACCGAAACTATGAGAGCTAAAACGAACATTTTGGAAATACATAAAATAGAATGAATCAAGGTTGAAAAACTTGAAAGTATAGACGTGGGTAACATTGGTAAGATTACTTATGAAATTAAGATTGAAAACATGAAAAAATAGCCGAGAAGTCTTATTTAAATATTTAATTCAAATTAAATAAGAATGATATTTATACAATTTTCATTTGATATAGCAATGTAATTAGTAAGTTGTCTATATTAATGAATGATAATTGAAAGAGATTAGGAATTATAAGTTTAGATAAGTAAGTAGGAAAAGAAAAAGTAATTTGATGGTCTAACAAGGTACTCGATTGATAGAGGGAACTAAATTTTTGGTCCTAAGTATTGAACGAAAAGGTAAAGTGGGCAAGTCTTGAATTTGCAGGGCATGACAAGTCTAATGGTGGAATCTACCAGCTCCATGCTAAGATCATGGGAAAGTAGAGTTGAAAATGACGGAGGACGATCTGAAATCAACGTCGATGGCGATTTGAGAGCCTTGTCTGCAGATATAATCTCGAAGGCCTGTTTTGGAAGCAATTATTCCGAAGGGAAAGAGATATTCCTAAAACTCAGAGCTCTTCAAGTTGTCATGTCCAAAGGAAGCATCGGTGTTCCCGGTTTCAGGTATGGGTGATTTGAACGATAACCGTAATCCTTTACGAGCAATGTGTTACTTCGTGATCATTTTACATCTCATTATGTGTTGATATTTTAGAAATATATCTGGGTGGATAGGAATTGTGTGTATCATGTTCTTAATGAATAATGTGGTACTGCTACTAAGAACATTTTTATTTCTCCTGTCTATGGCTGTGGATTGGCTTCTTATCTTTTAGGTACATCCCCACCAAAAACAATAGAGAAATGTGGAAGTTAGAGAAGGAAATCGAGTCGATGGTTTTAAAAGTTGTGAATGAACGAATCGAGCACTCCTCACATGATCAAGATTTGTTGCAGATGATTCTTGAGGGTGCTGAAAGTCTTGGTAAAGACGACAAGTCGTTGAATATTTCCCGAGACAAGTTCATCGTAGATAACTGCAAGAATATCTACTTTGCTGGTCACGAGACGACTGCAATAACAGCATCATGGTGCTTGATGTTACTGGCAGCACACCCGGATTGGCAAGCTCGAGCTCGTTCTGAGGTGCTTCAATGTTGTCAAGATAGGCCCATCGATGCCGATACCGTTAAGAACATGAAAACGGTTTTCCTCCCTTTTTTATTGCTACTGATCAAATTTCTGAATTGCTTGGTTAAGAATATGTTAAATCACCAGATTGATAATGTTTGAAAGTCTAAATGATTATAAAGTTTAGTCATCAAGTTTAAGGATTGTGTTTATTGAGCTTTTTGAACTTTAAAAAGTGTGTTTTTAGGTCCTTAAACTTACAAAAGTTGGAACCAAAGTTAATTTTAGAGTTTGAAATTTGTATAAAAGAGTTTCATTCTTACTTTCTTTCTGATGGCCTACAGCTAACAATGGTGATTCAAGAGACGCTGAGGCTCTACCCACCTGCAGCTTTTGTCACAAGAGAAGCATTGGAAGACATAAGATTAAAAAGCCTAACAATCCCGAAAGGAACGAATGTCCAAATCCCGATCCCAATGCTACAACAAGACTTCGATCTCTGGGGACCTGACGCCTGCTCATTCGATCCACAGAGGTTCAGCAATGGCATTCTTAGAGCTTGCAAGAATCCGCTAGCTTACATTCCCTTCGGGGTCGGACCACGGGTTTGCGCGGGGCAACACTTTGCAATGGTAGAGCTGAAAGTGATAGTGAGCCTTGTTCTGTCGAGATTTGAGCTAAGTGTTTCCCCTTGTTATAAGCATTCCCCTGCATTCAGGTTGGTCGTGGAGCCAGAGAATGGAGTTGTTCTTCATTTAACGAAGCTCTCTAATCTTAATTAGTGCTAATGGATCATTTTTCTATGTTGTTTTGTGGTTGAAAATCTTGAAGAAGTTTTGATATAATAATACATACAATGGAATATGATGTGTTATTTTGATAAAAGAAAATGAATCATATTATGTATATATTGTGTGTATACGTATATTTGGAAATATATTATTTTGAGCCAACAGGTAAATTACTCATTTACTTGTAGTCAAAAGTTGAAATATTCACCCACCCTTTCATTCATACTACTAAAAAAAAGTGTTATTTTGATTGTTAAGATGTGTCTAGTTAAGGTGTGTCTAGCTTAACGATAAAGATCGAGATTCATTTCTTTCCATTTATATCTCCAATTTCATTCCCTCTTAAGTTTTACGTGTTAAATCTTCCAACTCCATTTTTAATTTAGGCACGATTATTTAAACTTGTAATAAAATATTATCCACTATGATATGAAACCGAAGGCACTCGACAATCTTTAAAAATCAACCACAGACATTGATATTTTATCGGTACTTTCATTTACATGACTACAAGAAATAAGGTCCCAAGTCAACATTTTCGTCAACATTTCTCAATTATGAATTTTACATGTATAAAAGCCCAAAATTAAATGGATTTAACTAAAATAATCCTAAAAAGAAAAAAGAAAAATGATTCAACTAAAAGAATCCTACAAACAGATAATAATTCCTTATTTTTCCCGAACAGATTCTATAAACATTTAAAAATTATGGAAATTTTTATTAATCAAAATCATCTAACCAGAACTAACTTTAATCTAGAAAAATCCTAACCCACCAGCCAAATGAAACGGCGTCGTCTGGCTTCCCGCCACAGGAAACGACGACGTTGCAGTCAGCGGGAATTGGTGGTTTCCAGCGAGATTAAACGACGTCGTAGGCGGCGGAAATTGGTGGTTTTGAAACGACGACGTCGCAGGCGGCGGAGGCAGCGCCGGCAACGGAGGACCGCCGATTCTCGCCGCCGTCAATTTCTCCACTCTCTCCGCCACTTTTGCTCTCAAATCCTGCAACGCCGACCGGAACTCCTTCAATTCCTCCACTCTCATCCCTTCAATCTCCTCCTCCCACCAGAATCCGCCGCCGCTCCTCCACTCCTCCGCAGCCCTAATCACCTCCGCCGCCCGCCGCTTTTCCGCCTCCAATTCCCTCACCGCATCGGCAAATTCGCGATTCAACTGCGCCACCGGCACATAACTCTCCGCCGGCTTCGGCGGCGCCGAATTCCCCGTCAGAAACCGATCCAAAAGCAAATCCACATTCGGATGACCGAAGCAAAAAACCTTATCGTTGGGAGAAAAAACGATGATCGCCACCTCCGCCCCGCACAGAACAGAGAGCTCGCTGGCCTTCTTGAAAAGTCCGGTCCGGCGCTTCGAAAACGTCACTTGCTTGCTGCTCTTCTTCTCCAGTTTCTTGATTTCGATCTTCTGTCGGCCTTGAGTTTTCTTCATCGCACTCGATTTTCTCTGCATCTTCGGTTCCTCTGTTTTTTCCGCCATTGGAGATGAAGCGGAAGCTTTTTATAAACTTAAACGTTGAGAGTTCTTGTTATTTTATTATTATTTTTCAATTGTTTTGGGGGTTAATTTTGGGAAGTGAGGAATGTAATAATAATCCACATAACGAATTTTATGATTTTCCAGATTTCGTTGGCTGATTGATTGGTCGGAAAATATTTTGAAATAAATTTGATGGTGTGTGGTTTTGAATAATATAATAAAATAATATAGTTTCCTTCTACATTGTTTCTTAATGTTCCCCAAATTCCACACATTTTATGTTGTAATTTTTGTCTGTCTTTCTACATTCAAAAACTTTTCTAAGTTTATGATGCAACGGAGGTAAATTTTGGAGTTATTCGCGAGTTATATTGCATTGCGTCGGGTTAGAAGGGGTTTTGGGATCCACTCGAATTTCGAGTTGGCCATATATAGAAACGTCGGATTTGAACTGGATGGTCAACTCAACCCAACAAAATATTTTTGGGTTGGGTCAGGTTGGGTTGTCGGATATTTTTTTTTTAATTTTTAATTACCACAATGACGGGAAATTAGGATTAAAATTACATAGACAGCTAAGGAGATAATATGAAAAGCTTAAATAAAAGATTAGAATTAAAACTAAATGGATGATTGACATGAAAGATAAAAACTATATATATAAAACTAAAAAAAATACGCAAACATGCATAAATTCGGGTTGGATTGGGTTGACCTGATTTTTTAAAAGTTGAACCTGAGACCAAATCCAACCCGATCGAATTGAAAAAAATCATAACCCTAATCTTTATAGTTTGGGTTAGCTTCGTCGGGTTGTCGGATTTTTTTGAACACCTATAATAAATTTGAACTTTTCTTCAAGGAAAAAAAATCGAAAAGAAGAAATTTCCTTACAAACTATGATCATCAATAGAAAAAGAATTACTATCGATGAAATAGTCATTGGCAAAAGTCTTCTTTACAATTCGCATCGGCAATGGTCTCTCCCAATGACCCTATGTTGACAAATTTCCCGTGCAAAATTTTGTATCCGAAAAATTTCTTTCCGATGATTTTTATTTTTAAGGATGGAGGATTCGAACTCATGATCTCTTAGTCAAATAGATATATCATTTTAATTCTAAACTACGCTCAATTTAGTTAAGCTAAACAAAGCTAATTAAAAGTTTTCGTTATCAAAAGAAAAATAAAAAAGTTAACAGTTTCAACTTTCTAAAAGCATTAAAAGTTTAAATTTAATTCATGTAGTTCGTCGAAAATTCTTATCATTACTGTACATTCACAACATTTACCGATCTCTACCGTGTGTGTATATTTCATCCGAACCTGAAAGTTTTAAGAGACGGTTACAAATTTAACATTATTTAGGTAAGAAAAATATATATATTACAAAAATAGTAACTAGAAAATAATTATAATGTTTGTAAATATAAAAAGTTAGAATAGATGTAGATCAGTAATTCTTGTTAACCAATTAATTACCGTAACCAATATATAAGTTATAATTAATCAATATTATTTAGTCAATATTAACACACTTTACAATTACTAATTTTTCAGATGACAATGTTCGTGATTTGATAAGGTTGTTTTCTTTAATTTTTTCTAAAAAATAACTATAATTAAAATTGAGTAGCTATTTATTTAAAAATTAATGTTTTAGAAACCAACGTGAACATAATTAACGTTAATTGACACCTACTCCTACCCTTAAAATTCGTGATTCAATTTTGGACCTTGCGATTTTTATTTCCTTCCATTTAATTTTGAGAAGTATTTATTTTTATAGTACAGCATGTAAGGTAGGAATTCGAAATCACGCTTTTTTAATCAGTACCTTAACCAATCGACCTATACTCGAGGAAGTATTTGTTAAGTCCAAAATTAAAGGAATGTAGTAATTAAATCGGAGATTTTTCGAAAGGAATTAAATTGGAGATTTGATTGGCAACTATGGCATGAAATTTAGACGAGAATATTCGTATTTAATGAGGCTGTTTACTTTAATTTAAAAATTAATTTAACTAAATTAAAAGTGTGTCAGATATTTATTGTTTTGTTGATAGAAAAGGAAAGAATATAAACGAATCTCAATCAATTTGGTAATAAAAATTTTGTATGATTTTCCAGATTTTTATTGCTAATTGATATGTTGATTGGTCTGAAAATATTTTGGTAATAATTTTGACATTGTGTCTTGTTTTTTAAATGTATAATTAAATCAATATTTTATTGCACGTTTTTTTTTTTTTGACATTGTGTCTCGTTTTGAAATGTATAATAAAATTAATATTATTATATTTTTGTTAAGAAAAAAACTCAAAAGGAATACAAACAATTAACAAGAAGAAAGTCCATTAAAAGAAAAGGCAAAACAAAAACAATCAACCAGAATTTGATAGATTTCCAAAAGGTCACACGATTCAAATGTCAAACCAAATATATCTCAGTCAATTTATGCATTACCGTCTCATCGAATGAAACTGAAAGAAACTGAACTTAACCAAACACAATGTGATACCCGAGAGAAGGCAACTCACCTTCGAACGATCATCTCCATCCTGAATCAGAAGCCAAAGCAACCTAGAGAATCAATTTCTGTCAATAGAGGCCGAAATCCTCGACTGCGAGTCATAGCTAAACCTTCCTGAATGGCTGAAGATTCAGCCACATCAACAAAAAAATAGTGAGGAAAAAAAACAAAATATTACAAATAAAAATATATTTATTAAGACTAAAGTAGTGTCTCATATGACAGGGTAATCTCAAGTGGGATATCTCTATGTTTCGTGAATATTGAAGAAACTTTTCGGTACTATAGGAGTATGAATACTCCCTGCCATTCTTTGTCTACTATGTCAGCATCATATTAAAAATCATGTGAGATCCACCAAAATTACAAACTAATTTATAAATGCAAAATCATAGTGGAGTACTATAAATTTTCCTAACATATTGCGAGTTACTTGCACAAATCGATTGGTAGAGCTGTGGCTAACTTTCTAAGGTAGGATATCTTATTATTGACTAATTTTTATTTATTTATTTTTTTTGTAAATATAATTCGCATGTTAAATACAATAGAAATAGACCAATAAAAATATGCCACATGGGAAAACTACTGCATGTACGGGCAATTTATGGTTTATAGTTGGGTTAATTCTCTTGAATAGTTGTTATTGCTATTTTTTATATTTTTGACACTTTTATTTTGATGTGTCAACTCATTAGGAGATTAT
The DNA here is from genome assembly GCF_013281855.1 of Momordica charantia. Classification (NCBI taxonomy): domain Eukaryota; kingdom Viridiplantae; phylum Streptophyta; class Magnoliopsida; order Cucurbitales; family Cucurbitaceae; genus Momordica; species Momordica charantia. The sequence goes on from NW_028275165.1 coordinate 17,354,451, forward strand.
TGTAAATCTAACCTCATATAATATATTACATAAACGATAAATAATCATAAATATAAATAAATGAAAAAAACAAAAAATATATGTACCAATTTGTAAATTATGATTATTTCAGTTAATTAATTAATATCTAAGTTAATAAGTGGCTACATTTTAGTTTATCCCTTGGAGATTTGATTGAAAAGTATTGCATAAAATTTTGACAATCCTCGTGATTGGATGAGGCTTTTTTATTTAATTAAATTAATTTACCTAAAATTAAAATCGAGTCAACTATTTATTTAAAATTAATGTTTAAAAAAAAGGAAACAATATAAACAAATTTCTGACCGTAACGTAAAATAAAAAAACAAATAAATTTTAAAATTCTTTAGTATCATAGTGAAAATTATTTCGTGGTTCAAAACTTATAAAAGGAACTGACACATGTATAGGTAGATGTAGACATGGATAGGTTTTGGACGAACAATTTTTAAGAGAGGTTATTATAATAATGACTATATTAACTAAATTAAGTTGGTTAAAATATCTTGAAAAGTCGACAATGATTGAGTACATGAGAAGTTAATAAGGATAGGTTTATGGCCGACATGACAAGACCCTGACTGTCTATCACTTTTATCGCTTTGGAATCTATTTTATGAAAAATAAAGACAAAACGCAACCGATAAGATAGGACAAGACCCTTATGTTAACTTAAAAGATTAAATCTTAGATCAACCATTTAGTTAATTAGTTATCACATCACAGTTAACAAATATAAGACAATTTATTTATTTGATTTGTTTCTATATTTAAAAAAATAAAAGTTTATTATTTGATTGTTAGCAAAGTTTTAAGAATGGAAACAAACTTTGAAACTTATTTTATTTTATTTTATTTTATCTAGATTTTGAAAACCTATTTAAAGAATAGATAGTAAAATATAAAAAAAGTGAAAGCAGCGCCGTAAAAAAAAAATAGAAAATTTAAAATAAAATAATTGTAAAATGGACCTAAGTTAATTAGTGGTTACAATTAATTAATATTTTTTAGCCAGTATTAACATAATTTAGTGGTGAGTGGACTTTTACCTTCCCTAATTAAAAAAAAAAAAATCAATCATTCACCTCTACATTTATTGAATTAAAAAAAGGTTAATTATCAATTTAATTTAAGCAATGATTATCCTATAAAATAAAAACATACTAATTTACTTTTATTCCGGCTTATTAAAATTAGTGAGCTACTTTTTTAAAATAGAAATTAACTTTTAGAAAAATTATCATGGTTCGTTCTCAAAAGAAGGGGAAAAACTACTTTTCTTAAAAACAAAAACAAAAACAAAAACAAAAGCAAAAGCAAAAACAAGGAAACAAAAAACATGTGTTGTTTAAAAAAACCTATATATATAAATAAATATAAAAGTCAGTACATATCAATAATTCTGTTGTCGTCCAGCGGTTAGGATATCTGGCTTTCACCCAACGGAATTTTTAGAAATTTATTTTAGTACAAATTTACTAAAATTTAAAATTGTCAAGGTTTGTATGCTCACCGATCACTTCTTTTTGTTATTTATTAATCGTATCCTCACAAATTAATTAATTCTTATCTGGTGGGCCTACAACCTTATTAAATTAATGATCATAATATAAATAAATTAAAAATATAAAATTGGAAGCTAAATTTACAATTAAACTAAAATTTAATTACTCAAAGACTTGTAATCTCTCACAATAAAATTGGAGGCAAAAAAAAAGCTCTTATTAATTGTGATAGTGACAAAACTACATAAAATCATACTTTAGAATTTACTTTAACCATTACATTAGATTATATATATATATATATATGTAGGTATGTTTTGGCAGTAGAATGTGGAGACAAATTATAATTTATTTATAGTATATAAACTACATTAACGTGAATACTTTTTAGTCTATAGTTATAATTATCTTATGAATGATATGTAATTGGGGAAAAAAAACCTAAAACTCTCTGGCTTTGATAAAAATTTGCAGCGCTCAAGTTGACCTTCAACTCTCTCTCTCTCTCTTTTAACTTTTAAGAATGGGAATGTGCGAGAGATTTGTTAGTGTTTTTTTAGTTTCCAGACAAAATCCTAAAACAACCTGCATTCTTCTTGTTGTTCATCCACCGCATTTCCATGGATTTCCCGAAGAATTCCGTCGCAAATTATGTCATTCCGTCTTCCTTACTCCTCGGAATGCTCCTCTTTACCATCTGGTATTCCTCCGTCTCGATTCCTTTCGCTCTTCTCTCCGACGGTCCCCAATGCAGCCGCTACAAGTTTCAAAATCAGGTTTCCCATCGAATTTTCTCCATCTCACTCTGTTTTCTTTTGTGTAATTTTAGAATTGATTACGAATTCGTCCTGGATTAATTGTTGTGGAATACTAGAATAGTACTTGTGATTTTGATTTTGATTCTGTGTTGAACCGTGAGACGCGCTTATGAAGTTGTTCGATCGTCTTCTACATTTTTGTGTATTTTACAATTGATTGTGAAACTGTTCTGGATAATTGTTGCAGAGAAATAGTCGCGATTTTGATTCTGTTCCACCGCAAATCGAGCTTACGAAGTCGTCTATCTCTGACATTTTTGTGTGATTTAGAAATTGATTATGAATTTGTTCTGGATTAATCGCTGCAGAATAGTACTAGTGATTTTGATTCTATTCGTCTATCTCTGACATTTTTGCGTAACTGAGGATTGATTGATCATGAATTCGTTCAGAAATAGTAGTGATTTTGATTCGGTTGAACGCGAGATGAGAATATGAAGTCGTATATCTCTGACATTTTTGTGCAATTTCGAATTGATTATGAATTCGTTTTCTGGATTGATCGTTGCAGAGACATAGTAGCGATTTTTTTTCTGCCTCACCTCGAGACGAGCTTGAATCGGCTCTGGCCGGAGCTTCAATGGCGAACAAGACATTGATAATCGCCGTCGTGAACAAGGCCTACGCCGATCAAGAAACCGGCGGTACAACAATGCTGGACGTGTTTCTTCATAGCTTCTGGCTCGGAGAAGGCACTCGGCCTCTGGTGAAACACCTTCTGATCGTCGCCGTCGATCAGACGGCGTACGATCGCTGCCGGTTCCTTCGCCTGAACTGCTTCCGGCTGACGACGGACGGCGTCGATTTCGGCGGAGAGAAGCCTTACATGTCGGATGATTTCATCAAGATGATGTGGAGAAGAACAGAGTTCCTCTTGGAAGTTCTCAAACGCGGCTACAACTTCATCTTCACGGTACGTTCCCTCCTTTCCAGAATTTTTTGTTTATTTCTTTCTTCTTCTTCTTCTTCTTCTTCTTCTTCTTCTTCTTTTTTTGGGAGAAAATATATGAAGATCATATATTAAACAAAAAAAAAAGACAAAATTTTAGTTTTTATATATAGTATGAAATTGATAGAATTTAGACAAGAATATGTTAGAGGGGTTTTTTTTTTTACTTCTTTTTAAGTTTTGGCAAAATTATATTAGTAAATAAATTAGTAGAAATTGCAACTTTTTTTAGTTTTATTTTATTTTTTCTTAAAATAAAATTAAGAAAGAATCTTCTATTTGGTTCCTAAATTTAAAATTATGACAATTTTGATTTATGGTTCTAAAAAGGTTTTAGAGTCAAACTTCAATGAGCATCATCCGGTGAATTTTTCCAAAAACTTTTACGTAATTGTCACTTTGTTTCAGGTTCTGTCCATTTTTATTTACTGTTCTTGTTCTTGTTCTTGATTCTCATTACAAATTTACAATTTGCAGGACACAGACGTGATGTGGCTTCGAAACCCATTCCTGAAACTAAGTCCCAACAGAACGGAGGATCTCCAAATCAGTACCGATGGCTTCTCCGGCAACCCATGGGGGGAGGAGAACTTAATAAACACCGGATTCTACTTCGTCCGATCAAACAACAAGACGGTGGCCTTGTTCCAGAGTTGGTACGACCTCAAGGAAAACTCCACTGGGAAGAAGGAGCAGGACGTTCTTCTGGAGCTCATCCATGGCGGAATCATCGGAAAACTCGGTCTCAGAGTCCGATTCCTAGACACTCTATACTTCAGCGGCTTCTGTGAGGACAGCCAGGACCTCCGACAGGTGGTAACAGTGCACGCCAACTGCTGTCGGAGCATCGTCGCCAAGGTCGCCGATCTTCGGACGGTGCTTGTTGAATGGAAGAAGTTCATAAAGTTGAGTGAATATAAGGGACTGGAGAATGCCACAACGACGTTTCAGTGGTCGCCGCACTGGAGCTGTATCAATTCATGGAAGCAGTAGTTTTTAAACTATATATTGTAATCAAAATCATAAATTTGAAATTATTTGTAAGGTTGGGTAGTTTTAAACTTTTAACTCATTTTTTATCTGTTACTATCCCTTGTTAACAAAGGGATTTTCTCTTAGTAATTACTAAAATTATAACTATCTTTTAAAATATTTCAAATTCCAAATGGTTTAGAACATATTTAAGCATCAAAATTAACCAACATGATATCTATCCCTCTCGTTGAAAGATCACGAGTTCAAATTCCTACCCGAATGATTGTACTCAGAAAAAAAAAGTAGAACATATTTAACAGTAAAAAATTACCAAGAAACGTCCGTGCAAGAAATTAGGACCACTCTATATTCTTTTTAAAGATAAGAAATTAGGGCCATTCTGTAATCTTTTTAAAGACAAGGATCAATGTGTTGGGAAAAGTCTTTATGAAAATATGATTATTTATTTATTTATTATTTTTTGCCTTTGAAAGATAACATGATTTGTTTTGTTGTACAATTTCCTTTCAAAAAGACAAAAAACGAAGGAAGGCAGTAATTTCCTTTTCATTTTTGTGTTTCTACCAGTTTTACCGATGAAAACGATGATACAAATACAGTAAAAAGTTTAAACAATGTATTTTTAATTTGCGAAAAATATTTAACAAATTATTAAAAGCGACGGTCTCAATGTATTTTTATGTTTATCTTTTTAAAAATATAATATTATAAATATATGAGAAGAAACTTGTTGTTATAAACTCACGGGAGGAGACACTAATACTCTGTTTTCTTTTCTCTCACTCTAATGAAATATTCATTTCGGAAGCCTTTTTAGAAATAAGTTAATTAGAGTTCGTTTGGTAACGTTTCTATTTCTTGTTTCTATTTCTTTATTTTAGTGAAGAAAAATGTGTTGCATGGTTTCAACCTCCAAGAATTCAAGTAGGATAAAACAATGTTTTTTATTTATGTTTTGGAACAAATTGGAAATGAAAACAAGAAAAGAGAAACTTGTTTTGATTGTTCCCATAATTTCTATACAATTGTGAATGTTCCCAAAAAAAGGAGAAACAAGAAAGAGAGCTAGTTGTAAAATACTTGGATTTCTTAAGAAAATTGGAAACTAGAAACAAGAAACGGGAACGTTACCAAACGAGCCCTTAATTGCTTCATTGCTTTATAATTTTTCAAACTGCTATTCGTGAAGAATTCACATCAGAGAACAACTCGAATTAATAAACTTGTATTGTATTTATGCATGTAGTGTACAATCTATATATATGATCTTTTAATGTTTTCTCTCGAAGGAAAACTTTAATTCAAATATCAGCCTGTGAACTTGTTTTCGAATCAATGAGGTTGACAGTTTAGGCTTCTAGTTTTTTAAAGGTCTTCGACCTTGAGCTTGTTGAAAACTTCGACTTTTGATAAAGCTGTCTTATACATGTAGCTTAATGAAGTTCTTCGATTATGTAGTGTGATGAAGTCCTTCAACTATGGAGTTTGATAAAGTTCTTCGGCTATTTAACTTGATGAAGAGTTCTCCGGCTTGTAGTTTGTGAAGAGTTATTCGGCTTATAGCTTGATGAAATCTTCGGTTTTGTAGCTTGACGATGCAAAGTCTTCGACTTGTTGCTGACTAAGAGATGATTCAGTATTCTTGGAGTCTTAAGCTTTCAATACTTATAATGATTTTGAATGCTTTTGTGGCTCTGAATCTCTACTTCTCAATGTTTATGAATCTTTCTTAATCATTGTGAATGCATTCTCCTTCGAATAAGAAGTGACCCCATGGGCTTAATGGACGTGGGCCCAATCTCCTTATGGATTGATTCTATTAGCTTATGTGACGCTCGATTAGAGAGGATTGGTACATGAATGAATTGATACCACATTCAAATGAGAGAGATCCTGGACCATGGATGCATGGTTAAGAAATGCTCAAAAGAATTGATAGTTACTACCTATACCAACATGGTATAGGTAACTCAATCGTAAGAACTCAATTGTAACTCAATCGTAAGAACTCTAAAGTTAAACGTGTTTCACTTGGAGATTTATTAGACATTTTTTAAAGTTTAAAGATGTATTAGACGCAACATTAAAGTTTAGGGATCTATTACACACTTTTTAAAGTTAAAAACCCTCACAAGACAAAAACCTTAAATATTTAGTAACTAAATTTGTAAATTAACCAAATTAAAAATAATAATATAAAATCATTATCATTTTTCGTTTTTAATTACAATTTAATTACACAATTAATCTTGAAAAATGGAAGGATTCATGTAAAAACGAATTATTTAAGAAGTCTAAAATGTGTGCCAGAGTTGTTAAGGGACCTATCTTTGACTAAAAACTCATTAGTTCAAACCCTCACTTGTACGTGTTGTACTCATAAAAAAGAAAGAAAGAAGAAGTCTAAAATGAGTTTTTTTTTTTATTAATATTATTGTAAATCAAACTTATTTTAAAAATATTGTAGTTTAATTAAAAATATTAAAAGTATGGTAGGTTTTGAAATTTCTGGCTCTGGCTCTCCTCCGGTGCCCGACGATCAAAATCCACGAAATCGCTGCAAGGAAACAAAGGATGAGGAAATGTTGACTATCACACTGGCGATGAACCACTTCGATTTGGTGATCGGGTCTCTTGGGAGGACGAAGGAGGGAAAACCAGTGGTGATCAAACTCTCCCTTAACCAAAAATTGGTGTTACTGAAACTCCAGACCAAAATTTTGTGGTTCTGTACCAACTGCCCGGTGGCGCTCGTGAACCCCACAAACATTTCGTCCATGAAAATTTCAGAGAGATTGACAGAGACATTAAACAACAGCCGCCGCGACCTTCTCATCCCCGCCGGCGCCATGGTGACGTTCATGAGAAAATCGGAATAGTCGATCCAAACTTGGTAATTTTCGCCGCTATTAAGCTTGAGTCTATTGAACGAATCCCCTCCACTCCAGCCGCCGTCCGACCAAAACCCAGCCTCTTCGGTGGAGTTCATGGTCAGAGAATTAAAGTTGATTCCCACATGAGTGTCGTTGGGGTCCTTGAATTCTTGATTGGCAAACACATCGAATTTAATTCCAAAGACGTGGTTGTTGGGGTTCCCATTGAACGTAAATTTGAGAAAATCCAGATTCGGGGCAGAGCTAGTCCCTTCGATTCCCGCCGTTGGGACGAAGATGAAAACGAGGCCATGACCGGGCAGAATGTCATTGTAGGGAGCCATGGCGAAGACGAAGGAGATGGAGAAGGGGTAAACGCGAGAAGAATTGGGGTCCTTGGTGGAACATTTTTTTGATTTAGCCAAATTGTAAGAAGCAAACTAAAACTCTTAAAATATATACAATAATAAAATTAAACTAAACTCAAATGATATGAAACACAATTGTAACTTAACTTTTTACCCCTTTAAAATACAACTTATAAGATCCAAATATACGACTCAAATTATTAAAATTGCACCATCAAACTTTTTATTTGATCAATTAACCCTAAAATTATGAATAATTTCAATTTTAAGCCCTACTATTATTACTTAATTAGTGGTGCAACATAGTCTAGGGGTAAGTTTGCACATGTTTTTTTTTCTTTTTTAAGATTATAACTGTTATGGGATCGGAATTAGCCAAAGAAATGAGTCTCTACAGACTAGAGAGGCCCAACCAAGCAACGACAAAGGGAAGACCGAGCCGACAGGGCTCGGTCCCGACCCCTGCTCGGCCTGGGTCAAGCCCATCTTCCCTACTCTCTCGTTGGTTGACGTGCCCTGATCCATGAGTCCCTATGATCCAACAACAACAAATTAGATGGGCTCAACAATAAGGTTCTAGAAGACATAATTCTTATAAATAGAACTACCAGCTAAACCCTAGAGGTAAGCGAACATACCCTAATTACTTTACTGAGTAATTCTCCTATAGCTAACTTAATCATCGGATCCTGTATGATTGAAGTCACACCGATTTAGGGCTGCTCGATTTTGCAGGTATCCAGTCCCGTGATCATCAAGTTTGGTGGGTATTTGACAAGAACCAAGGAAGCCAAAATCCTAGCCTGAACGATAACATTATACAAAATTGAACCACATTTTTCAAATTAAAATTAATGAAATTATGACAATATGATTCAATTACAATTTATTTAATAAGTCAGAAAGAGTAATTGCTTAATTGAATTAGTTTTTTTTTAGTATAAAAATAAAATGTCACGCAGATTTAGAGAGCAGCCAGATCAAATTTAAAAATTATTAACCATTAAAATAACTCGAATGCTACAATGACTAACTGGTGATTTTTTAACCAATATAAAAATCTACATTTATTTAATTATTCGAACAATTACGGTGCAATAAGAAATAAAATAACAAGTAAACACCTATTTATGTTTTTATGTACTACAACGAAAAATACTTTTTTATGTTAAAATGATATAGATAATTAAATCGATGTGGTATGTCAACCGATTAGTAATATAAAAATATTCTCAATATATGTGTATTGAAGGTTCTAGAAATTCAGGTCGGGAGGGATTAATTCATATAAATATAACAGAAAATATCAATCTTAACGCTGAACTCGGTAATGTTTATCCTCAACTTTCAATTTCGTCGAATTGCACCTTGTACTTAGATAATTGTTGATATCTTAAGTTTTAAGTTATGTAGTAAATTTTACTCCATAATAAATTTTTATTTAAAAATTGGTTTGAAAAAAATATTCTCATATGTACCAAATTAGTTCTAAAAACATATATTTAGTATAAATTTATATGATTTAGACAAAATCGATAATAGAGTTGATTTTTTTTTTTTAATTTACAAGTTATGACAAAGTTATTTAATTATAAATTTTATACCTTGGATCAATTTAACGTGAGAAAAGCTTGATTTGATCATAACAAAACTCAAAGTATTTAGTAAAGTTTTTTAATTCAATTAACTTTTTATATAAATAGTTTAAAAAAGAAAGTAAAATAAAAACTATTATATGAGGGATGACTTTCAACTTATTATGGCCTCCTGTATAAACTTACTAGATATAAAAGTATAAATTATTTTAGAGGAAAAAAAGTACATTATTTAATTTAAAATGAAAAAAAGAAAATTTTAAAAGAAAGAGAAAATAAATAAATAAATAAACTATACAATGTAACGAAAGTGTCAGTAAATTAGCTCAGTTTTAAATTAATAAAATTTTCAAATAAATGACAGAACACAAATTCTCATTAATCGAAGTATTTTTTTTTTAATTTTGTTATTTTCATTTATAAAAAAAAATTGTTATTATCATTGTTGTTGTTGGTCAAGAAAAGGCACTTCATTGACTTTTTCAATAAAGACAACACAAATTCTCAAATGAAATTTCTCCATTCCATAACATCCAATTCTATGGACGGCTCAAAAGGATGGCAAGAGCATAAAGATTTATTGCAGTTCATTTATAGTTCGCCACGTGTTTATGCTACATCTTTTGGATTAATGCAAATCCTAACAGATCGATAGATGATAATCGAACCGAGCTACATATTATCTTTTGACCGACCTATACCAGGTACGAATCGATCTTGAAGAACATCTGTGGGCACGAAGGCAACGAGGATGTTGTTCGACAACACGCTGCATTTTCTGGGATGTCGAAAAGTCGTTGGAGTGCTTCAGAAGTCCTGTCGGGAATTCATTTATAAAAAGAGATTCATGCCTCCCACGCAAGGTACGCGAAACTATTTTCTCTAAGAACAATAGATCGGATTATGTACTAACTAAATCGTCTGAGTGCTAACTTTGTCTTGCAAGTACTTCAAACTTCAGTACACATCTTCCATGCTTCGCGGATCCAAGCTTGATCAATTTCACGATCAAACAAGGTAGTTGAAGGCCGAAATACAACTCCTCGGATTTTGAACTTGATGAATATCACTTCAGCAGTTCACTAAATCTCCAGTCTTGAAAAAGGCCGAGTCGAGGTAAATCGTGAAAATGCCCCTCAATTGCCATGCACAACCACAAGTCTCATGTCAAGAATCTCGAAGTCGAGCTAAGTAGCTTGGTGAGTGGGAGCCCACCAATCGGCGCCTATAACTCCAGATATAGCTTCCAAACACAGATACTCATAATCTAATTGTTTGTCCTCAAACAAATACTTCGAGCTCTTATTGACTCGAGGGTCGAAACTATTTTCTTTCTATGTGCAAGTTCCTTTGAAATTCTCTAAGTTTGTTTGTATTCTAAGGATGCAAAATTCGATAACAACACAATTCATCCATGGTATACAAATTCTTAATCATTTTCTCTTTATTTCCAATCAACGAAAGAAAATTCTTCAATTTAGAAAAGATGAAGTCAATGTAGTGGGTAAGAATTTTATTGAATCAAGAGATAAATATTATTCTATCGTACGTGTCAGTTTATTTTTTGAGTGTCCATTACGCTGAAATTTCTTAGTATTACTAGAGATATAGTATAAATCATCATTAATATTATTGAGTCACGTAATTAGTATGTATGTTGTTTTATTATATAGAGTTTACACTATTTGATTATTTTAGTCGGAGATAATATATAGTACAATATTGAAATTCTTTCCTCACTTATTTTTGTCACTTGTTCATGTTGCAATCTCATTCAAATGAAAGACTCAAAATGATACCATAATTCAAAATTCATAAACATAAATATATATTTTTTTCAATTCAAAAACCAACTTAACATAATGATCAAAGTTTGAGACTAAATTTCTAATTAAACTACGCAAAGACTTATAATCTCTTAAAACTTAGTTAAGTTGAATTTCAATTCTCTTTTTAAACTATGAAATTAGTAATAAGTAGAAAAATAAAATCTCTAACAAACGGTGATAACGACAAAACTACAGAAAATCATACTTTAAAATTTAAAATTTAAAAACTGATAAAGCTTACAGTTATTTAAGATTAATGGAGGTACACACAAGCTGGTCCAGACTCTCACGGCTATTAAAAAACATATTAGACTACATTAACGAGGACTACTTTTTATATATACTAGTATTTTTAAAAAGTTGAATATTTATCAAATATCATAGTCATTTATATATAAAACTAATAATATAAATAATAAATTACTTGAATTTTATATTTAAAAGTAATTTAATCATGGTTGTCCAAATAAATAGCTTAGCATTTAGCTAATTATTATTTTTTAAGGTAATTTAGTCATAGTTGTCAAAATAAATAGCCTACCATTTAGCTCTTTGAAAGGTAAGTCGTTTACATGTGTGTGTTTTGTAACAAGAATGACAAAAGTGGAGACAAATTATAATTTAATATATAAATTATATTAATGTAAATACTTTTTTAATTATAATTATCTTATAAATGATGTATAATTAAGGGGAAAAAAAAACTAAAACTCTTTAGCTTTGATAAAACTTGCAGCGTTCAGTTGACCTTAAATTCTCACTATATCTCTGAAGAATGGGAATGTTTAAGAGAATTTGGTAGTTTTTTCTTTTTCTTGCAAAAATCGAAAGATGAATTCCTGAAAAAACCTTCGTTCTTGTTCTTGTTCATTTCATCCACCGCATTTCCATGGATTTCCCGAAGAATTCCGTCGTAAATTATGTGATTCCGTCTTTCTTCCTTGCCGGAATTCTCTTTTTTACCATCTGGTTTTCCGCTGTCACGAATCCTTTCGGTCTTGTCTCCGACGGACGCCATTGCAGCCGCACCAAGCTTCAAAATCAGGTTACGATCGCATTTTCTCCATCTCTCTCTGTTTTAGGATTTTTTTCTCTGTGAAATTTGTCGGTCTTGATTAATCGCTGCCGAATAGTACTAGTGATTTTGGTTCTATTCGTCCATCTCTGACATTTTTGTGTAGTTTACAATTGATTGCGAAATCGTTCTGGATTAATTGTTGAAGAGCAATCGCAGTGATTTTGATTCTGTTGAACCACGAAACGAGATTACGAAGTCCTCTATCTCTGACATTTTTGTGTAATTTACAATTGAGTGCGAAATCAGAGCAATAGCAGTGATTTTGCTTCGGTTGAACACGAGACGAGATTATGAAGTCGTCTATCTCTGACATTTTTGTGCGATTTAGAATTGATTACGAATTCGTTCTCGATTAAATCGCTGCAGAATAGAACTAGTGATTTTGATTCTATTCCTCTATCTCTGAAATTTTTGTGCAAATTGATTATGAATTCGTTCTGGACCGATTGTTGCAGAGAAATAGTAGCGAATTTCTTTCTGTTTCGCCCCGAGACGAGCTTGAATCGGTTCTGGCCGGGGCTTCAATGGCGAACAAGACATTGATAATCGCCGTCGTGAACAAGGCGTACGCCGATCAAGAAACCGGCGCCGTAACCACAATGCTCGACGTGTTTCTCGATAGCTTCTGGCTCGGAGAAGGCACTCGGCCTCTGGTGAAACACCTTCTGATCGTCGCCGTCGATCAGACGGCGTACGATCGCTGCCGGTTTCTTCGCCTGAACTGCTTCCGGCTGACGACGGACGGCGTCGATTTCGGCGGCGAGAAGCTTTACATGTCGGCGGATTTCATCAAGATGATGTGGAGAAGAACAGAGTTTCTCTTGGAAGTTCTCAAACGGGGCTACAACTTCATCTTCACGGTACGTTCCCTTTTTTCGAGCAAATTTTTATTTGTTTGTTGAGATTTGATCGCTTATTTAGAAAATTATTAAGTTAGTTATATTGGTTAAGAGTAAATTGATTTTTTCTTTCTGAAAAATCAACAATTTGAAATTTCGTAGGGTCTTCACTTGGATGTGAAACTTAACCTACCAACTTGAGTTTAGGATAAAATATATGAACATGTATTAGACAAGAAAAAAAAATTCAAAATTATGGAAATATTTAGACTTATGTCATTTCAACCAAAAAAAGCTACTTAACTCATCATCACAATCTCTTAATTGGAGGTATATGTCAATTACTTCTTTGACTTTTCTTCTTTTTTTTTAATTTTGTTAGTTTTGGCAAAGTTATATGATGGTTTCAAACTTTTTTTTTTTCTAAAGCTTTATTTTCATTAAATTATTGAATTTTTTACATTGTTTTTTATTTAAAATTAATCAATGAATTAGTAGAAATTTTACACTAAGACAAGTTAATTTTTTGCAAAATTTGATTTTTGTAGTCAAGATTTATGGTGATGAAGTTGGAAGTTTAGGGTGAAAACTCAACTTGCTAGATTAATGGGTAAAATATGTGTGTGTGTACTGTATATATATTGTGATTTATTATGTTACTATGTTTTTACTTTTCGTAGCTACTATTTCTGAAGGTAGCACCCACCCCATAAACACCTTGAATTTTAGCCATTTGCAGAAGTTATCCCTTTTTAATTTAATATGAAATTAATTTTAAGACAAAAATATATATATATTAAAAACTGGTAAATTTATTGATATAAAAATGGTCAAATATAAAACCAAACCAGAACAGTAGACCCGAGAAAATTTAAGTAATGTTAATGAAAAAAAAAAAAGAAAAAAAGAAAAGAAGGATTGAATTTGAGGATAGATTTTAATTTGGTACCTAAATTTCAAAAAGTGATAGTTTGATCTCAAATCTTTAAAAAATAATTCTAAAAAGTCCTTGGGTAAGTGATACACTAACGGGATGTTCCGACAGTTGTGACTGTGAATTTAATTTTAAGTTGGTTTCAATTCTCTCTCTCGTTTCTCGAAATGTGGCGAAATCGTTTCAGGTCCTTGCTTTTTTTTGAGTTATTGTTTGGGATTGGGAAGCTTTCACAGAGAAATATAAAACTCTCCTTATGGTAAACAAAGCAACAGGGTATAAATCAATAAAGGTTGAGTTCTAATACATCTCTTTATCCTGCAAATTTCATTTTAGTACTCTCTCCAGCATCAAACAGGGAAAAAAAACTCAAAATTGCATCAGAAACTGGAGAAAGCAATACGAATTGAAACCAACTTAAAATTGAATTCACAAATTGAAGTGATGGAAGGATATTTTTGTAGGGAGATAATGAGAGATAGTAGGAGGGAAAATGAACGAAGAAGGGGAAGAGAGAGAGGAAAATCAATAAAAAAAAATTCATATAATTAAAAAATAATATAAAATTTATAAAATATCACACTCACCACTATCACGTCATCGTTCCGTTAGTATCGTTAACAAAAATTTGTCTCTAGTGACGTTTTAGAAGACGTGGACCATCACTTTTTGAAACTTATGGACCAAATTAAACTTATTCTCAAAATTTAAGAGACAAAAAATTGTATTTTACCTAAAAGAAGAACTCTTTTTTAGTTAAAACAGAGACTCTTGATATGATAATTTAAAATTATAAAAGAAAAAAAATCATATTTTGTAATTATTTTTCTTTTTAATTCTTAATTTCTTGTATAAGATATAACTTTTGTCCCTAAATTTGTATGTAAGCTTCTATTTAGTGATTAAATTTAGAAAATTGACAATTTGATTTCCGATTTTTAAGAAATGGTTCTAGAAAGTTGTTAGAGTCAAAACTTGGACAAGCATCATCTACAAAATTTTCCAACAAGCTTTCACGTAAGTGTGATGCCGTTCAAGATTCTGCACATTTTCCCTTGTTCTTGTTCTTGATTCCCATTAACAAATTTACAGGACACAGACGTGATGTGGCTGCGAAACCCATTCCTGAAACTAAGCCCCAACAAAACGGAGGATCTCCAAATCAGCACCGATGGCTTCTCCGGCAACCCATGGGGGGAGGAGAACTTCATAAACACCGGATTCTACTTCGTCCGATCAAACAACAAGACGGTGGCACTGTTCCAGAGCTGGTACGACCTCAAGGACAACTCCACTGGGAAGAAGGAGCAGGACGTTCTTTTGGAGCTTATCCATGGCGGAATAGCCAGAAAGCTCGCCCTCAGAATCCGATTCTTGGACACTCTGTACTTCAGCGGCTTCTGCCAGAACAGCCGAGACCTCCGACAGGTGGCAACAGTGCATGCCAACTGTTGTCGGAGCATCACCGCCAAAGTCACCGATCTCGGAACGGTACTCGTTGATTGGAAGAAGTTCAGGAAGTTGAGTGCGTATAAGAGGGTGGAGAATGCCACGGCGACGTTCCGATGGTCGCCGCATTTGGGCTGTATTAATTCCTGGAAGCAGTAATTGTAATCAAAATCGTAAATTTGAAACTATTTGTAAAATTTTTGTAGTTCTAAAGTCATCTTACTGATCTATTCATTGCATTTACTCTACTCACTCGAGAACCAACGGCATACACAATTTAATTAACCTTTTGAGAAGTGAGTATTCTAGTGAAAAAATGACGATCGTGGGCCACTTTTTTTACCCGATTTCTCCACACCAGAACTACCATAATTTTCTTATTTTATAAGATTATTATTTTTTCCCTAATTGCTTAAAATAAGTACAATATTTTTTAAAAAGTTATTTTTTAAGCAATTAAAAAGTATTATTAAGATATATAACACTAATAAAAACAATCTTTCTGTCTCATCTTTCCAACCTTGAGATTCATATCTTCATACCCGCAGTAGGTCGACTCTTCGTCCATATTAGCAAAGTAGTTTGGAAATGGTAGAAGATGACATACCAATTTTTAATTCTTAAAACACGTGGTTGCATTCCATCTTTGGTTATCAATTGAATTCAATTTCCTCAATTTCCTACCATAAAAAAATAGTATTATTTTTAAAATAAGTTTAAATATTAAAAGAAAAAAAAAACTAATGAATGACGCAACATCATTCAACTAACCCCAACAAGGAACAAATAAGTTAAGAAAATATCATGATTAGAGCATGTTTAACATTAAAAAATTACAAGAAATATCGTTCAAGAAAAATTATAGCCACTCAATAATCATTTTAAAGATGAGGATCAAATCAATGTGGTTGGAAAAGTCTTTTAGCAATATGATTTGTTCTTTTTTCGTTTTTCTCTTTCTACTAGTTTCACCGATGAAAACGATGACACAAATACAGTAAAAAAAATAA
This sequence comes from Momordica charantia, assembly GCF_013281855.1. Lineage (NCBI taxonomy): Eukaryota > Viridiplantae > Streptophyta > Magnoliopsida > Cucurbitales > Cucurbitaceae > Momordica > Momordica charantia. Next base: position 17,370,715 of record NW_028275165.1, read on the forward strand.
AACTGCAACAAAAACGGGTAAAATATTTTTTTCACACAACCAAATCTAACCTTCCTTATTCAACCCAAACATTTGGGTCTTTTCTTCAACAACAGACCCATCTCCCCTTTCAAACCACTAAACCCCAAAGACTTCCAAAAAAACAGCCTTAAATCTTTCCTAACACAAATCACTGAGTTGTGAAAAACACGCCTCCTGAATTGATCGCAATCGATGTCGATTCTTCTCTCAGTACCTGTAGTGAGCAGGCTTGTATGGACCCTCGACGGGCACGTTGATGTAGTCAGCTTGGTCCTTGGAGAGCTTGGTGAGCTTGGCACCGAGTTTGCCGAGGTGAAGAGCGGCGACTTTCTCGTCGAGGTGCTTTGGCAACACATAAACCTTCTTCTCGTACTTCCCGGATGCCCTCTCGTTCCAGAGCTCGAGCTGTGCGATCACTTGGTTGGTGAAAGAGCAGGACATCACGAAGCTGGGGTGGCCAGTGGCACAACCCAAGTTCATGAGTCGCCCCTCGGCCAACACGATGATGCCTGAGTTGGTTTCGGGGAAGACCCACCTGTCTGTTTGAGGCTTGATGGTGATGCGCTTCACGCCGGGGTATGATTCGAGTCCGAGCATGTCGATCTCATTGTCGAAGTGACCAATGTTGCAGACAATGGCATTGTTCTTCATCTTCCTCATGTGGTCAACCATGATGATATCCTTGTTACCGGTGGTGGTGACAAAGATATCGGCCTCAGCGAGGGCATCTTCCAGGGTGAGAACTTGAAGGCCTTCCATGAGAGCCTGAAGGGCACAAATTGGATCGATCTCGGTCACGATCACACGAGCTCCAGCTTGCTTGAGGGCAGCAGCACAACCCTTTCCAACATCTCCATAACCACACACAACGGCAACCTTACCGGCGATCATGACATCAGTAGCTCTCATCAAACCATCAGGAAGAGAGTGTCGGCATCCATACAAGTTGTCAAACTGGAAACAACATCGAAGAAAAACCCAACTCTCAGCATTTTCACTTCTTAAAATGTTAAGAAACAAATCTAATCAGAAATCACACAGAAGTTTGTAGCTCAAAATTAACAAAGAAACGTAACAATGGCTGAAGCTGCGGCGAAATTACAAGTTATCAAACGCGAAATCTAAGCGTAAGCTTGATTATTAGTTAATTTCCACAAAACAGGGTAACTGAAACGACTTCAGTAGACCAGAAAGAAGAAAGAACAATGGTCAATAACAACGAACTAACTCATCAGTTTGTTTCAGTCCACTAAGAGATGGAAAAAGCAAATCCAGAACATTATGCACACAGTACAAGCACAAGAAAGTGAAAGTGAAGGGCATGGATGAACAATTTGTTACTAGATCTGACGCCTACGGATTTGAGCTGAAAAATGAACATACTAATCGGATCTGCAGCAACATATAACTCGTACAGAGAACAGAATTCCAGATCTAAAACGAAGGGACCGAGAAAATACCTTGCTCTTGGTGACAGAGTCATTGACATTAATGGCGGGGAACAACAAGGTTCCACTGGACTGCATCTGGTAAAGCCTCTTAACACCAGTGGTAGTTTCCTCAGAAACTCCAACCAATCTCTCCTTCATCTTGTGGTACCTCTTAGGGTCAGACTTCAATCCATCTCTGATAATCGTCAACACGATCTGGAACTCCGCGTTGTCAGTAGACGACGGATCCGGAAGAGCACCGGTCTTCTCATAAATCTCCTCGGCCTTAACTCCCTCATGAATCAAGAGAGTAGCATCACCGCCATCGTCCACGATCAGATCCGGACCACCGCCGGGGCCCCAGTCCAGGGCGCGCTCAGTGCACCACCAGTACTCCTGGAGAGTCTCGCCCTTCCAGGCGAACACGGCGGCGCTGTCGCGCGCAATCGCGGCGGCGGCGTGGTCCTGAGTGGAGAAAATGTTGCAGGAACACCAACGGACCTCGGCACCAAGAGCGGTGAGGGTTTCGATCAGCACCGCCGTCTGAATCGTCATGTGGAGCGAGCCGGTGATCCGAGCTCCCTTGAATGGCTGCGAGGAGCCGAATTCGGCGCGGCAAGCCATGAGACCGGGCATCTCGACCTCGGCGAGCTCGATCTCGAGGCGGCCGAAGTCGGCCTGAGACATGTCCTTCACCTTGTACTCCCGGCCGCCGGCGGTCTTCTCGACGATCAGAGACATTGTGAGAGGATTTAGGAAGAAGAAGAAGAACACAGAACCCTCAGTTTTCTGCGAACAACAAGAAATTCGCAGAACAATGAGAGAAATGTGAGCGACGAAGGATAGAGCGGAGCGAAGGCTCTATAAATAGGATCGAATCGGAAATGGACGGTCCAGATTCCGGGGTGGGAAATCTCAGATTAGGGATTTGAGATCGTGATTTTTTCGGGTCTGGTTCTTTAAACGGGTTCGGGTCCGGGTTTTTGGACCGGGTTTGGGTTGGTCGGTAGATCTGATTAATGGAAGTGCCAGAAAGTTGAGGGATGTGGTAATAATGATAAAATATAATTCTTTTTTTTTCTTTTTCGTTTTTGAGGTCATTTAATTTTGATTATATATATATATTTTTTTAATGGAAGAAACAACCAAGAGGAACTAAACCAAAGAAACAGCAAAATCAGAAAGAATAATCTTCCAAATGGCCAGAGGCACTCCTTTGATCCAAGCGATGCAAAAATGCAAGACTAGATGAATAGCACCGTTGTCTTCTCGACGACTGAAACCAAAACGAGCATTAATCGATCTGCAAGCAATGCTGGCGGAGATTCGACAGAAGTTTACATACTTCCGAAAGATCTTCCATACCATGCTCGAGTATTGTTTTCATTTAACGTTAATGTCATATCAATAACAAATTGTAATGATCACATTTGTTTATAGGATAGTGGATTGTACTAGTAGAGGTCGATTATCTAGATGTAGAGGAATATAAAAAATTGTTTAGATTGTATTTATATCTCATATTTTGAGAACTTAACTTTAGAATTTTTGGTGGTGTCTATCTTCCGACCTCGATTATTTAACATCTCGTTTAGAGTAATATTTGTTGATGCAAGAATTTGACTAAAAATCAGGTCGGGTACCCACTTAAATATTTACCATCCAATATATAAATTGCATCTTGATTAAATTAAAAAAAAAATCAATGCAAGTTATTAAAATAAGATAGACCATCAGAGTAGGGATAAATGTGGTTGAGTGGGCAAATGACTATATTACGTTATAATTAGTGTTTTAATTTTTAAATCAATAATATTTACACATACTTATAACATTTGAATATTCACATTTATTTATTTATTTATTAATGTTGTCAAAGTGAGCATAGCTCATCGGTAATTATTGTATGATACTTTTGACGATGCGACAAACGAAATGAAATACGATATCTTGTGGCATAACATTCTATGTAGAAGATGAGATCTCTTATTTCAAAGGGTTGAGAATTGAATTTTTCATTGCATTGGATAGTGCTTACTAAAAGTCTAAAAGCCTGAAATATAGGACTTGGTTCGATTAGTATACCAACCTCAAACTCTATAATCATTCTCTACGATAACAATCTTAATAGAATTCCTCTATAGAAAACTTTATAATAATTACAAGAAGAAGAAGAAGAAAAAAGACTTCACCAAATCTATTTTCATCCTTGATATGCGAGTCTCACACTTTTTTTGGTACAACATAGGAGGGTCGTAAAATTCATGTTGAATACATATACCTTAACCGACTTACCTATATTTTGGTGGGCAAGTCTCACACAATTTTCACTCCTTACTTTACAAGTTTTATCATATGCGATGAGCTTTTCATATTAATTATTTTACCATTTTACTCGTTTGTTTATTTATTCTACCAATACATTTTGTTCGGATAAAAATAAATGTATTCTACTAATATATTTTTTTTCAGTACATGTGATTTCTTTTTAATAAAACCATGAATTTCGATTTCATTAGTTAACTATTTAATTGTAACTGGTTATTTTTTATTATTTAATCTGTTAAAAAAACTATTATTATTACATAGCATATTAATCTATATTTTCATTAACAATTTTACTATAATAAAACATTATATTAACTTTTTAGTTGAAAAAATGATTAAAATAAAAAATTTATTATCAAATAAAATAGTAATAAGTTAAAACAAAATTATTATTATCTAAATTAAAATAATATCACACAATATTAGATAAAATATTTACCATTGTCATTCATCTGATTTTTATTTAAATTGCAGACCATTTTAGTACATCCGTAGATTTCGAATTTTAATTTTAATAAATCTAAAACAACATCACATTTTTTTAATTAGTTTTCATTTTTATTCTTAATCATTCCGATTCATCGTAAACAAAGGGATCTAAAATTTTATTTCTTTTATCATTACTTGTAATATAATTTATCCGTGTTGGAATTTTGAAATGTGTGGCGGTGGAGCCACGCGGCACCGACAATTTGACGGTTGGGATGGGTGCGTGATCTTACTATTTCCTAATCAGACGTGGCTTTTGTCGGAGATCTGAGATGTTCGGTAGAAGATTAGAGTTCCCTGTACCCGAGACTACGAAAATTATAATAGTTCTCAGCTACTAATTGCCACAGCTGCGACTTCAGTACCACGCTCGAGAGTGACGGTAAAACGAGTTATTTTAATAAAAGATATTTAAATATAATTGATTTTTCAAAATTATTATTCCGTTGATACCTTAAAGATCGATTTAAAGTGATTTAAACTTTCCTTAGATCATTTTTTTTTAATTTGTCAAATGTGATAAATAGAGAGAGAAATGATTTTGACAATGTCAAAAAGCCAAAAATCACTCCTAAACACACCAGACAGGTAGGTTTCATTCAATGTGTTTGGGGAAGAGAATACCCTGGACACGTGGAGGACCCCTATTGGTGCTCCAAGATTGCTCATGAGTCATGCCCAGCTCGGATAGCCGAGATGGCCGCCACTAACGTCGACAAATGCTAAGTATGAGGGCCGAGGTGAACCTGGCCCAGGTCTGACCTGCCGGGGAGCTCGGTAGGGGCTGATGTGAGCAACTGTCTGCGGCGCGATTATCGGGCGTAACCGTCGGTCCCGAGATTACCGAATGTAACCGTCGCGAGATTAGCGGGACTACCACCCATAAGTAGAGGACCTCACTCCCCGATCAGGTACGACGATTTCTGGCCTCGAACTAAACTTGGAATCCGACCTATACTGACTTGATCGTCGGAGTGCTCACCTTTTTGTGCAGGTCCGCCCAAGTGTTCAGGTCGGTCCGGAGGCCGAGTTCGAGCTACAATCTGAAACACACTGTTGTGCATATCCTTGCATAAACATTTGGCGCCGTCTGTGGGGAAGACAATCTAAGTCACCCCAGTTCTTTTAAACCAACACGCGAGCGAACATGGTTCAACCAGCGAACTCGACCAATACGACAGATCGAAGGACTCTAGCTGCCAGCGATGCCCACCAGAGGGAGGTCGGAGCAGCAGCGGTAGAGGGGCAAGGTCACGACGGCCTAGTAACGGAACCCCTCCGCAGGTCGGCACGGATCACCGCGCCTGCCCTACCGCCTGCGCACCCGAGGACGTCCAAGGCCACCCGTGGCCGAGGTGGGACCTCTAAGAAGGGCGCCCGGGGTCCAGCCCCGGATCCAACAAGCGAGAACTTTGATGCGCTCAAGAGAGAGATGGAGGCAATGCGCACACAAATGCGCTCCATGGAGGAAATGTATAACGAAATGATGCTAGCTGCAGGCGTATGGTCCCGATCTGAAAATCGAGACACGCGCGTGGACGTACGCGAGCAAAGGGGTTCCCACCTCGGCCCGGCCGAGGAGGAACGTCCCGAAGACAACGAGAGCGAGGGGTACACTCGCCAGAGGGGAGACCTCCGTGAGCATCTCAACAGAAAGAGAGGCTCGTCTCTCCGAAAAGGGCAGTCACCATTCCGCTCACACAGGAGCTCCAACCAGCAGGCTGAATCTTCTCACAATCCCGCAGGGATAATCACAAGGGAGGAGTTCGACCAGCTGAGGGGGGAGCTCGATGCTCAGGTGGAGGCCTTAAAGGCCAAATGTGAGCAGAAAGACGATTCACTGAACGATGGCGACTTGGGAGAATCGCCTTTCACCTCGGACGTTTTGGAAGCACCAATCCCTCCGAAGTTCAAAGCTCCTACCGTGAAGCCTTATGACGGGACGAAGGACCCCAAGGACTATGTTGAGGTCTTTGAAGGCCTCATGGACTTCCAAGCGGCATCAGACGCAATAAGTGTCGCGCCTTTCAGATCGCGCTTACTGGCAGCGCGCGATTGTGGTATCGGAGATTGCCAGCCAGGTCGATCTCAACCTACTCTCAGCTGAGAAGGGAGTTCCTCGCCCAGTTTTCTTCTCGGCACTACGACAAAAAGACAGCGACCCATCTCGCCATCATCAGGCAGAAGGAGGGTGAGACGCTGCGAGAATATGTCACCAGATTCCAGGAGGAGCAGTTGAAGGTTGCACACTGCTCCGATGACTCGGCCATGTGCTATTTCCTCACCGGTCTAGCCGACGAAGCCCTCACGGTGAAACTGGAGAGGAGGCCCCGGCCACCTTCGCCGAGGTGCTTCAGAAGGCGAAGAAAGTCATCGATGGACAGGAGCTTCTCCGAACCAAAACCGGCCGACCGGAGCGAAAGATCGGCCGGGGCAGAAGTGGGAAAGATGTAGAAAGGGCAGATCCCAAGTCCAAGGACAAGGGATCCTTTTCCAGCGGCCGAGCTGAGTATCGAAGGGCGGAGAACGGACCTACCAGGAGCCGACCTTATGAGCGCCTCACCCCGACCACGATTCCAATTTCCGAGATCCTAACAAACATCGAGGAATCTGGAATGGAAAAACTACTCAAGCGTCCTGAGAAGCTTCGGGGAGCCCCTGAGAGGCGCAGTAAGGACAAGTATTGCCGCTTCTATCGGGAGCACGGCCATAACACGTCAGACTGCTGGGAGTTGAAGCGCCAAATTGAGGATCTAATTCAAGATGGCTACTTCAAGAAATTTGTGGGAAAGCCCAGGACCAGCTCAGCAGAGAAAAAGGAAGAGCGAAAGCGTTCAAGGACACCGCCCCGGCGCACTGACCGACCTGCGGTCATCAATACCATTTTTGGAGGGCCAAGCGGGGGTCAGTCTAGACAAAAAAGAAAGGAGTTAGCCCGTGCAGCCAGGCGCGAGGTGTGCATCATCAGGGAGCAGGGGCCGACCTGCCCAATCACCTTCGACGATGCAGACTTGGAGGAGGTCCACCTGCCCCACAATGATGCACTTGTGATTGCTCCCTTGATTGATCATGTGGTGGTCAGGAGAGTGCTGGTAGACGGGGGCACATCCGCTAACATCCTGTCCTTACCGACCTACCTCGCCTTGGGATGGACGAGGTCGCAATTGAAGAGAAGCCCGACACCGCTGGTTGGGTTCTCTGGAGAATCCGTCATCCCAGAGGGTTGCATCGACTTGCCGGTCACGCTGGGGCAGGACCGAACTCGGGTCACTCAAATGGTCGAGTTCGTGGTAATTGACGGTAGATCGGCCTATAACGCCATCTTTGGGAGACCCATCATCCACTCATTTCGGGTCATTCCCTCAACACTTCATCAAGTTTTGAAGTATCCCACCCCCAATGGCGTGGGCACGGTCCGAGGAGAACAGACCGCTTCGAGGGAGTGTTATGCCTCCGCACTCAAAGGCTCATCGGTCTGCGCCCTCGAAACTTTCGCCGGTAGGGATGGGACGCTCGAGTTCGAGGTCGACCTGCCGAGGAAGGAGTTTGCCGCACCCACTAAGGAGCTCGAGCTTGTTCTACTGCTTAGTCCCGAAAAGCAGGTAAGCATAGGAACCAAGCTGGGGGCCACCGACAGAGAGGAGCTAATCCACTTCCTCAGATCCAACTCGGACGTCTTTGCGTGGTCCCATGAGGACATGCCTGGCATAAACCCGCGAATTATGACGCATCGCCTCAGCATAGATCCATCATTCCGACCTGTGAAACAAAAGAGAAGACCTATAAACAAGGAGAGAAGTGATGTAATTGTTGAGGAAGTTAACAAACTTTTGAAAGCTGAATACATATGAGAAATTTCGTATCCCGAGTGGCTCTCCAATGTTGTATTAGTTAAAAAATCTAACGGCAAGTGGAGAATGTGCGTAGATTTTACGAACTTAAATAAGGCATGCCCGAAAGATTGCTTCCCACTGCCGAGGATTGATCAGCTCGTGGACGCCACAGCCGGGCACGAACTGCTCACCTTCATGGACGCCTACTCTGGGTACAACCAAATCAAGATGCATGTCCCAGATGAAGGTCATACCGCTTTCATAACAGACCAAGGTCTGTACTGCTACAAGGTCATGCCCTTCGGGTTAAAGAACGCAGGAGCGACCTACCAGAGAATGGTGAACAAAATGTTCGCCAACCAGATCGGCCGGAATATGGAAGTGTATGTGGACGACATGCTTGTCAAGAGCAAGCAGTCTAAGTCGCATCTCTCCGACCTGACCGAAGCCTTCGAGGTCTTGAGGGCATATCAAATGAAGCTCAACCTGGCTAAATGTGCCTTTGGAGTCTCTTCGGAAAAATTCCTTGGCTTCATGGTGAACAACCGGGGAATCGAGGCCAACCCCGAAAAGATTAAAGCCGTGATCGAGATGGAGGCACCTAAAACGCTGAAGCAGCTTCAGCGCCTCAATGGCAGGATTGCGGCCCTGAACCGGTTTGTTTCAAGGTCGACAGATAAGTGCCTTCCTTTCTTCAAAGTCCTACGAAAGAAAGGGCCGTTTGAATGGACAGCGGAGTGCGAGTAAGCGTTCCAGCAATTGAAGAGCTACCTCTGTTCGGCACCTTTGCTCGCCAAGCCCATGCCGGGGGACAAGCTCCAATTGTACTTAGCAGTGTCTGACAGTGCCGTCAGCTCGGCCCTAATCAGGCAAGAGGAAGCGCGGCAAAACCCGGTCTACTACACAAGCAAGGCTATGACCGAAGCCGAGACTAGATACCCTCAGATGGAGAAGTTGGCTCTCGCTTTGGTCACCTCGGCCCGACGACTTAGACCATACTTCCAAGCCCATACGGTGGTGGTGCTCACTAACTTGCCCCTAAAAAGTATCTTCCATAAGCCGGAAGCTTCTGGACACCTAATGAAGTGGGCAATAGAGCTAAGTGAGTACGACATCCAGTTCGAACCCAAAACTGCGTTGAAAGGACAAGCAGCGGCAGATTTCATAGCCGAGCTCACACCACCCTCCGAGCTGCGCGAGTCCGACCTACCTTGGACAGTCTATGTCGACGGATCCTCCAATGAGAAGGGGTGCGGAGCCCGGGTCCTCTTGCTCGGACCAGGAGGCGAGCGATTTGAGTACGCCTTGCGGTTCGGCTTCCAGACTTCTAACAACGAGGCTGAGTATGAAGCATTTATTGCCGGCCTGCGAATCGCTAGAGCATTGGGGGCCTCTTGTGTTAAGGTTTTCAGTGACTCCCAGCTGGTTGTGAGCCAGATCAAGAACGAGTACCAAGCCAAAGACACCCGAATGGAGAAGTACTTGGGCACGGTCAGATCGTACCTCGCCCAGTTTCGAACTTACGAAGTAAGCCGGATTCCGCGAGCAGAAAATTCTAATGCTGACGCCTTGGCCAAGTTAGCATCGGCGTACGAGACCGACCTGGCCAGGTCGGTCCCCATCGAGATCTTAGATAATCCCTCGATCTCGGAGCCAGATCTGATGGAGATCGGCGCTCCAGAATCCTCATGGATGGACCCGATCGCGGACTTCATTAAGGGCAACTCACCACAAGACCCCAAGGAGCGCAGAAAGTTGGCAAGGCGGGCAGCTCGGTTCGTGGTTCGAGATGGGGCATTGTACCGACGTGGCTTTTCCCTGCCTCTATTGAGATGCCTAACCCCTGAAGAGGGCTGTACGTCCTCAGAGAGATCCACGAAGGAGTGTGCGGCAATCACTCAGGCGCCCGGTCGCTGTCAGCCAAAGTGATCCGACAAGGATACTATTGGCCGACCCTCAGCCAGGACGCCAAGAAGTTCGTTAGAACTTGCGACAATTGCCAACGCTACGGAACCATAATCCACCAACCTCCCGAGCTGCTCACCCCCATCTCGGCCCCGTGGCCATTCGCGCAGTGGGGGGTAGATATCATTGGTCCTTTCCCTTTGGGCAAGGGCCAGACCAAGTTCGCTGTGATCGCTGTGGATTACTTCACCAAGTGGGCCGAGGCCGAAGCGCTCTCCCACATAACGGAATCCAGGGTCACGTCCTTCGTATGGACGAATATCATATGTCGCTTTGGTATACCGCAGGCCATAGTGACAGACAATGGGAAGCAGTTTGACAACGCCAAGTTCAAAGACTTTTGCAGCAAACTGGGCATAAGTCATCTTAGCTCGTCCCCCGCACATCCGCAAGCAAATGGGCAGGTGGAGGCAGTCAACAAGATCATCAAGCGAGGCATCAAACTTAGACTGGACTCCAAGAAAGGCAGGTGGGCCGAGGAGCTACCAGAGGTTCTATGGTCGTACCAGACCACCCAACGAGAGTCGACGGGTGAGACCCCGTTCTCCCTGGCCTTCGGCTCCGAAGCTGTAGTCCCGGTTGAGATCGGCATGCCATCTGACAGAGTAGAGCATTACGAGCCTACGACAAATGAGGAAGAGCTGCTCCTCAACCTCGACTTGTTGGAAGAAAGAAGAGCAATGGCCCAGCTACGCCTGGCGGAATATCAGGGCAGAATGGCCAGACATTACAATGCCCGCGTTCGACCTCGGGCCTTTCAGGTCGGACATCTGGTCTTAAGGAGGGTCCAAACGCATGTGGGTGCCCTTGATCCGGCCTGGGAGGGCCCGTTTGAGATCAAGGGCATAGTCCGACCTGGGACGTACACATTGGCCGATCTGAAAGGAGACGTCCTCGCGCACCCGTGGAACGCGGAGCACCCAAAGCGTTATTATCCTTGAAATGCCAAAAGGATTTTCAATGAATCTGTAAAGACTGTTCCAAAAGAATTATGATCGGAACAAATGTGATGACTTAATTTCATGCTTCCGAGCTCGACCAGAAATTAAATGGGGGCCACGGACTCCCACGCGATCACATTCTGGCAGTTGGTTCAAATTCAATCCTCCGAAGCCTAAGGGTACGAGGTGCGATGCCAAAACCACTGATGAACTTAAAATTCAAACCTTCAAGGCAAAGGGGCGATGTGAAAAGTTCAAAATGATCAAGCCTCCGAACTTGGGGGTACGAGGAACGATATGAAGAATAGCTACGGACTTAGGATTTTAGCCTTTTAACCTTTTTTAAGTTAAGGGTGAAATGTTAAAAATCCAGAGTTGGTGCAATGTATTGAACATTAAGAGATTCAAACTCAAACTTACAACTATTTTAACTGAAGGCGCGACCTCAAAGGTAAGAGGTGCGAGGTGACATTGGCTGCAGTTCAAGGAAAAAGCAAAGAAAAGAGGTTGCCAACAACAAAGTAGAAACAAATGGGAGCCTCTTTATTAAATGAAGAGCAGAGCCAAGGCTTATAGACCTTGCAGCTCTGCCCTGACACTTACAAACAAAAAAGAAAAGGGAGGAAGAACAGCGAAAAGCCTCGTGAAGGGTGGTCGCCTAAGAGCCTGCTTGAGGAGCGCCCTCTTGAGTGGAGCCGACCTGGTCCTCTTCGGGATCGGAGTAGTCAGAGTCCAGATCTCTGACATACTGATCCACCAACGCTTGGGGGCCAGGGGTGCCGCCAGGCCCAGACGCCCACTTCTCGGCATACCTCCTTTTCAGACCGCTGAGATCGATCTGAAGGTCGGGCATGTCGGAAGCAATGCCCTTCATGAGGAACTTGAAGCCCGCGTCAGAAAAGTCTTTGGCAAATCCATCGAAGTCAGGATGTTGCCTAAACGATTCCTCCAATAGGACTCCATTGCTGAGGCACTCTTTCGCCGTCTCCAGCTCGGCAGTCGCATGCTCCAGCTCCTTATCCTTCGCTTCAAGCGCCTGGAGCATGTCATCCTTCTCCTTCAGGAGCTGGAACTTCTCCTTCTCCAAGCCCCTGGTGATAGCGTGGGCAGCTCGGAGTTGGGCCTTGCACATGTCCTCTTCCTTCTTCAGCAGCTCGGCCTGGGACTCCACCTCGGCCTTCAAAATCTCCACCTCAGAGTGAGCCTTCAGCAGCTCATCCTTCATGGTGGAGGAAGCAGCCTCCAAGGCAGCAGAGAACTCCTCTTTCTCCCTCACTGCCAGAACTTCCCTCCCATCCAGCTCGACCTTTACAGCCAGAGCCGATTGAATGGAAGCAACGAACGCCTGAGAAACAGTACAAGGAAAAAGTTAGACCGAACTACCTGTTGGGCGAAATTAAGCAAAAATGGGGACACTAGTCTTACCTCGGCGGCGTAATCGATGGTCCTCTGCAGAACGGACCCAGGGTCGCTCACAAATTTGGACGCCCTCCTTAGGCAGCGGTCCAAACTTGCAGCTGAGATGCGGGACACCTGGTCCCTCACCCCGGAACTTGACGGCTCAACTCTGAACCGTGCCGTCACGTCGGACGTCCCGCCCATCCTGGCCGCAGGATCGTCCACCCGATCTGCGAAACTTGCAGGCAAGACCCTGCAAGCTCCGACCTCCGAGGGGGAGATCGCCTTCTTTTTCTTCCTACTTCGCTTCAGAGGGGCTTCCTCCCTCACCTCCTCGCCCAAAGGCAGGGCGTCCACCGCCTCGGTCTGGGCGTCCACCGCCTCGGTCTGATCCCTGGGGCGCTTCTCCCTCGAGGGACCCCCAGAAGACTCCAGCTCGATCACTACGGCTGGATCTTCCGAGGCAGGCCCTGCCACGGCAGGGGTGGCAGGTTTCTAACTCTGGGCGGCCTCAAGAGCATGGGCTCGGCCCTTGGACTTGCGCTTCACGCTGCTTGCAAATCCGTAAACCATGGCTGCGAAATGAAAACAGGGGTCAATACAAGGTTAGAGGAAAAAGGGGGGAGGCAAGCTCGGCATACCAAGTTCAGAGTTCGGCCTTGAGGATTCAATGGGACGAACTGCAGGGTTGTAATCTAGCAGCCCGGACTCAAGCAGCAGCTCGTCGGTCACCAGGGTTCCGACCTTCCTACCCCTCGGAAAGCGCTCCTTGTAGTATTTCAGCGTGTCGAAGGAGGCTTGCGTAAGCTCGGGGACTGGACGGATTGAAACTGCACGAAGACAAAATCCGAGTTAGACCTGAACGACAGAAAAGAAAATTACGAAAAGCAAGAACTACTCCGTACCTAGGTTCCCAAACCTAGTGGGGACGTCAAAGAAGGAACGACCTGACTCGTCCTTTGCGAGCCATTCCCCGGAAGCGTAGAACCACTTCCTCACCCATCCCTTGATGGAGGTCGGCCCCTTAACTATACCGCCTACGCCTTTCCTTGCGCACATATAGAACCGACCAGGCTTCTTAGCTATCCTTTTCGCTTCGAAGCACGCGAGGAGCTGGTCTACGTCCAACAGCTCGGCCTCCTCACTATCTCGAGCTCGTAGCCAAAAGAGGATGGCCAAAGCGAAAATGACACCCCACCCATTGGGGGCCACTTGAGCCGGAGCCAATCCAGTCCGGAAGAGAAATTCTTGGACAAAAGGGTGAAGGGGAAGTCTGAGGCCGTACTCAAACATTTTGAAGTAGAGAGTGACCCATCCCTCTGAAGGATTGTCAGCTCTCTCCCCCTCCTCCGGAAGCCTGAGGAGGATGTTCTCAGGGATAGCGAACCCCCTACGAAGGGATCCGAGGTAGTGCTCAGGTATCCTAGAAGGGTATTCCAAACCCTGACCTGAAGTGGAGGCGTCACTATCCTCCCCGTCATCGGAGAGTCTAAAGTTTTCTATCTCCTCGAGCTCGGACTCTAACCTACGAGCTAAATCGGATCCTAAGTTGCTGCTAAAAGAGGACGACATGGTAACTACGTTCGAAAGAGAGAGGGAAGAGACCGACCTACCAAGGGTTCGAGCTGCCTTCAGATCGAACTCCAAGAATTCAGGGAACGTAAGGTATGACCTGAAGGATTGGGGGCATTTATAGCCCGTCGGAAGAATTTCCCCACCGTACACGTGTAATCAACGAGCGGCTAGGATCCTCCTTGAGATCCGAAGCGTCGGAATATTTGAATATTCCGACGATAAATCTTCCGCGACGGTTGTATTTTCCCACGAATAGGAAGTCGCCACGTGTCCAAAGCAAGTCGAATGAACTTCTCTGCCAGGTCGAGATCGGACCAGACAGAGAGGGGGCCAATGTTTGGGGAAGAGAATACCCTGGACACGTGGAGGACCCCTATTGGTGCTCCAAGATTGCTCATGAGTCATGCCCAGCTCGGATAGCCGAGATGGCCGCCACTAACGTCGACAAATGCTAAGTATGAGGGCGGAGGTGAACCTGGCCCAGGTCTGACCTGCCGGGGAGCTCGGTAGGGGCTGATGTGAGCAACTGTCTGCGGCGCGATTATCGGGCATAACTGTCGGTCCCGAGATTACCGAATGTAACCGTCACGAGATTAGCGGGACTACCACCCATAAGTAGAGGACCTCACTCCCCGATCAGGTACGACGATTTCTGGCCTCGAACTAAACTTGGAATCCGACCTATACTGACTTGATCGTCGGAGTGCTCACCTTTTTGTGCAGGTCCGCCCAAGTGTTCAGGTCGATCCGGAGGCCGAGTTCGAGCTACAATCTGGAACACACTGTTGTGCATATCCTTGCATAAACACAATGGATAATACCTCATAAAATTTTATAGTACCGCTTCTAATATATTTAAAATACTATTTTGGTATTTTGGTTTTTATATTCTTAGTTTGGATTCATTTTGATTGTTTTATAGTTGTACTTTCAAAATATTCATTTTAATTTTTGTATTTCAAAAAAATGTTTGTTTTGGTCACTGTAAGTAGCCATTTTGATCCATTGATTTTATTTTTTTATTTTAATTTTTTAATCAAATTTCAATATGACACCATTCAAATATATTTCTTGAAGGTAAACCATGACTTTATGTTAATGGGTTTCTATTATGTATAGAATTTGTATTGAAATTTTGCAAATAGGGACTAAATTGTTGCTTTTTAAAAGTACAGGGATTGAAACGAACATTTTAAAAGTACGAAATTAAAATGAACTAAAGTTTAAAATATATTGACCAAAATGAACATTCTAAAAGTACGCAAACTAAAGTGAAGCCAAAGCTGAAAATAAATGAACCATAATGATATTTTAAGCTACTATTCTGGATTCAAAAAACAATATTTAAGAATGAGTGGATAAATTAAATAAATATAATATATTCATTAATCATGTGTCATGATGTGAATGAAAGGAGTAGGTACTATGTTAATTCTAGAAATGTTCCCATAGGAGTACTACATCCTTCCATTCACATCTTAAGAGATGTCATTAATTAATGCATTATTTTATTGTCAACACGAACTTAACTTAACGGTAATTGATATCTATCTTTGATCAAAAAGTCATGTGTTCGAAAAAAATGCATTATTTTATTTGCCAACACGAGTATCCAAGTGGTTAAGGTAACTTATTGGTTAAGAATCTCAAATCTGAGATAAATAGCTGTTAAATTTTTGGGGGGTTAATCAGAAGATTTTGACTGACGTGACGAGAAGGGAGTATTATTTTGGAAAAAAAAAAAGCAATTACACAGCAATTTAAGTTTCCTAAAAAGATTTTTGTTGTTTATAGGATTCAAGAAAAGATAATGTATATATAACTAATGAAATTATGCCCCACGTAGAATTTAATGTCAAACTCAAACATAATTCAATGGATAAGATAAATTTAGAGGGGGGTTTCTATTTGGATTTAGTATTTTCAATAATTTAAATTTTACCTAAAATTTTCCAAACTATGTAATAACCCTTTTGTTTTTTAAAATTACGTTGATTTACTCGTAATTTTACCTAAAATTAACAAAAGTTAAATACAGTAATCAAAATAACGTTATTAAAGTACAAATAATAAAATTAATCATGTTTGATAAGAGAATGACCAAGTCTCCAAGCTTCAGATCGGTCAGGGCGAGCTAAACAAAGATCTCCAGATGCCGTGCAGAAGACCTGCAAAACAGAGTAGGAATTCCGATGCTAAAGTCAGTGAGTGTCCAAGTCAACTCGAGAGAGAATTAGATTGTTTGCGTACCTTAAAACGGAGTGAAATGGTCATATTTATAGGCAAAGTCCTCGACAACGTTCCCGAAAAGGCCTCAACGGCTTTTTAAAGTTACCGTGATGTCGCGGAATCTGTCGGAGAATAGGCTGAGCCGAAGTGGTCAAAGTAAGGTAATTGGTCGACTCGATTGTCCACGAGGGTCAGCTCGACATGAGGAATCATGACCGAGGAAACTACGCAATAACGAGAGGCGACACGTATACATTGAACAGCCAACCATAGCACGTCACGTGTAGGCTGAGGATTCACCTCCAACAAATTAAATAAAAAATACAAGAAACAAAATAGTATTTACATAATATATATATATATATATATATATATATATTTTATCAATACAATTTTTTTATCCAATATTTCCCAATTATTGCAAAATATCCGACGAGAAATATAAAGGGAAAAGGGGCAAGGGTGGCAAGATCCAGATCTGGCCTGAGCAATATTTATTTTGAATAAATAATTAAAATTTAAGGCCAAACGTGCTTTCCATTTCAAATCAATATTCCAAAATAGTCTATTAATTACAAATTTTGACTTTATGCCTTATTCTTCCACTTTCATAAAAGTATGAATAAAATATCGATTTAGATAGATGTTGTTAAAATAAATTATGGATATATATATATATATATATACATAATTCAATTAATAAATAAATATTGATCCCTCTTAGATGAGTTGTGAATCTTATTATTAGAATTTATATGTATTTATAAAAAATAATCATTGTTCCATAATATTAATCTTTTGATTTGTAGTAGGTAAGGGAATTTGTAATGTAAATATTAGTTGGTGAAAATAATGTTAAGAATTCAAATCATGATTATTAGTATACTTTGGAAACCACTTTTAAAAACAATATTATTTCCAATAAAAAAAACTCTATTTAACACCTCCCCTACAAAAAGAGAGGGTAAATGAAATCATCACATTAGTACTAGTAAAAATATTACATCATTATGTTAATATATTAACCTTTTAAAAATATGAAATTTTAATATGATGGAATGAGTTGGAAAAATTAGATGGCATAAGGTCATATAATTAGTCAAAGCCACAAATATCAAAATTCAAGAAGAAAAAAAAAGGTTCATAGAGGAAGGTTAGTGGAGTTGGTGACAGATCACCAACCCCAAATCTATATATTTCGTACCATTTTTTTAAATGGTATTTTTAAATGAGAAATAGTTAGATGCTTATGGGTTGACACCACTTTTAAATTTTTGGTAAATTAAAAAATATAGAGAAGTGCATGAAAAAAGAAAATATTTTTTAAATATTTTACAAAAATAAAAAACTGTCAAATATTTAGTTGTAATCAACGGAAATACGAGGATTGATTGGTTAATACATAGATATTACTTTTTCTAAATTTCACTATCAAACTGGTGTGTAATTTCTCAAAGTCTTACCTAGTTTTGGAATACATAAGCCAACTACATAGATCTCCCACCAAACTTGTTTGGTAACTAGGAAAATGACCCCCTTAGTTTTCCTAGACAAGAAAATTGATAGGAAAAGTAAATTTGTTTTTCTTGTGTTATGATCACACATAAATTTTGAGAAAAAAAAAAGGATTATTTGTACCAACGTTCATCAAATAAAAGAGAAGAATCGAACCTACAATTTTTAAATATTTGAACTATGTTACATTTGAGTTGGCCGCATCAGTTAAATTTTGATAATTAAATTGTGACATGGATTTATGGTTTTAAAAAATGTTGATGAAAATCTTAGTTAAATTTTAAAAAACATAAATGGAGATTTGATGATTTTAAAATATTGAGAAAGAAACAAAAAAATAAAAGATTTTTTTTTCCTTTCAAATAATAAAATTGAAAGATCCAAAATAATTTTATGAGTCCCACAAAAGTAGGAATGGGAAGCAAAAGCAAGAGAGTTATTTTATTGCAAAGAGGTTGGTGAAACGAAATGACTAAATTGCCCTCAACTACTCCCAGGTCCCTACCCGATCCACCCACCATATTCGTCTTTTTAGTTTCCTCCACCAATACCATAAAGCTACTGTCGACCAAACGCAGCGTTTTGAAGCTTTCCTATTTCTCATATTCTTTCAACGAAAGCTTGAAAATTAAACGACATGACGAACACGTACAAGAGTCATCATGTCGTCCTACGTCATTATTGGGGATAATCAGTATTCAAAATGTAGATGTCGATGAAAATATCGATGTCCCGATTTTACGGACATGTCGATGGATATGTTGATATCGATGAATATTTTGAGAAAAATAATGGAAATTGTGGAAATGGATGGAAATTTTTTGAATTAGCAAATAAACTTAATGGTAGCTTAATTAGCCTATAATTGATCACTTTTAACCATTAAATGTAAGAATATGACCATTTTAATTATGAAAATGTCGATGTCGATGAAAATATCGAAAAAATATTTTTTTTCCTTTAATGAAGATCGATGGAAATTATTTGAATATGTAAAATAAACTTTAATTGTAAACTTTTGACTACTTTTTTAGTGTTTTTCATAATAAGATTGAATTACCGACTTGATTTCCAAACATATTTCTAAATTCTAATTAACTCGTACTTGTTTACTTTTTACTTACTTCTCTTTTTAAATTTGAAGTTACCCATTTTTCAAACACATTTTCAAATCAATCATCAATCCAACTTTCCAATCAAATTTACACAGTTTTCAACACTCTCAACTTCGTGATTGTGTCATTTTTCCAACGTATCTACCAATGGGATCCATATGTGCTTCATATTCTACTCATTTGAGCAACTACTTTCACTCTAGGATGACCGGAGAGAACTATTGTAATTTATATCAAAGTTATCAAGATAGTGCACTAGATCCTCCGAGATCATCTTTTTGGTATTAATTAAGTTACCTATTTCACTTCATGTTTCACCACTATCTGTATATAATGATATTTTTATTTTTTAAAAATTCTAAGATTATTTCAATCTTTATATATGTCAATATTTCACATATATTGTTTAATTGTGTAAGTAAGGACTAGATTGGATTAAAAATTATCAATAAAGCAAATTCGAAATATTATTAGTTATACTTTATTACAGTATTAAAATTCGAATCATTGAATAGACTAAGATTACAATCATCGAGGTTGTGAGAAATTATAGACTGTAGTGGTATAGTAAGAAGAGGATAAAAAATAAAACAATCTTAAAGAAAAATAGAAAAAAAAAAGACATGTTGACGACATGGGGGGGAATCGACTTTTCTCTCCTATGTCTATGTCGACATGCTCGACACGTCGACATGTCCAGCGACATGTCGGCATGTCTCTCGACATTTTGACCCCTGGGCGAATCTGTCCAGCCTAGTTAATAATAATGAATAGAAAGGTAATAATTGTTACTCCCATATTTAATTTAGTAAGTTAATCTCAACTTTAAATTAAATATTAAACTTGAATATGCGTTGTTTATTAATAATTTCTCGAAATTAAATTTAATAATGACTCACTAATCAATTAATATATAATAGAAGTATATAAATCCAACGATGAAATACTCGAACTTAGTCACATAATTAAATTAGTAAAAAGATGTATGAACTCAACGATAAATTTTAAAATCTAACTAAAAATTTATACACAATTAGAATAAATAATACTCATAAAGATAGTTTTTATAGTTACATAACTATAAATCAAAAAAAGAACCTAAAATGTAACTAGATAAGGATTTTACTCATAACTAATTTGATGAAATAAAAAGTTTAAAGTTAAAACTGCGAGAGAACGACATAGAGGGAGGAGTGATCTCCGTGCTAGGATTTCCATTAAGTAATTCGAGTCGTGGATTGTTACTAATTTGACTCTCGAAGAATGGCTTAACCCTTTAATAGGTGCACGCATGAATTGTATAAGTTATTAGTTTGTCTTAGATAATGGAAGCCTACATATAACAATATTGGGATGAGTGAAAATAATTGGAACACAATGAAGAACTATCTTAGCGTATTTTCTATTCGTTGGGATCAAGCTTTTCCTCTACAAATGCCTTGTGTAGTGGAATTAATAGCCTACAAGCTTACACCCGAGCGAAGTTGGAATAATCTCTAGTGCACCTTCATCTTTATCTTCAATAATAAAAAAAAATTGGTTAAATTACGATTTTATCTTTATGTGGTTTAGGTTCAACTTAAATTTGATATTTCTGATTTTAAAAGTTTCAATTTGGTTCTAGTCTCAATTTGATTTCTATGGTTATTAAAGTTTCAATGATTTTGTTAAACTTAACCAACTGTCTCTAAACGATTTTTTACCCACTTGAAAAGCAATTCATTTCCCCCTATTTTTTAATCATACTTAACCATTTTTTACCCACTCGAAAAGCAATTCATTTCCCCCTATTTTTTAATCATACTTAACGTGAGCCAATATAGCGAATTCAAATCATATTATGCTATTTGTGTAAAAATTAAGCTTACTGCTTTTTCTTTTAAATAAATATTTTTATTTTATTGTTTATGTAATTACCTAAAAAATTTGACAACTCTACTAAGGGGAAATTGGGCTGAATAAATAAGCTAGACCGTTTTATATTCTCTAAATGATTGATGGTAAATAAAATAATATAAATATAAATAGAATGAGAGAGAGAAAGGCTTTTTTTTTTCCTTTTCTTATGTCGTACTTCATTAAGTACTCTTGAGTTTGTGATCCTTTTATTTTATTTTTATTTCTATTTTTTTTTAATTATCAATGAATCTGAACCTTTTTAAAACATATTATATTTTAAAACCACCTAATTTTATTTTTGATCTTTCAATATTTTTTAGTATAATAAATGTGTTATTAAAATTTGAACATCCGTTCCTGAAAGATAGTACATTTGTCTTGATTACTGAAATGTTGGCCTAACTTCCATTTTCGAATTTTTGTTAAAATATATAAATTTTACATTAAAAATTTATTTTAATTTTTACTGTTAAATAAAAATCTAAATTCATTTGAAAATCCATCTACTAATCTATTAGATATGACTTTAAACACTTTGTATTTAAATATGGACAAAATTTCTTTCTTGAAGATTCAGGAGGCCTCCTGAATTTCTGCATCGTTCAGTAGCATATAGACAAGTGGACCACGCATGAATTATATATAAGAAAAAAACATTTGTCTATATGTTATTGGACAACACAGAAATTGAGAAGGAGCCTCATCCTCGATCTTTAGGGGGAGTTTTTTTTTTTTAAATTAGTAAACGTGAAAAATATATATATATATGTTTGTTCAAATTTCTACAAAACAATTTATTGAGAAATTAATAATAGTGACTAAAATAATTTCTTATCTAAACTTTAATATTAATATAAACTTTTAAAAGTCTAAAATTAACATTATTAATTTGTTCACTTAGGCATAAATTCTAATATTGTTAGGCACACTCGATAAGATGAAAAACTTGCTTATTACCAGGTAAATTAAAAATGTGCCATGTATTAACTTTGTGAAAACTTTTCAAACTATAGAAATCGAAATACAAGAAGGTGTATTTTTTAATGTTAAAAAAAATCACAATAAAAAATAGTTGTGAAAATCATAAATTCATCTAATGTAAAAAAAATAAATAATAATTTAAAAAAAAAATCAACTGTGGTGTGGAGCTAATGTCGACACCTAGACAACTTTAATAAAAAAAAAAACCCCCAAAAAAATGGTAAAGGCTATTTTCGTAAATTCAGCCTATCAGAAGCCCCCTTTAAAACCCCACAAATTCTCTCATCTGCAACTGCATTGCCCCCATTTTCAGCTTCTTCTTCTTCTTCTTCATCTCCAAATCTGTGTTTCAATTCTCTCACTCTCATCCGCCATGGAACCCGTCAATGCTTGGGGCAACACTCCTCTCAAGGCCGTCGATCCTGAGATCTTCGATCTGATTGAGAAGGAGAAGCGCCGTCAATGCCGAGGAATCGAGCTCATTGCCTCCGAGAATTTCACCTCCTTCGCCGTAATCGAGGCCCTCGGCAGCGCCTTAACCAACAAGTACTCCGAGGGCATGCCGGGGAACCGCTACTACGGCGGCAATGAATTCATCGACGAGATCGAGAATCTCTGCCGTTCTCGAGCTCTCGAGGCGTTTCATGCCGATCCTGCTAAGTGGGGGGTAAATGTCCAGCCCTACTCTGGCTCGCCGGCCAACTTCGCCGCCTACACCGCGCTGCTTCAGCCGCATGACCGGATTATGGGGCTGGATCTTCCGTCTGGTGGCCATTTGACGCATGGTTACTACACCTCCGGCGGGAAGAAGATCTCGGCTACCTCGATTTACTTCGAGAGTTTGCCTTACAAGGTCGATTCGGCGACTGGATATATTGATTACGATAAGCTGGAGGAGAAGGCCTTGGATTTCAGACCCAAGTTGATCATCTGCGGTGGCAGTGCGTATCCTAGGGACTGGGATTACGCCAGATTCAGGGCAATTGCCGACAAATGCGGTGCCCTCCTGCTCTGTGATATGGCTCACATTAGTGGACTCGTTGCTGCACAGGTATATTAAAGAAAGAAATATAAGAATCTGGTCGTTGAGTTCAGATCCTTTAGTAATTCTTGCACGTTATTCTTTTCCGTGCGAGTGTTAATTATTGTCTGTTGTTTTACATTTCCGGATTTGAGATCTGTTGATATTTGTAGCTAACATTCTTAGGGTGTTCATAATATCTTTCGTACATCTGTGTTTCATTGCATTAATTAAGAAATGGAACAGGGTTCTAGATCCATTATTGTTTGAGCATCTTGTTAAGCAGGATCTGGATTTTGGTAAATCGTAGTTAATACTGAATTATCCATGCTGCATTGCTTCTTTGTAACGGAAGATAAATTATGTTCTTTTGATTGGCAAAACTGTTATGATTTTCGTTGTCTTTAGCTAATATTTTATATTCCTCGTCTTTTCTATAAGATTCCGCTTTAAATGCTGAAATTAAGATCAACTCAGGGGAAATGTGGACGTTTCTGCTTCTAGTTGAATTCTGTTCCAATGTAAAACAAATCCTGTATTTAATATTTCAATTATCCTTTTGTTTTTAATTCCCATTACGATTGTTTATGATCTCTGTTTCTATCCTTGCAACTTTAAGTGATTTGGGTCTGGGCTGGTATTGCAAAATATTAATGTCAGATAATTGTTTGTAGGAAGCTGCGAACCCGTTCGAGTATTGTGATGTCGTGACGACCACAACTCACAAGAGTTTGAGGGGTCCAAGGGCTGGTATGATCTTCTATAGGAAGGGTCCAAAGCCACCTAAGAAGGGTCAGCCTGAGGATGCTGTTTATGACTTTGAAGACAAGATCAACTTCTCTGTCTTCCCCGCCCTTCAGGGTGGCCCTCACAATCACCAAATTGGTGCTTTAGCTGTGGCCTTGAAGCAAGCTATGTCCCCTGGGTTCAAGGCCTATGCCAAACAAGTTAAGGCCAATGCCGTAGCCCTCGGGAATTACCTGATGAACAAGGGCTACAAGCTCGTCACCGGAGGAACTGAGAACCACCTCGTTCTCTGGGATCTTCGTCCTTTGGGATTGACTGGTAAATCCATGCCAATCAACTTAAGAGAACTAGGAGAATGGTTGTAATGTTCTGTTCTTTTCGTATATTGATTTTGTGGTAATTCCTTTGGCAGGCAACAAGGTTGAGAAGCTTTGCGACTTGTGCAACATCACTGTGAACAAAAATGCTGTGTTCGGCGACAGCAGTGCACTGGCTCCCGGAGGCGTTCGGATCGGTAAGAACAAGATCATTAGAAGATTATTCCATCATCAACGGTCCTTTAACTTGTTTACATGCGATCAATTGACGAAATATGTCTTGTGTGATGATAGGTGCTCCTGCCATGACTTCGAGAGGTTTGGTCGAGAAAGACTTCGAACAGATTGCCGAGTTCCTGCACCGTGCCGTGACCATCACCTTGAACATCCAGAAGGAATATGGAAAGCTGTTGAAGGACTTCAACAAGGGTCTGGTAAACAACAAGGACATCGAAGGACTCAAGGCTGATGTCGAGAAATTCTCTGGCTCATTCGACATGCCCGGTTTTGCCATGTCCGAGATGAAGTACAAGGATTAGAAAAAAGAAATAGCAAACGAGACGATGGTCTGGAAAACTAATAAAAGTTTTGGGTGTTTGTTGAATCCTTAATATCTTTCACTTCTTAAGTTGAAAAAGTAAAAAGGAAAGTTTGCTGTTTGTTTTTACCTTTGTATGATGTAGACTAGATTTTCCTTCTTAAATATTCATTTTTAAAATTTCTCTTAATAATTGTATCCTTTTTTTTTTCCTCTCCTTTTTAGAATACATGTTCACTTTGAACTTGAATTTGAGGAGCATATTTGAAGTTATGGGCTTTATTGATGCGGCCCAATTTCAAACTTTAACGCATATGGGCCCATAACTATAATTAGGAATCTGGGCCGCCATGGCCCAAGTTTCTGCTGTGGATTTCTTTTTCCTTTTCCTATTTCGTGCTTATTATTCTTTTAGTTGACAGTTCTTTAACTTTTCTAATCATAAAAACTATGGAAGGAGTGGTCGCATTTCATTAAACAAGATTATTAAAAATTTTAATCATATTCTACTTTTAATAATCCAATCTTTATGTCAAAGCGAACATAAATCAGTATTAATTGACATCTTTATATCAAAACGAACATAGTTCAGTATTAATTGACATATATCTCAAACTTAAGACCCGTAACATTCTATTTCTATTTTTTTTGTTTTATCTTTTATATAATTTCAGTAGAACATGTGGGTGGGAAATTCGAGTGCACGACCTCCCGAAGACATAAGTATTTTAACTAGTTGAGCTATAGTCCAGTTGTCGAGTGTAATTATTATGTCTTACAAGTTAAAAAAATAATAAAATAATGCTTTTATTCATGTTTTAAGAAAAATAATAATTATTATGTCTTACAAGTTTTTTTTAGTACATGTCTTACACGTTAAAAATAATAACAAAATAATATTTTTATTTATGTTTTGAGAAAAATAGAAATTAGAATAAGAAAGCTTATTTTATTCTTTCTAAAATCTCTATACAACTTTGGAAATATTTTTTAAAAATGAAAAACGAAGAACAGAAATAGATACCAAAAATTAGAAACAATAAACAATAAACAAAAATATTACCAAATGAACTTCGAGGACATTTCTTTATTTTAAAATAATTATATGAAAAGGTACGGTGAAGGTTTAAACATTACCATAAATTTTTGGATTTTCTTCTCCATTTCTAAAAAGAAAAAAAAAGTATTTGATATACTTTTTTCTAAAAAATAAAACAAAATCTCTAAATATATACTATCTCTTTTTAATGAACTTTTTACGTAGTTATTTTCAAGAAAGCCATAAAAGAAAAAAGCTTATAGATAGGAAAAGAAAAAGAGAGAAAAAAAATCAGTTGAAATACAAAATCTCATAATCAAAACTTCGTGGAGATTGCGTGTAACCCACGTCATCGTCGATATGACGTGTCAATTTCTCTCTCTCCTTTTTCTTCTTTGAAGTCTAATATTTAATCTCGAATTATATATATATATATGTTAGAAAAAAAAAATCAGTCATTTCCATTTTCCTATTATTATGAATTTCCACAATTCACAAATAACAAAAA
Source organism: Momordica charantia (assembly GCF_013281855.1). NCBI lineage: Eukaryota > Viridiplantae > Streptophyta > Magnoliopsida > Cucurbitales > Cucurbitaceae > Momordica > Momordica charantia. The sequence continues at coordinate 17,396,604 of NW_028275165.1, forward strand.
TTCCATTATGTCTTCAAAGAATCTCCTATTTTCGGGTCTTTTAACGAACAAAATCTCAATATTATTAATTTAATTAAACACCAACGCTTTTCCCAATTGTCAATCATCATCCTGCTCATTAAAAAATAATTATCATTTCTAAATATTTCATTTACAAAAACCATTGAATCTATTCGTCGGGACATTTAAATCATGTGACTGTACTCGTTCCTAAATGATTCACCAACCATTAATAATTTAAAATTTAAAATGTGAATTAGAAAATATATATATATATATATAGGTTTTTCCATATTCCCTCTTTAAAGCGATCAAAGTCGCACTTTTCAATAATTTTATGAAAAAAATTTGCTCTCCCAACATTCATAAATTACACCACAAACAACACAACTTAATGATTGATCAGCCCGATCACCTTCTAATGATAGTTTTTCGACGCCTTTTGTACGTTATTATTAGAATTTTTGGATGTAATGGAACAAAAGAAATTATTTTCGTTTCTATTTTAATTATAAATATACATAACCATATACTAGTATATAACAATTAATACAAGAAGTTGAAAGAAAAATCAAATCAAAATGTCAAAATCCAAGTGGGTGAGAATAGGAGAGAGAGAGAGAAAGGTGTCGGTAGCAAAAATTCACTCGGGAATTTCAACAAACACCTCGTGGGGATGAGAGAGAGAGACAAAATAGTGGAGGGAGTGAGGAAAAAAAAAGTTGGAGAGAGACATCGGTGCGAAGCAAAAAATTATTCGATGTGATTGTCTCTTGCAACCGTTGGATACAGATAATAACATAATATAGGTAAAATAGTAAAAAATATAATTTGTACGTAAAATTAGATGTTCGAATCTTCATAGAAGAAAGAAAAATCAACGTGGCGAATAAACACGAAGCTCCTTAGAACCCCTCCACCTAGTTTCATATCCATCCATATCCAATTAATAGAGATCGAGATTGGGAGTTAACCGATACTTTCTCTGATCTAATTCTTCTATCTCGTAGAATCATCAGCTACGTTGTTAAATCTTTTAATAATTTATGGAAAGAGAAAGAAAGTGGTGTGGAGAGAGATGTGAAAGGGGAAGGGGACCAATGGAATATGGTGTGTTTGTGAGAAATGATTAATAATCCCAACACACCCACATGGCTGCATTTGCCCCCTCACATGCCCACCACCACCCCTCTCTCTCATCCATTTTTCTTTGTTTCTTTCTCTTAAAAATTTTTTAATACGATAAATTTATAGATGAGAAATTGAATTTCGAACTTTTGAAAAAGGAACAAGATATCCTAACTACTAAATTATGTTCGTGTTTATTCACTTTCCAATTAAATGTGTGAGCGTGCACGTTGATCTCTAAATAGATTTTTACTGGGGATATTCATAGGTTAAGTTGGATGGGGTGGTAGTACTTTTTAGACCCAACCAATTGTAAATTTATTCGATCCAAATAACCTAAACTCAATTTAACGACCTAGAAATATTTAGATTGCGTTGGTTCGGATTAGTTAGGTCACTCACTCAACATATTATAGGATAAGAAAAAGTAAATACTAATATCATAAACACTTATTTACATATTTTCTAATATTGAATTTAAATCAATATTTATTTATAAAAATAAAATAAAATAAAAGTACCGTGGGTATATAATTTTATAGTGAGTTAAATAAATAGTTTTAAAATTAACGATAAGTTTGAGTTGGTTTGGTTCGATCCAAATTGTGAAATTTTTCTTTATTTCAACCCTATCCAACCTAAACTATATGACTTTATCGGGTTTTTTGAACACCCCTATTTTAAACTCTTATCGTATATTTTAAGAATGGTAGAGATATCTGATTTTAGATAAATTCAAATATCTGATTGCGTAAGCGTTAAACTAAGTTAGGATAAGAATCTATTAGACACAAAAATAGAAAATTTGAATCGGTCTATTAAAATCTTTTTAAAGTATAAAAATTAAATAAATTAAACTCTGCAAGTTTAAAAAACTAACCTTATAATTTAACCTATGTTACATTATGTGAGGTTGAATTATAATAGATTGAGTTAAACATTTCCATTCAAAAAAATTAAATTGTCCATCTTGTCACATGACTCAATTTGTAATAACTTACTTGCCATGTGTAATGGATTGACGTTAATGTTAAAATGTTCATCAATGTTGTTGTCACAATTGGATAAAATAAAATGATACTGCACATTAAAGGAATATGATATACCTTGCTTCGAGCATACATATTGTCACGCTCTATTTTGTACAATTATCTACTTCCTTGTGTTATTTATCTGTCACGTCATACTTAAATCACCATATGTCATATCATTATTTAGTTAAAAATGTTGACTATAGACACGGTATAAAATTACAAATAAAAATTATGGATATAAGTAGATTTTTTTTTTAAGTATTTTAGAGACTAAATTTATAGATTTTTTTAATAGACATGACGATCCAATTTTTCATACTACTTTACAACTAAACCTTTTTAATTTGAAAAAATGGCTTACACGACATCATTCATCAATAAATATCAATGGTTATATTAATTATTGTTTTGATTTAGATATAGTCATGTCGATTCGGTAGAATTTTTATTTTACCGCTAGTCATGTCAATAAGAGATATGTTTTATGTGTAATGAAATCATATGGTTCCATAAGCATTTAAAGTATGAGAGAAAAAGTTTGCAGTTGCATTAAATTACAACAATTTAATTTGAATCTTATCACAAAATTTAATTCATTCATGGCAATTATAAGAAAATTAAATTTTGAAGTAGATAGATTTTTTCTTTTTTTTAAACAATGTGTATTTTGAATCAATTACACTTTTTAATTAAGTTGACATTAATTAAGAAAACTTATCCATCCAAATTGACAACTATTATATATATTTTAATTTGATCGCATGTCTTAATCAAATTAGCAATCACTTTTGAAAGAGGAAGAAAAAAGGAACCAAACTAATGATTAAGAGGCTGGTTGAAGTTACTTTTTAAAAACAAAATTAATTGAAAAATATATTTCTAAGTTTCTAATTACTATTTCTTAAAAAAAAAAAAGAAAAAAAATCTAACTATCATTTCAAATGTCTTGTTCTCTCTCTTTCTTTTCATTTTTTAATCTATTCTCCCTAATGATTTATTTTCAAAATACTTAAATTCGTTAATTTTATCCATTTTTTAATTACAATAACTTGTTAAAATATATATCTTCAATCGTCGAAGTTCAAATTTTCACTTTCACATATATATTGTTGAACTCTAAAATTATATATATAAAATATTCTAGTAGGCTAGTATTTTGATCCCTAAACTTTAATCTTTATTTCATTTTGATCCGTAAACTTCCAAAATTTATATTTTAATCATTATATTTAACCTAAAATGAATAATTTTCCTCCCAACTTTTAAAATGGTTATTGATGCAAAATAAATGAATATTAGAAATGTTAATAACATATTTGAAGTCACACGCTGTCCATCCACTTAAACCACGAATGACAAATTTAATGGTTGGGATCAAAATAAATTATCTTTTTAAATTTTAAGAACTAAAAAAGAAAAGTTGAAAGCTAATGAAATAAATAAAATTTAATTGCAAGTTAGAGAGAGAATTATTTTGCATTAGGAAGGTTCTAGAAGGCATTTGATCATTTCCTCCAAATCACTCTACCGACATTTCCATGGGCTACAAAGTGAGAAGACCAATCTATCCAACTTTAACACATTTATTATTTCCTTTTATTTTTCTTTATAATTTTCTAATTTTGTGGCAGATTGGTAATTTGTCAAAAGATAATGACCATGTCTGCAAGCTTCCATACTTTAGAACTTGAAAATTATGATCGAAAGAAAGGGTATAGTCGTTGTTCCACGTGATCACAGTATAGTTATCAAAACTAAAAGTTCATTTTCCATCCTCGTACTTGTATTAGAAGGGGACAAAGTTGTCCGCTTGGAAGGTTAGAAGGAGAAGTATTATAAACTTTGAAATGGAAACCCTAATAAACCGTAATAGTAACTCTAACCGTCTTAAGGTAGCAAAATTTTTGTCGTCTTTGACATGGACCCGTGAAATTGAATTCTTCGTGAACGATGCAGATTCGTGTATGAGGAACACTTTAACGAATTTTGATTTGTCTCAAATATGTGTCTCTCCAGTAAAACATATATTAATATTTATGAGGTTCTGTCTCAAAACTTTTTTTTAGTACAATATGTGAGGGTGGAGTTTGAACTCATGACATTTTGGTCAAAATTAGATGCTTAACCACTTGAGCTATGCTCGGTTTGGCTTGTTTCAAAACTAATTGACAATGAGAGAATAGTCACTTATATTATAAACCTTTATTAGGTCTCTTAGGGTCCGTTTGGTAATGTTCTCGTTTCTTATTTCCGTTTCATCATTTTTAATAAAGAAAAATAGAATTTCATGGTCCCAAGACCAATGTCGATAAAAATACTTTTTTTATTTATGTTTTGGAACAAATAGGAACAAGAAACGAAAATCTTGTTCTTGTTGTTTCCAAAATTTCTATTCAATTTTTTAGAGTGTTTGTACCAAATGAGAAACAAGGAAAATAAATTGTTATCAAATATTTAGATTTCTTAATAAAATTGAAAACGAGAAACAAAGAAACGGAAACGTTACCGGACTCTAATCTAGGTGAATCATATCCCTTGTTTCGATTTAGTAAATTTCCATTAACTTTTTTTTTTTAATTTTAATATTTGTGACTACCTTTGAGATCACTCGAGTTTTCCTGGTCCATTTTTTTTTTCTTTTTTTTTTTTAAGTGAGTTTGGACGTTTTATTGTTGGATTTTTGTGTGTTTTTCTTTCCTAGGAATAAAGAGTACAAATAATTTTCTTTTCAATGACATGATTTCATTAACTTGGAACTACAAAAAAAAAAATGGACCAAAATCATTTTTTTGATAAAAGAAAAAGATCACATATGAAATTAAAATATACCATATAGTTTGGAGCAAAAAGAAAATAAATAAATAAATAGCTTCACAGCGGGACAATAATCTGAAAGGTTCGATTATTATAATTAGTTATGTAGAGGAATTACCGATATATGAGGTGGGTCTCATTAATTGATTATTATAGGTGTAAAAATTCAATACATTTATTTTTTTATTTTTTATTTATTTTTTACTACAACAAGTTGAGAGTATAGGGTTCGAACCTCCAAGCTAAGAGAAGGAGTAGTTATACTCATGTTGCATCGATAGCTTTATTTATGAGTTAGAAAAATTAAGTCAATCTGAACATATCTCAATTAATAAAAAACTTATTATCATCTTAGAGATTGATAGTTTTTTATCTCCTACTTTATCATCGTTGAACTAAAAAAATTATCGATAAAAAGAAAAAAAAGATCAGGAAAGAATAAATAAATAAATAACTCAAATTTTCAAATATTATTGATTTGATCTCACAATTTTTAGTTATTCTGTTTTATTTCCTAAATTTTGCATAAAAATGATTTAATCCCGATCATACCGTTATTAATCATTTAACAAGAGTTCAAACACTTTATTTTATAAAGACATTTATAGATCAAATAAATGAAAAAAATGAGTTTATGTCATAGTGAAATAATTCATTAAAAATTTAACAACAAAGATAGAATAAAATAATTTAAAATATAGATATTAATATGTAATAAACCATTATTTATCATTATTTGGTTGGCATTTGAATTTTGGAAGAAAGGACAATAATAATATTACAATTACATAGTGAAGTGAATAATTGGTCCAAATTCCTATGTACCATATTATAGTCTCCCAATGAAATGATGAATCCCTTTCAAGCCCATTCACCTTTTTAAGACCTACCCATTCTTTTTAAATCTATCACCTCAAAAGCCCATATTTTAGTAAATTTTATCTTAAATTTTTTAAATGTAAAAAACATGTTTCTAAAATTTAAATTTTTTTATTATATATCACAAATTGATGGGTGAGATTCGACTTTCTGGATCTAAAATAAAATATTTGAAAGTTTAAGGACTAAACTAGAAAAATGATAAAAGTCTGAAGAGACTATATTAGAATTCATACTCAAAATAAGTACGTATGTGCTAAACTTTGAAATATATAATTTTTTTTTATATGTTTCGATCTTTTATGCAGAATTCTAGTTGAGGCAACATGTTAATACTTGAGTCGAGTTGGATTTTATGTCTGTTGAGATGGTGACCTACAAATAGAACCTTACACTAGCGTGGTGCTCGCGATCATGTATACTCGAAGCTTAAGTTAGTGTTTATTCCGAGCTGTATCGAGCAGAACTTAGTTGAAGACATAGAGATATATGATGTATCTTGAGAAGACATCTTTTATAACGGAGCATTAAGAAATGTTGCTCTAGATTTATGGTGTTCGTACCTATCACCTAACAGATCTTCTACTGATTGTCATTGGATCATTTGCCCACAAAAGTGACCTCTTTGTCGACTTTCAGTGAATCTTTTACTGGCAAAATCTTCTTCTCACGACAAAACTAAGCTAAACTCTACTTTTCACATGTTCCTCCTCGTCCTCGACGTGAATGAGCTAAGATCCAAACACGTATTTCCAAACGAGAGTAACATGGAAAATAAACTATAGCTTTCAATAGGGGTGGCTTATAAATAAACAAATTAAATCAAATGTAAAAAATTCATGTAAGATTTTATTTATTTTTAAAAATGAAAATAAGAGTGGAGATTTTGATAAATTGAAATGCATCTATAAAGTCACCCCAAAGGCCATGTGATAAGAGGGGCAGATATGAATTTATGGGGCTAATAGCAAACAAGTGGGCACATTGCCCTCCAATCCCACTAAACCACCAACTTTCTCTCTCATTCATTAAAAAAAAAAAAGAGGAAATTCATTTATTTCCATTATAATCTTAGGCAATGTTTGCCCAAAATGATGATGGATCTATTTAATTATAATTTTAGTTTTAATTCCTTTCTTCTAAAATCATGTCATTTTTTTATTTGCCATGGGTAGCTAATATATTTTACCTTATTTATAAATATAGCAACAATTTTTTTAATTTTACAAATATGATAAAATATTTGAAATTTGATTTTCGTTTTTTACTTGGATAAGAATCTACAACGCACTAGAACGTCATTGTTGACGATCCTTTACTCCGACAGAATCTAGGATTCCTCGAATAATGTGATATCTCACACCAGGTAAATCCTTAACCCTTCCCCCTCTTGCTAAGACTACATAATGTTCTTGTAAATTATGGCCAATACCAGGTACATAAGCAGCGATTTCAAATCCCGAGGTTAAGCGTACTCTGACAACTTTGCGTAAGGCAGAGTTTGGTTTTTTGGGGGTGATAGTGGAAAAGTTGACAAATAAGTCACCCTATTGATTTTAGCCTTCCAGATTTTAAGATATATCAATGTTATATCAAATCAAATAAATTACCTCATATAATTATTTTCTATTTATGTTTTTAAATATCATATTTTTTTTGTTAACAATTTAGTTTCGAAGAATTTCAAAATTCTAATTAATTTCACAAGTTCCAATTAAAAAAAAAGAAGGCTTCAAAAGTAAAAAACGGAATAAAGAAATTGTTTGTAAATTTAATTCTTTAAAAGCAAAATTCGTAAAAAATAATAATGAGAATAATACTAACATATATTTTTTTTCATAACAATAATTTTTTATGCTAAATAAATATTTAAAAACATTGGTCAATAATTTTTGAAGATTTATATATATATATATATATATATCTATCTCGTGGCGCCAATATTTTATTCTCAATGCCTTTTTTCTTTTTTTTTTTTTTAAGAAATATGCTCAATACTTTTAAAGATCCACTTCTATGATGTGAAATTGATACATTTTTCAATTTTCTAAATATTCAAAGTATAATCATCCAAAATTTTTAAATATAAATTTTGGAGATAAGTAATAGTCTCCATATTTACATTAATTCCCTTAATGCTATTAGCCTTTATTTTATTTTATTTTTCCGTAGGCGACATGGTCGGCTTGCATCACTTATAGGCGACATTAAGAAGGAAAAAAGAAAAAAAATAGAAGAATTTAATTATTCAATTTAATGATCACATGATGCTTTATATAATTCCTATCATTTAACGCGCAAATTATTGATTAACCAATATTTAATTTCACGTCAAGTCAAATTATTGTTATTTTATTATTAAATTAAATAATCATACTATTTTTCACAGATTCATTTAAGTGAACTTGAACTTGAAAAAAAAAAAAGTGTTTGAAATAAAAAAAGTGTGGAGTTGATAATGACTCATGAGATATGTTTATTAGTATTTAAGCCATATACTAGTTTAGAAATATTTTTTCTTTACAACTTGTTTAATTAAAATAAATATAAATTATATATTTGATGGTGTAATTTTATAGCAGTGATTTAGTCGTTAAACTTTCAAATGTATTAATTTAGTCTTGACAATTTAAATTTTGTGACCATTTAAATTCTAATGAACTTCTTAGGTATATAAATAGATTGATCTTTTAGGGACCAAATTTATTTTTTAAGCCAACTCGAGCATATATTAACTAGTTAAAGTATTTATCTCCGATCAAAAGGTCGTGAGTTCGAATATCTACGCCTCAAATGTTGTACTAAAAAATTGTGTTTTTTAAACTAAATTGTTATATATTAAAGACCAATATTTCAAGTTGACTAGTCTTTTTCATGGTGGAGATTAAATTGTTGCAAATTTTAAACGATAGATCAGACTAAGTTGTCATGTACTAAAGTTCAATGACTAAATTATTATCATTTTAAACCATCAAAGTTAATGATCAAATGTGTTTTTTTTATCTAAAGTAAAAATATATATATATGTATATAAAGAAAACATACTCTACTCTTCTGATTTCAAATATGAGAATTTTGTTGAACTCGAAAAAAAAAACAAGAAAACAAAAGAAAATCATACGAGGTCTAGCATAACTCTTACAATCAAAATATTATTTACTTCTCTAAATTTAAATTCTCGACCTCTTATTTAAATTGATGCTCTAAAAAAGAGAGTTTATATTCTCCTTTAGTTTAGAATGGATTTGATGGGTAGATAGTGAATTGAATTTCTAAATTAGGAGACGTAGATACACATAAAATATAATACATTGAAAACTTGACTAGAGAGATCCTAAAATATTTCTATAGTCATAACCTAATTTTAAAAATAAAAATATATTTGTTAAGACATATTTTCTAAAAATTTAAATTTTTTTTTTATGAAAGTAGATTACAAGATAAAGAAAATGGTTGGTAAATAAACAAATTGGATTTTACCAAAATAGAAAACCAAAACCAAATGGATACTAAAAAGTGTCCATGATTTTAAATTATTTTTAAATAAATTCCCCAAGAAATAGGTGATAAAACAAACTTATTCTTCTACCTCCATAAAACAGGCATGCATTCTCTACAACTTTCATAAATAAATTTCTTGTTTGCTTAAAAAAAAAGAAAATATATGGCAACAAAAAAGGAAAAAAAAAAAAAAAAACTCCTCCCTCCTTAATTTTACCTTGCTTTGTTATTATTATTTTTAAATAATTTTCATATTTATAAATTACTATATTACTATTTAAAATTATAGGAACTTGCTCGGACTAAAATGAATAAAAATTAATTTTATAGGAATCAAAATAAATATTTTTCGTTATATAATTAAAGAAAAAAAAGGATAGAATCTTATACCTTTATTAGTTTATCTCTCAAATCTTTTCCAATTCCCCAAAAATGGATATTATGATAAGGACAAATAATAAAAATTCTCTTTTAATTACAAAGATGGTCGAAAAATATACCCTACTCTGATCCCGTGTCCTATACTATTATCGTCTCTAATTAATTGCTTAGCTTATAAAGGTAAATATAGAATTATTAGACCTCTTGCAATAAAGAACATAACTTTCTTTTAGTACACAATTAATTAATCAAAGTATAAATAATATTAAGAGGAGTGATTAGATTGATAAAAAGTTAATTACTAGCATGTGTAGGACGAGGAGTCCCTATTTTCTTGAGAACAAATTTATTTCCATTTTTTTTATTTAACTTACCGACTTCATTCTTCAACTTTTTATATATTTTTCGTGTAATAATATTATTATATTTATCAGTTAAAATAATAATAATAATAATAATAATAATAATAATAATAATATGTAATCTAGGGTTATAGGTTTTTTATTTGGTTAAAAAACACATTTATTTCTATATTTTCGTTAAAGTAACGATTTGGTCCATGAAGTATAGTTTCTAACGATTTAGTCCATGTACTTTTAAATTGGTAATGACTTAGTTCCTAAAGTAAAAATATATTTAGTTTCTATAATTTAAATTTTGTAACAATTTAGTTCATTTCATCAAAAGTGAGTTCCTATTGATTTAGTCTTATTAATTTATAAACACATTTGATTTGTGGCCAGTTTATTGATGTACAAATATAATAAATTTAACAAAAATTTTCACAGTATACACTAAATTATTACATATTGAAGTTCATAGATTAAATTGTTACCAATTTGAAAGTATAAGGACAAAATTATTACAAACTATAAGTTTAGTGACTAAATTATTGTCACTCCAATGAAAGTACAATGACCAAAAGTGTTTTTTTAAACGCTTTTATTTTTAAAACCAAAAAACTATGAGTACGACGGGATTGAACATTAAAATCTCTCATTCACTCCATCCCAAGCTCATTTTCTACTTTCAAAATTGTGTAAAACATTTAAAAAAAAAAAGATTGCAACCCAAAAAATTATAACACCGCGGAAGTTTGATCTTATCAGAAAACCTAAATCTTCACACAATTCTTCTTTTCCCTTGTAGCTAATTGAACCACTAAATGAAATAAATCAAACTAAGAGTTTATATATAAAATAAAATTCAAGTGATAGAGAAGAAGAGTAGAGTAAAAGCCAATTTTGGAGAGACAGAGATATCAAATTGTGAACCCTAATTTTGGATTTGGGCCCCACCCATTTGGCCTCAAATTTATTTTTGTGAGAAATTTCTTGGATTCCAAAAGTACAAATTAAGGACAATTTTATTCTCATTTTTTTTTCTTTTTTTCTTTTGGGCCTTAGCTGTTAAAATTGGATTGGATTGAGATGTTTTCTGACTTCCAGCTCATCTTTTTTTGACCACCGACGCCCCCACGGTGCCAAAAGAGGAAAATATTTTATTAATTATATTATAGCAATTTATTCATTTTTTGGCCCCAACTTTTTCAATTGTTTTCTAAAATGACCCCCTTATTTTCCCATAATTGTATTAATTAGTTTTCTAACTGATCACTTTCTTTATTATCTCTTAATTAAATTGAATCAATTTCGAGATGAGCATGAATGACTTGGATATATCTAACTCGTTAAGATGATGGTTAGTTAGTTTGCGGTTTGGAGTTGGGACGTTTGAGATTTTTTGTGTTTTGGATTGCAGTCGTGTGAATGAAAGAGTTGTAATTTGAACTTGGTGATTGTTCTTTTGTTTTTTTTTTTTAAACTTGTAATTGGTAAATTTGAGTATTTGGTATAAATAGCGAATTTGATAAATTTAGATTATTTATATAGTTGATGGCATTAACAAATTCATAGTTCCAAACAAACAAGCTCTCGTATCAAATGTAAATTCAGGTCATGAACCCCCTATCCTATAAATTTTTAAGTTTATTTAAAGTCTTTCACAATATTAAAGTTTTGAACCCATTCAATACGTCAAATGAAAATGGTATATCATGTATTCACGATAAAACAAGGGGAAAAAAAGCCATAAATGTTTTTAAAAAATTCACTTCTAATTCTTATAAAAAAAATTAATACTATTTTGTCACGTACTTTCAGCTTTGATTCATTTTGGTACTGTACTTTCAATTGTGTTTATCTAAGTCGTTATACTGAACATATATGTTTTTGTTCTTCTACTCTTAAAAAGTCATTATTTTGATCCTTACTGGCAAGAGTTTAACATAAATTTTATACATAATAGAAATCCCTTAGTACAAATTTATGGCTACATTTTAAGAAATTTTGCAGTCAGGTGTCTGTTAAAATTGTGATTAGATAAATAAGATAAGAATGAAAATGAATTAATCAAAACGGTCACTTTTTAAAAGTATATAGATTAAAATAAACAAAAATTAAAAGTACGTCAGCTAAAATAACATTTTGAAAATCCAGTGATCAAAATGAAACCAACCTGAGAGTACACAGATGAAATGACATTTAAATCTAAAAATTAGAGTTAATTAATTAGTGGAGCTAATTGTTAACATACATTATAGTAAAACTATATGTTTAAAAGATAATTTTCCAAAAGAGATAATAAAAAACTGTCAACTAGAGGACAGCGGTTTGAAATTGTTCTTCGAATTGATTATTTCAGTTCTACAAAATTCACAATTATATTATTTAAAAGACATAAAAATCCAAATTTTGCAAACCAGACATAAATAAATAAAAATCAAAACTTACTTGGCCCATCAATAAATTCTATAATTATATAATAAAATAAAATAAAATAAGTAATTGCATACCGTGGATTGGCCGTGTTTGGAACTTTGGAGGACCAAATAAAAATAATAAAATAAAATAAAAAGACAAAAAGAAAACGCGTCATTGGCTTCTTTTACTCATTTTGACTCCACAGACCTTTCCCATTCTCAATCTCTCTCTCAATTAAATTTTCCATTTTTATTTTGATTCTCTATTTTAAATATGCTATATAAATATATTCGGTTGTCCCCAATTAAGATTTTTTTTTTCATTTTTTAGTATAATATGTGAAAGTATAATATGTGAAGGTAGGGATCGAACTTACAATCTCTAAGTTGGAGATATATGTCAATTAAAACTATGTTCGTTTTGATATTATTTTTTCAATTTGATTCTAAATCTTTTAAAATTTCTAATTTCATGTTCGATGATTTAAAAATTTTCAGTTATTGATCTTATTAATCAGCCGGTCAAATTTTACTTATGGGCATGTAAGATTTCATGCGTCGACTTAATTGATAAAATTTAATTAATGAAGGGTAAATTTAAGAATTTATAAAATATTGCGGACTCAATTGAGAATTGATTACAAAAATATATATCATTTTGTATATTGAGCCTTTTAATTATTTTTAAATATTTTTTAAAATTAAATAAAATATAGAATTTAATATGGAGTGCTTGTTAGTTGGGCCTTAAAACGGTAGAGCAAGAGTTCATATCTGGACACGTGTCGATCACGTGCACTTGAATAGAGAGCTGGCAGAAAAAAAAAATTATATCTCTATTTTCTTTTAATTATTGACTGTTCTTATCTCTTTATTTTTCTTCCTATCTTATATTAAAATTTAAAACTTTGTTTATATACTTCCTAACATTGAAAATAATTATGATGGAGTTTTTTTTTTATCCATGGACTATTATTTTATTTTGTATTATGAATAATATGTTGTAATCCTTGGACGTTGGATGGATATAAAAAAATTAAAAAAAAAATCTTAAACTATCAATCTAAGTTTAGCTAAACGGTAATTAGTACATATTTCTACTCAAGAGGTTTGAGTTTGAATTTCCCCACCACTTGTTGTACTAAAAATCTCGAACTTTACATGAAAAAATCTTTGTAATTGTTGCCATTGAATTTCTAATAAATTATTTGAAAGAAAAATATGAGATATAATCAATTGATAATTTAACGGATCAATAAATGCATACATAAATAAGTGCTTGAAATCATAAGTTAGGTATCGAGTTTCACAAGGACTAAAATAAGAGCATAACTCGAGTTTCATAAGGACGAACATAATTCAGCACATGTGTCCAATTATGAGATTGAGAGTTCGAATACTCACTCCAACATACTGTACTAAAAACGAAGTGTAAATACAAAATATTCATCAAAAAATCAAACTAGAGTACACATTTTAATTCGTAGATATGCAAACATATAAGTTATAATTGAATAATTAATGATAAGAACTTTTTTTCTTACAAAAGTCAGAAACTACATATAAATAAAAACATTTAAAAGTTGAAGAACTAAAGCATATTATTTTAAAATCTATCAAAGTTTAACGACTCATGCGCCTAAGTGGCGAAAGTTTACTCTTATAGCATTTTACATTTTATATATACAATCATTCGATTCTAAAAATCTATCAAACACCGCAAGATTTTCAAGTTTTGACGACGATAAGTTTTGTTGCTAAAGGCTCCAAATTCGTTGCCAAAAGCCTTTAACGACAAAAAAATTTCGTCGTCATGTTAAAGATAGAACTATAAAATTTTAAGTTTTTGGAAAAATTTTCCTACATCCTTCTCTACTCTCCCAGGACTGAAATAAGATTTAAATAACTTAAATTATGTTATAAGTTTAGTTCTTGAATTCTCGATTTTTTGTCTAATAAATTTATTAATTTTAAAAAGATAGCTAATATAGCAGGTAGGTTATTGAACTTTTGATTTTACAACCTTTTTAATAATTAGCACATCTCATTATATCTAATAAGACCTTAAAATCTCAGATTTAAGTTTGTTTAATAAGTTTATAAATTAAGAAAGAATACTAAACATGTTAATGACACAAAGTTTAAGCACTTTTTCTAAGTTTTTTTCCTCTAAGAGAAACACTAGGTTTAATATGTTAATATCGATAGAAATATTAAGGTTTCAATATCGATAAAATATTTTTAAAAAGTTAGAGAAATTAAAAAATAGTAAAAGATATTTAAATTAATAAATAAATATTTTTCTATTTCCAAATAAGTAAAAAATGATTAATATTAATATTATGTATATATTAGACATATTTTGTTCATACCTTATCTATTTTTTTTAATAGTAATATAATAGAAATGTCAATAGACGACTTATCAACCAATATTTAATACTACTAATATAAATAATATTTTAATTAATTAATTTTTTTTAAAATATAGATGAATGGGAAAGGACAAAAAAAAGTAATATAAAGAAAAACGGAGGGTATTTTGGGAAGGGTCTGTTATATGCCACTTTCCATCTGTAAGAATAACGAAGATTGAAAGAGATAGAGAAGAGAAAAGAAAAGAAAAAAAGTTGTCATTAACCAATAGCCTCTCTCTCTCTCTCCTCTTCCCGGGCCCCACTTCTCTCTCCTCCCTATATTAATCTCTCCACCGCCCCCTCAGTTTCAGAGCTCCACTCCAACCTCCGAGCTCCACTCCGATCAACAATGGCGTCTCCGCCGGACACCAGCAAAACCCTCAAGCTCGAGCGCTACAACAGCTATCTCCGCAAAGTCAACAGCACCAAGCTCCTCAACGCCTCCTCCAAGCTCCTCTTCCGCGCCACCCTCCTCGTCGCTCTCGTCCTCGTCTTCCTCTTCACTCTCAACTACCCGCCGCTGTCCGGCGACAACGGCGCCGGAGGTCAGCACCATTTCCACACTCACCGGAATTTCCTCTCCTCCGCGTTCTACGGAGGGAGCGGCCACGGCGGCGCGGCCTGGGAGAAGCAGGTCCGGCACTCCTCCACCCCCCGCCGCCCGAACGGAATGTCGGTCCTGGTCACCGGCGCTGCCGGCTTCGTCGGGTCCCACTGCTCCATGGCTCTGAAGAAACGCGGCGATGGAGTTCTAGGGCTGGATAACTTCAACGACTATTACGATCCGTCGTTGAAACGCGCGCGGCAATCGCTGCTCCAGAAGCACCAGATTTTCATCGTGGAAGGAGATCTAAACGACGCCGCATTGCTCTCGAAGCTCTTCGATGTGGTCCCGTTCACGCACGTCCTCCACCTGGCAGCGCAGGCCGGCGTCCGTTACGCGATGAAGAATCCCCAATCCTACATCAGCTCCAACATTGCCGGTTTCGTGAACCTTCTAGAAGTCGCCAAAACCGCCGATCCTCAGCCGGCGATCGTTTGGGCCTCCTCCAGCTCCGTCTATGGATTGAACACCGAGAATCCCTTCTCCGAGATTCACCGGACCGACCAGCCGGCGAGTCTCTACGCCGCCACCAAAAAAGCCGGCGAGGAAATCGCTCATACTTATAACCACATCTACGGCCTCTCCCTCACCGGACTCCGATTCTTCACCGTCTACGGCCCCTGGGGCCGCCCCGACATGGCCTACTTCTTCTTCACCAAAGACATCCTCCACGGCAAACAAATCGACATCTACCGGACGCACGACGCGAAGGAGGTGGCGCGTGACTTCACGTACATCGACGACATCGTGAAAGGCTGCCTCGGCGCTCTCGACACGGCGGAGAAGTCCACCGGCAGCGGCGGAAAGAAGAAAGCTCCGGCGCAGCTGAGAATCTACAACCTCGGGAATACCTCGCCGGTGCCGGTCGGGAAACTGGTGGCCACGCTGGAGAGTTTGCTGAACACGAAGGCGAAGAAGCGAGTAATTACGATGCCGCGAAACGGCGACGTTCCGTTCACTCACGCGAATGTTAGTTTGGCGTTTAGGGATTTCGGGTACCGGCCGTCCACGGATCTCCCCACGGGGCTCCGGAAGTTCGTGAAGTGGTACGTTGGGTATTACGGGATTCAGACGAGGGTAAAAAGGGAAAATGAGAAAAATAATCACTCTCCCGAGGAATCCGCTTGATTGATTGGCTGTCGCCGTCATCATCACATGGCCTTCGTCGTCTCTTTTTCCTTCTCTTTCTTTTTTTTTTTCCACGGAGGGGTATTTTTACTTATATTATTGTGGTCTCTGCTGTAGAGGATCGAAACTGTCCGTCCACAGCCGTTGTTCATGCTGTAGAAAAAGAAAATAGATATGAATTAAATTATATGGGAAAATAATATTTTGTAATTTGATACAGAAAAAAAAAGGGAAGGGAAATAGGAGAGAGAGATGATGTAATAATTGGATGGTGTGGGGTCTACTGGAATGGGTGTGGATCTCAGCCGTTTGATTTCGTGTTAATTACCAATCAGAAATTGTGATATCAAAAGTCATTATTGAGTTTCAATTTGATCTTTATAATTTAATTTGATTTTTATGTCTTGATCAAAATTTATAAACGGTCTTTGTTATTACCATATTGAATATGTAACACGTGTATTTGAAACGATTCATGAATTCTGACGAAATCATAAAGAATTACGGGAACAAAGTAAATTGATAATTAATATTCTTTTTCCTTTTAAATTTTTTTATTTTGGTTGAAAATTCAACTAGAGTCCACATTAATTAATAAAGAGAAGATCATATGTATATAAATAAGGTACAACATCTTTATTGGTAGGAGGTTTTTTGATGAGACTAAGAGTAAAGCACTGGGAATTATATCTAAAACGGATAATATCATCTCATTGTGAACATACTTGACTATGGTTGTCCTTAAAATGTTTTTTTCCACCCTATTGGAGACCTCCATAATCATTAAAATAAAGTTGGATGATATTGTTTTCAAATTAATAAAATGTTTTTATTTAAATTAAAATAGCAGGCTCAATCCGTCATTTTTCAAGTTCATAAAGATATTTTTAGAAGTATTTTCAATCAGTCGTCATCTGTGTAATTGGAGAAATCATCCTTTTAAATCATTTGAAAATTGACATACATCTAAATAAAATATTACATCGAAACTATTTCTTAGTTCACTTAAATCTCATTTGATGACCCTTTCAATTTTAGTTTTTCGGTTTTTTTAAATTTTTATCTGTTTGCTCACAATTTATTTTATATGTTTTTCTTTAAATGCATTTGAATTCTTAATAAAATTTTGAAATAAAAACTTTTTTTTTGTAGTTTTTAAAATTTAGATTAGATTTTGAAAATATTTTTAAGGAGTGGATAGGAAAAACAAATAAATATATGGATGAAAGTACTTACACGCTTAATTTTCAATAACAGAATATAAAATCTTAAAAAAAGAAAAGAAGATAATAATAAAACAATGAAACTTTAAAATATTTGATTATAGTAGTAGAAGATATATTGAATTTAAAGTTCTACAATGTTATTATTATCATTTAATGTTATTGATCCACTAACACGTCGGATCTCGTGTTAATATTCAAACATTGAGAGAGATGATACTGAAAATGTATTGAAAGACATTAAATTTAGATTCGAATATTATTTTCAACTATATATTTTCAATATTTTCAACTTTTGTCATTGTAATTTTGATTTCGGTTCATTTTAGTTTTTGTACTAAAATATTCATTTTGGTCTCTGATTCGGTACTTTTAAAAAGTGATAAATTTTTGTCCCTTCATTTTATTTTTAATCTCATATTTTATCATAATTTTAACATGATATTGTCTCAATATATTTCTCAAAATGTAAAAATTACTTTAACATATTTGAGGATTTTTTTTATTAGGTATAGAATTTGTGTTAAAATTTTGTAAATAGAGACTATGAATGATAATTTTTAAAAATACAGGGACTAAAATGAAGATTTTGAAAGTACAATGATCAAAACAATATTTTAATCTTAAATTTAATATAACTTGATTTTTTTGAAAAAATTAAACAATTGAATGACGATTTAATATTATGAGATAATTATTTTATACAAGTTAACTATATAATTCAAATCGAATAAGAAAGTTACAAAAGTGAATTTCAATATAAGAATACCTCGAATGAATAATAAAATCAAATGACAGGAAAAATTTTATTTAAAAAAATAGAGAAATTGATACTTTTTAAACAATATAATTTAAATTACAAAAACTGCCAAAAATAACAGACGAAAGAGGAAATACAATATAGCAAGTTTTAGCTTAAAATTAGAGAAGGTTGGTGATAATAAAATATAAAAGTCTAAAAATCATATTCCCAATTGAGTAATAGTTCCTTTCAAATAATAATAATAATAATAATAATAATAATAATAATAATAATAATAATAATAATAATAAGTAATCGTGTTACATTTTATTTTATTTTAATATATAGTTTTAATAGTACTATGTTGATTTAAGGTTGGCTTCAAAACCCAATGTGTCACGTGAACCTTAGGCATCCCTTGTGAAATATGATTTGTTTCATTTAATGCTTGCCGGAAGGAATTCATATACATTAGTATATTTTAATAAATAATGAATATATTACTTTAATTTGTGCTTACTTTTATTATTAGTTTACATAATTAATAATCATAGTATATATTTTATATACCATTAGCATCAAGAAAGATGCTAAATTTCTAGAGTGAGGTATAATTTTAAAATTGTGATAGAAAAGAATTAGGTAAAACAAAGGAAATTTTGAAGTTATGTTGATTAAAATGAACAAAAGTAAAAAGTACACTGACTGAAATAGTTATTATTTTTTTAGTTGAACAATATTTGAGAGTAGGGATTAAAACTTCTAATATTTTAGTCGAGAATATAAACGTTAACCCGCTGAACAACCGACGACGAGGATGTGGGAAAAATAAATATGTTTTTAGAGTTTTTAATGTGTATATATATTTTTAACTTTTTAGAGAGAAAAAAATCAGTAAGAAAACAGTAAATTGAAGACAGCGTTTGGCGACAGCGGAATCTAAAACGAGGATAGATGGAGTCATAATTCTGACCGAGGTAGAGGAATCCGAGGTTGAGTTCGGTCGGATTGCGGTTACCGTGTTCTGTGAACCAATCACCCCCAAAATTTTACGGAAATATTCAAATTTAATTCTACTTTTTTCTTTTAAAGTATAATTTTACTTCTAAACTTGGTGGAGTGAATTTAATTTATTTTTATTTCACCTTTTAATTTTATAAAATTCAACTTTTTTTTAATTAAATTATAAAATTCAACCTTTGCCTTAAGGTGTTGTAAAAAAAAAAAACCTCTAGATTTTGTTGGATGTGTATGTAATTTTTCTATCTTTGGTTCACTTCCGTAATATTCATGGTTATTTTCAACAAGAAAAAAATATCTCTAAACTTATTTGGCTCACTTCCGTTACATTCTCATTGTTACTTTCAAAAAAAAAAATCTCTCTAAACTTATTTATTTCAGGGAAGAATCAATCTTAAAAAGTATGAAATCTATGCACAAAATTAAGCTCGAACCAATAAATACATAAGACAGACTCGTAATATTCTAGCTCCAATGTTGTTGATTATTTAAAATTTCATCATTTCCATATTATAGATTTGTTTATTTCATTTGATACCTATGATTTTTATTCTTTTATTGTTAATGATTCTTCACATGAAGAAATTTAAAATTGTATTATTTATTTAAGTTTTCCTCAATTTGAAATCGAAGGTGTATGGTAAAAATTGATTCACTCTACCAAATTTTTCTATATTTAAATAAGTGATGAAATTAATCGATTCAAGATTTAAGTTACTTAAAAAAAAAAGATACGTGGCATTTAACATTGATTTTTATTTGAATGTAGATATTGAATTCTTTTGTAGGTATGTATGATCCACATTTTAGTGTTTTATTTGCTGAATTTTGAGTTACAATTTTTTTTTTCTATAATTTTCTAGCTTGATATTGAGAGCAATATTGATTTTATTTCATGATTCAATTTAATGAAATTAAGGGTTACTGTTAAAGTGACTCACTAAACATGGCATTTCTTTTCTTCTCAAACCTTATAACTCAATTATTTCAAACTTCTCCAATAAACGATCTTCAAATTTTTGTATAAGATAATATCCATCATTTATTTTCTTTAATTCTTACTAAAACACAATTTAATATTTGTTAGGGATGGAATCAAGGCTTGCTACATAAACCACTCGTGAAGGAACTGGCCGTGTCTGGGTTGAAGATGAGATGGGACAAGCAAACTCATAGACCTGAAAACAAGAATGTCACCGATGGCAAATCCATTGAACGTTAGGTACGAAGCGCTAGCATGACATGAACAACGTTTCTCAAAGCTTTCATATAAAAGGCGGAGTCCATTATTTCTCTCAAAGGTAAGCAATTTCTACATAACTTTACTAAACTCTGTTTGACACTAGCTCGAACTAAGGACTTTGCAATGTACTTGATCGAGTACCACACCGATGGAAGGTTCTGCTAACATGTCATCACCTCGATTGACTAAAAAACCACTTCATATCAAAAATCAACCCGTCACCTCATTCAAAATCCTACATCAATGCATATTTTATTAACAAAATTCAATAATTACTTGTAACGCTTCAGGCCCAGGATTTGGACCAGGATTCAACACCTATTTGACCCGGCATTATCCTGCAACCTGGCTGCGTCACCGTCTTGTTCTGAGCTACTTAGAAGAGCGTAGGAGGTCATCCAGCCGAAGATTGCTTCAAGGAGTTCTTACGATTGAGTTACCGAAAAGGAAGGTGCATATTGTTAGTATACATAGTGACTATCAATTCTTTTAAGCCTTTCTTGACCATTCTTCCATGATCTCAGGATCCATCTCGTTCTGCTGTGGTATCAATTCATTCATGTATCCCTTCTCTCTACTCAGACGTCACATTACCTTTTTATAATTACAATATTTCTTATCCGATGAAGGCTTACGAAACTAAGTAGGACCTAGTTATCATACTTCATAAAACAAATTAAAACTCCTTGATCTCTAAGCTCCTTCAAATTATTTAGAGAGATAGAGAGCTCTGTTGCATGAGGAATGTCCTAATTTTCTAGTACAAGAAACAACACATATATCTAAAAACTAGATTCTTGTCTAATTCCAAAAAATGTAAAGTTCCAATCAAATTTTGGTACATAGTCAACCATATCATATTAGAACATAAAAATTCTCTCTCCACATTTCGTCCAAATTTTCATACACTCACATCTTATGACACTTTCTGACATTATCTTAATACGACGACAAAAATATTTCAATAGCTCTTATAAAGTTGTAAATGATACGAATATCATGTCATACATTTTTTTTGCCATGGTTTATAGCTTCCTTTCTTATCATAATATTCTAGAGAGAGAAGATCATGTTCGGTACCAAATTAACAAAATTAATTAAACATATTATGTGTATGGGGACATGTATAATACACTAAGCTAAAATGATTGTGATATATATTATGCTGTCTTTGCTCCAAAGCTAAGATATTTAAACTTAAAAATAATTTGATAAGTGGGCATGTTGAGGACAATGAGTACATTGATAAAGTTTAGTAAAAATTTAAAAAAAAAAAGAAAAAAAAAACTTGTCTCTAAATTATATATATATATTTGAAACTTTCAACTCAATTCAACTATGACACTTAAATTTCTTTTTGGTTAATCTAATATTATATTTTTTTTTATAAAAATAAAATAAAACTAGATTTTTTCACTAAAAGAATTAAAGTATTTTATTTATTAAAATAAAACAAGACTTGAGTCAATAGTAGGTGAAGTTCTCACATCCTAATAATTAATGGAAAGAAAATTTAGACTCCCTCGTTAAAAAAAATGTTGAAAATTCTACTCAATTTGAGAATAAATCTTTGTAACTATGGTTTTTATTTATACTTTGTAATTTTATATATTTTGAAAAATGAAAGTGCCAGCTATTATTTTATTTCTCTTTTCCTCTAGAAAAATGCTCTTTAAATTTTTAGGCTAGGCTTTTGGAAAATTTAGGTTTTACATCTCGATTATAATTTTAAAAGCACATTTAAATAGTAGCTTGTGAAAATAATAAATATATAAACAAGTTTTTTAAGAAATAAAAACCAAAAAAAAAAAAATTTAATACAACAAACCAAGCCTTAAAAATCGAGTATTTTGATAACAGTTTTATTTCTAGCTATCTGTTTTTAAAAATTACACCTATTCAATTTCATTATTTAAACAACCGATAGATACATTTCAAAAGTAAAAAAGAATAAAAATAAAAATAAAAACAAATTTATCTTTTTTTATTATCAAATTTTACCACATATTTGAAAAGGGATGAACAAAAACCTAAAATAAATAAAATACTATTAAATTACAAATTTGAATATTAAAAAACAAACAAAAAAGAAGTTATTATCAAATGGAAATTGGTTTTTTAGTACATTAAGTACGATGTTCAACTTTAAAAAAAATAAATTAATATTTTATCCCCTAAGCTATTAACTCATTAGCTAATTGAGTTGTTTAATTTACTAATAAAATGATACTGTAAAATTTTTCTCTCTTTTGTTTAAAATATTATTTTAGTCAGAAATTTCAATTTTGACTTATTTTGGTGTTATTTTGATTCGTGTATTTTTATTTTGATTTATTTTAATTTATATATTTTCAAAATGTTTTAAAAAATATCATTTTAATTCCATAATTTAATTTCGATTTTTTTTTCTTTGGGTGCAATTAATTGGGATGAAAATGAGAGTTGTATAGATTTGTTTGTTTGGTAGTGCAACGATGAACTGGGCAAAAAATCCTAGGGGCAAAATAGGCTTTAGCCACTTGCAACCAATTCAATGTCCACCACTTGCTTTCTCTCTCTAGAATTCCCATCTTTCTCCCACCGACACTTTCTCTCTCTTCCCTTCTCATGATAATTGATAATTGATAATTGATAAATACACAAATAAAATCTTTTTAAAAAATCCAATATAGAATATAGGTACATATATATATTTTATGAGAGTTCTCTTAATAGATATATACATTTATTAGAATAAATATATATTGTTTCCTTAATGACATAGTAAACAATATATTGTTAAATATATCAATATTTTTTGTTAGGAGTGTATACGGGCTTGTTGATTCAATTTTTAGCTAAAAAAACCAAAATGATCGCAATCTACCAAATTACCATATCAATAACGATTATGTATACTGTTCAAATCGATCAAACTAACTCGATCTGGAGAAGTTCATCTTTACTTTTTATTGGAAAATTTGAGTGGGTGACTCTAACTCTCTCTTTATACTCATACCCTCTTTCTAAAAAAATGGATCAAAAATTGCATAAATGGTTGGAGAATTGTTATGTGAAAAATAAAATGTCTGATCTACTAAATGATGAATTATAGAAACGTCTAGTAAGTCGGTCCGAGTCATCTAAAGACCTTAGGCTTAAAAACGATAAGAAAGGTTGAGCTATTGGACATAATCCCACAAGTCCAATGCACGAGCCATACACCATAAGATCGAGTTCAAGAGGTCGAGCCATCCATAGGACGGATTGATAGAGAAATGAATGTGAAGAATGAGATTTTTAATTTTAAGGCCATAAACATTCTTCCAAGTGAAAGTACAAAAAAACTCAGACATTGTAGTTGTACAACCTTTATCCAATCCAACCAAGAGGCCCCATTTCAAGACTCAATTTTTTGGGAAATTTTTAGTGGGTAATTTTATTTCACACACATTTTTAAATATATATTCTTGTATAAATAATTTTGAATATAGTATTTTAAAAAAATCTACTATCAAATTGGTCCAAGCTTAATTTTAAATTAATTCTTATGTTTTTTTTTTTTTTGAAGTTTTAGCTAGTCTCTAAGGTTGGGTTACATTTCTTTTTTTTTTTTTTTTTACGCTAAACCCTAAACCGTAATAAATCAATTAAACATAGTCATTTAAATATTAAATTATTAGTTCACTGTCACGTAGATATAAAATGTGTCATTAGGAATGATTTATGGGATCTCATCAAATTATAAGAACTAAATTGAAACTTTCAAAAGTAAGAAGATCAAATTAAAACTAAATACAGATCATATGAATAATTTTATCCACCCTTAATTGGACATAGCCGACTGCCTATAAAACCCATCGACTAACCTCGATTTGGTTAGTTTTGGTTGGTCGGCCCGATTTTTCCAGTTTTCTTGCTTACCCGTAATTGTTTTGTTTGACATTCTTCAAAATTTTATATTTTAAATGGCTATTATATATATAATTTTTTTAATGATTCCCCTTTATTTGCTTGTTTGAGATATTAATCCCTATGTTGGGCCCATCCTTGAATTTACCCCATTTATTTTTCGGCCCAATAACAGGCCCAACACTGAGGTTGAGGTCCACTACTGGATGCCTAAATGGCACATCCAAAGCCCAAATTTGCCCAATGTAAAATTCAGGTGATGTGGGAGAAATCTGGCCCAATTTTTTTTTTCCTTATTCTTTAGTACTAAATCTAAATCTAAACCAATGCATCAGGTTTGACATATGCATGTAACTATAAAGTTGAGAGTTCAAATCACCCCTAGTTTTTTTTTTCTTTTTTTTTTTATCTCATATTGTATTTTTAATTCAAATTTATTATATCTTTTTTTTTTCAAATTTATTGTACCTTTTTTACTGTAATTTTCAATTCTATATATTTATGTTTCAAAAAGTTTTTTTTTTCATTGTTATAAAACGAATTTCTTATGTTTTTCTCATTGCAACAAACAAAGCTAGATATTTTTTTTATAACTCAAAAGTTTATATCCTAGAAAGTTGAACTTTATATATATATATATATATATATATATATATATATATATATATATATATATTTGTCTTTCCATTTATTTTTTTTCCTCATATTTTTTAAATACAAAGAAGATACTCAAAAATAAAAAAAAGACAAATGGATAAAAGATTTACTTGTGATTTTGTGAAATGATAAATAAAAAACTAAAAAAAAAAGATAGATAAAAAATGATGAGGCATTACAGAATTAGAGTAAAAAAAAGGAGGAAGTAAGACGTTATGGGAGAGAGAGAAATGAGAGGAGAATAAATAGAAGATGTGCAGTTCCTGAAACCTTCACGAGTGAAGTTTTTTCCAATACTAATTATCCTTTGGCTTTTGGAGTTTTTGCGGATGTCGGTTTATTTTTCTGATTTAAATTTATTTTTGTTTATTTTAATCCATGTACTTTAAAAATATCTATTTTAGTCTATATACTTTTAACTTTTGTTTATTTTAGATCAACCGGGATATAGTTCAACTTGTTAAAAAATATATTTTCAATCAAAATGTTAGAAGTTCAAATCTCTACCTCACATGTCATTGAACTGAAAAAACTTTTGTTTGTTTCAGTCTCATACTTTTGAAAGATTAACCTTCATGCATGTAGTTTGACAAAATTTTTGGCCATTCAATTTCAATATTATTTGGTTTCTTTCCATCCTAATTTTAACACTACATTTTACTTACTAAATTTATTGAAATATGGCTATAAAATTTGCGTTAAACTTTTGAAAATAAATATCACTCATAAAAAATATATGGATCAAAACGGATGTTTTGAAAGTATATAGACTAAAATGAACAAAAGTTAAAAATACAATAATCAAAATAGGCGATTTGAAAATACATTGACCAAAATAAACTAAAGTTTGAATATTCATCCCACCTTTATTATAAAAAAAAAGAAGAAAATAATCTAGTTAATTAATGTTAAATTTACTAACTAATGTGCTTAATTGCAAATTACCATTTAGTACTAATTGAACAATCTTATTTCATTTATTTATTACTTACTTGTACTACTCTAAGTTCTAACTGGTTGGCCAAAATATTAGAGTAGAAAACTAGATGGTAGATTTTTGTTAGTCAAAACGCTATTAAATTACGATAGAAAATAAGTCGATTTCAAAATGTTTAAATACTATTTTAATCCATATATTTTTCAGATTTAGTTCATTTTAGTAATTCTACTTCTAAAATATGTCTTCATTCTCAACTTTTATTCATTTTAATATATGTATTTTTTAAAAGTGACAAATTTAGACAAAATATATACATATGGAAAACCTTTTAATTTATAGCTACATTTTGTGATATCGCATATAAATTTTCTTTAATAGAAAAAAAAGAGGTGAAAAATAAAATGAAACGATGAGAATAATTACTCTTTAAGATTATAGGTATCAAAATAAACTAAAATTAGAGAGGGGTAAAATAGCATTTAAACTTTTTGACTCCATTTTCCTTCTTGTTTTCCGCCGCATTTTCTGAGCAGCCAAACAGGCAATAAGGAAAGAAAATTCTGGAGCCATTGCCAGCCGTATATTTCATATTCCAGACAAGAAAAGCTTGAAAATGACGTTCGGAGTGTACGCCCTCGGTTGACCGATTTGTCGTTTTTCTACTTAAATTACAAAATTGACCCATTAATTTGTAGCCCAACATTTCTAAATTTTAGGGTCGGCTTGATAAGTTTTTATTTTTTATTTTTTTTGTTTATGCTCTCTCTTTTACAATAAAAAAATATAATTATATGCCACAATTTAGATACTTATTGCTCTTATCGAAAAATCGATAACAAGTTAGCACTCTGACGATCTAGTTAGTCTCTGTGCCAAATGAAAAATAATAATAAATCAATTATCAGTTTGTTTTTACGTACCCTTTTCATTGATTTCTGAGTACTTATAAGGAGACAAGGAAAAGTAACCATTTTTGGAGGTGGCACACTCGTTTGAATGACGTGATTCCTACTCCGTAAGAATAGGGAATTACGAGTTATGGGGGGAAAGCAATTGAAGTGTATCGTCGTGGGAGCGGGGTAACCGCTCTGCTTAACTTTTAGCTCGGCTGAATGTCCAGTTCAACAGTGTTTCGACCTTGGAATCTTACTTTTGTAGGATGCTCACTATTGTGATTAAATAATTTGAGTGACGTGTCTTTTAAGAACCAACAACTAAATTCTCATGATTTCAATACTGATAAAATAAAATATTTATTTGTGTTGGAATAAATTGGAAACGGAAACTATAAATAAATAAATAAAAATTTGTTTTATTGTTTTTAAAATTTCTATATAATTTAAAAGATTATTTATAAAAAAATGAAAAACAAAAAACATAAATAGTTTGTGAAATTTTAAAATTATTTAAAACGTTCCAATCAGGCTGAAATTATTTATTTTTTTAAGCCATAAATTATTTCTATTTATTTCATAGGAATATATGATTTTTGGGCACGTCAGATATTGAGTGTCCTAAAATGTCTGCATCTAAAAAATCCTTTGTTTTTTTAGTATACTTCTCGAAACATCCATTTTTAAGATTTCTATAATGGCGTCATCTCATTACATTTTTATATTTTATAAAATTTCTTTCGTTAATTTTTTTTATTTTATAGTTAAAATATAATAATGTATCCCTTCACTAATAAATAAATATATTTTTTAAAACATTTTGTAATCGTATAAATAAATCATATAGATTTATACGTTACATTTACATATAAAATAAACTTTAATTAAGTTCTATACTATCCGTCAATTTTCTTAAAACTGATATTAGTTATACATATAAAAAAAATCAATAAGACCAATATTATTTCCTTAAATTCAACAAAAAAAAATGATATCGAATATAAAGTATATTTCGAACGAAACAAATTTGAAGTTAAAATTTAAATTAATGATTAATATTAAATATTTTATAAAAATCTTAAATTAATATATATCAACGTGTTCTGCAGAATCTTTTTTAAAATGATATAAACTTAAATTAATAAAGACATAAATTACCTAAATATTGGCTTCAACGATGTATAATTTTTATACGATTCTAAACATAACTCCCATGAAATAAACCTAATTTAAATATTTTCAAATATCATTATAAATTTTCTATGGTTATTTAAAGACGTCGAACGTTATATTTTCAAACATTTAAAATTATGGGCATTTAAGAAGTTGAACATCTAAAATTTCTAAAACCAAATTACGTGTACAAAGTATCTAATAAGTTCACAAACATTCAATACCCTATCTAATAGGTCTTTAAATTTTTGTTTTTAAGAATTTTTTTTGTAAATTTATAAGGTTGCAATATCGTATTTAATCGAATATTGATCCATGATACAAAATTTTAAAATTCATGAATATGTTAGAAACAATTGAATTTTATGTTATGGTAATTTTATGAACTTTTGGAATTATATCTTATAAATTTCTTACCTAGGTCCTTAAACTCTTCATATTATATTTAATAAGTTCAAAAACTTAAAAAAAAAATGTAAAATAAATATTTGAAGGGAGGATTGCCCACCATGGACTCATCTCAACTCTAAATACTAAATAGAGACTCTTTTTCGCGATGAAAATTGAAAACTCCACTACTTTAACTTTTTTTTTAATGCATTTTCTTTTATTTTTGTTTCATTTGATTTGTACTGCGAAAAAAAGAGTCTAAATATTTTGTATTTAATAAGTTTTTTACCTATTATATATATATTTTTTAATTTACAGATCAAATGGTACTACCAGGTCCCGTACTTTAAAGTTTATGTCTAATAAATTTTTGAATAAAAAAAAATCTAATAGGTTGAAAATTTAAAATCTTTTTCAATTTTCAAGTCATAAGATTTAAAATTATTTCGACAAGTAAAACTCAAGGGAGACTAGTTTTTTTTTTAAATATATTTTGGTATCTAAAGTTTGAATTTTGTTTCCATTTGATCAATAAATTTAAAAATTCATCGTTTTTTATTCCACAAGTTTAAATTTAGTTTCTATTTGGTCCAAAGTGACATTATTTTGTCCCTAAGTTTAAATTTTGTTTCCAATTGGCCTTTGAGATTGGAGTTTGATTTCTAATTGATCCCTATTGTTGAGTTTTGTTTTTAATTGGTTTCTAAGTTGAGTTGACCATTAATTGACGTAACGAAATAATGATGTGACAGTTAACCTATGTTCACTGAACTTTACAAATTAGATAAAAGATAATGACAATTGTTGTTACGCTAATTAAAGTCAATCTAATTCATTGACAAATTGGAAATCAAATTCAAAATTCAACGAGCAAGTAAAAACTAAACTCAAACTTTAGAGTTTTGAAACTTCAAATATCGGATCAAAACTAAATTTAAATATCTCTTTCCATTAATTAACCAAATAGAAATTAAGTCAAATCTTTTTTCCATCCAAAAGCATATTTACCTTTATTTTTAACGAAATTAAATTTGACACGTGTCGATCAGGTGGAGTATTTTGTCTTTCTGATGATATGGGGTGGCGCCACGTGGAAAAACAGCATCGTTGGAGAAAAACTGCAGGTGGGGAAGCATGCCCACGTGGGCTTCAGCAAGTGGTCACTCTGACTCGGTTTGTTGGACGGTCCGTTTCGGAAACTGTTTTTAAATTGTTTTCTTTTCTATTTCTTAAATAGAAACTTATTTTTTTTAAAATGCATTTGGATAATTATTTTTCAAATTATTTTTCTTATTTACGTTTTTAGTGTATTTTCATAAATGTTTTTTTTTTTCTGGTTAGACCCTTGGATAAATTATTTTTTTTAAAAAGTAAAATGAGGTTTTTTTTTCCCTTTTGTTTGATTATAAATCTGTGGATAATGTTATTTTTCAAAGTGTATAAACATAAATAATGTAGTCTGAGGCTAGGACAAAAGAGAAAATTTTACGTACTAACATTTTATATTTTTAAGATATTAAGGTAAAGTATCCATTTATTCATTCGATCCGATTTGACTTGACTTTTTTTTTTCGCATCAATAATTCAAACAAGGTTTGGCCGTCGTAACTTTTTAATTTTATGTCTAATAGTTCCGTACATTTTAAAAAATACCCAAAAGGCACAAATTTGAAAGAGATATAGTGTATAAAACTAAAATTTTAAAAACCTGTTTTTTAAAATTAAGAAATTAAACGGGTAATTTAGTAAACAGAAATTTAGTGGACTACTTTTTAAAAGTCTATATTTTCTAATTACCATTTAATTTGTTCTCGCACTGTACTCACTTCCAAGAGTTGTATTAATCTCCGATCCTTAAACTTTGAGCATCGTATTTATTTAGTATGTTAACTTAAATTTTTTTTGTAAGCTTTTGATTATGTTCTATTTAACCCCAACCATTAACACTATAAATAAGATACGACATGTTATTTTAGATTATCTAAGTATTTATCACATCATCTCAATTTATCTAATTATATCGATATTCTCAAAATCTACTTGTCCTATTCTCAATTTGAAAGAGTTTTAATTGGGTCCTATGCCAATGCTTCTAGAGGCATCCATCACATTTTACCATTTCTATATATTGCATTACTTCAAGGCATTGAAAACTTCTACTCTTAGCATCCACTTGGTTTTTATAGTGGAGATGAGTGTGAAAAATGCAATTTATAGCTTAGTATTCTTTTCATACCCTCCTAGTTTAAGAAATTCATTTATGATTCTCTCATATCCTAACTACAATTCAAATTAAAAGTGTACTTAGACATAATTTTATAATTAGTAGACCCATTGCTTAAAGGGATAAGTTCGAAAGATAAAAGACTTAGAAGTAATGAGTGCACATTAGATATGATATGAGACGAAATCGTGAAGGAATGTCTTATGTCTTTCTCGACTTTTATAAAAATTCTAATATTGTTTATGTATGTTTGATCGTGAAAATGATCAAGTTTGGATCTATAAAACTTGGACTAGTCGCATCGTAGTATTCATGTAAAATTAACAGAGTTAGCACTCCTATGTTTTAGTCAAATCAGAGTCTGATCTATATTTGAGAGAGTATATATTTCGTGTACCTTTCATGAGAGGTAGAGCACTCTATTTATAGCGAGCTCCGACAAGGCTTCCGACAAATTAGGATCGAGTTGTCTTGTCGTAAAATGTATCTGTCGACTATACTCCTTCGGTTACTCCTTAACCTTGATTCGTACTTATCGTAGGTCGGCCGTAATGTAGAAGATGTAGTAGCTCGAACGCAAGATGCTGAGCTGAGGAGAGTTAACTTGGTGGAATCCTTTATCTCGTCGAGATGTGGACATGTGGCGGCCAATAAATAGCCTCCAAACAATGTGTTTTCATTGTTTGGAGGTTAATATTTTGCATTGATTTTTTTTATATTATTTATTTTTATCATTAAAAATATTAAATAGATTTAAATACATATATTTGTTGGTTAAAATTAGAGGAGTAACGTTGTTTCTCAATCAGAATTCTATGTAATAATTGTATTCATGCTTAAATTAAAATGCTAACTAACGTATTAAAATAATTACTGGGATTGGAGACAAGGGATAAAATAATATTATTTTCTTTCATCCCATCCTTAGTCAAATCAATGAATATTAAAGATAATATCAAGACAAGTCAAAAAATGCACTTCTTATCCTCAATCTCGTGTTAAAATATTATTTTGTGAAGTTTAATATTTTTATTATTTATTAGTCCCACACAATAAAATTTTTTAAAAATGTTTCACAATTTTATTAAAAAAATTAAATATTTATAATAACTAAAATTGTCCACCATGAGAACTAGTTTGAGTTCGAGACGCTAAAAGAACTATTAATTCAACTCCCTTATCTGGGACGAGAATCTACAAGGACTTAACCACATATGATAGAACTATTAATTCAAACCATCCACTCGATTAGAAATTTCCAAATTTCAAATATTACAATAGTTACTCAATTAAAAGATTGAAAAATTACATATATACACGCTACATAGGTCAAGTCCATCAAGTCGGACCGCTAGTCTAATCACCAAACCATACCGATCCGACCTAATCCAATCGAGTTGTGATCCAAATCGATTCGAACAGACTTCCTCTATAAACAGGAGAAAGTACATTCTTCACATCTCTAGTATTTGGTACGTTCAACCTAACTATGATTTCAGCATCAAAATGTGTGTTCGATTTAGCATCATTTGTAGTATATTTTTTATATGTACAAGTTTTCGTTTATTGCATTGCGACTCAAATCCAAATTCTACATAGATAGTAAATTCGTTTTTTTTTTCTTAAAATTACATTTAAAATGTGGCATGGAGATATATTAATATGTGTCCTTCGCCAATCAATAGCCATAATCCATTTTAGAGTTTTATATTTTAATATATTGCCATGTCATTGGCTCCAATTAATATAGATTTAGGAGATCTCATCGACACATGTCAATTAATTAAAATATGTTTTTTTGAATAATAGTTTGTTAAGACTTTATTTTATTTTTTGGTTTAGATTCTTCAATTAACCAAATGTCACCCGTAATAATAAAGAAATTGTCTTTTCCCATATTTTACTCCTTTTATTCCTTCAAGCAATCAGGATAAAAGATTCATAAAAACAATTATTTAATGGCATTTCTCAACCAACTTAAATACTATTTTGTCCGTTCTACTATCGATTTTAATTCGTTTTAATAATGTACTTTTAATTTTTGCTCATTTAATAATCTATGTACTTCAAAATGTCTGTTTTAGTCTGTAATTTTAAAATGTGACAATTTTGATCTCTATTTACAAGATATTAACACAAATTTATTGCTACTTTTCAAAAAATCAAATGAGAAAGTGTTATGTAAATTTTTTTATTGAAATAAATAAGATAAAAATGAAGGCATCGAAATGATTTACTTTTAAAAATATAAGAACGGAAATAAAATTAAAAAAATTTGAAAATATAGGATAAAATTGGACATTATGAGAATACAATTATCAAAATGAACCAAAATCGAAAGTATAACTTAATTTAAACATTTAATTTTTAATTTTTTTAAATTTCATTTTAGTTCTTAAATTTTCAACTTTTCTACGTTCGGCTCCTAAAACTTTACCTAAAAAATCATTTTAGTAATTTCTGTTAATTTTTCTAATAAATTATGTAACAAAAACATGGTTAATAGATGTTTGTATAGCCAAATATTCTTAATTACATGTAAGACGTTCGTATTGAGTGTCATAAAAAAAAAGGTTAGTGTTGAGTTTTCTTGTTAAATATTAAAAATTAACAGTAATAATCAAGACAATTCTATTTATACGAAGTTGAGGAATTAAAATATATTTGAATTAAGTGTAAAACTTTCTAATAATGATGTTAATATTTAAATCTATTTAGTTATATATGGATTACTAAATTAACAATTTGCAGATGAAAAAAATATAAATTATTAATTTTTTTATATTTTCCAATTCATTATAATAATAAGTTCATGTCAAGTTAAAAAGAGAAGAATCTTAAACATCTTTGTTCTGATATCTATTTTGAAAGTGAAATAACAAATTTATATTTTGTAAAGAATTAGTGCTATTATTAATTTTTAAAAAGTCAATATAGATTCCATTTAGGGTTTAAAGCCACTAGTTATTTTCTAACAAGTATCAACACTTAATGTCATGAATGAAATAGCAATAATTGCTTATGAGAATATTATATTTAGAGAAATTAGAATAAACAATACATAACTAAGTATTATAAATAATTTAATTGAATGTAATAAATTTTATCTTGTTCTGATAATGATGTGTACAAATTATGAAATTACATAAGTACATTTTGGAATATTCGGACTCACGACTTTTTATCGAAAATAAGTGTTTTAACTAGTTGAGTTATGTTCATATTGACTAATAGTTAGATACACATGATTCGTTTACTTTCGATGATTTTGATTTATTTTGATTTATGTACTTTCGAAACGCCTAATTTGGTCGCTATACTTTCAACTTTTGTTCATTTTAGTCATTATACTTTTAAATATAGGTCATTTTGGTTCTTTCATTTTAATTTTTATCTCATTTATTTCAATTAAACTTTTAACAAGATATTTTCCTCAATAAGTTTTTTGAAATGTAAATATAAATTTGTATTAAAGGATTTCTATTTTGTATACAATTTGTGTTAACATTTTTCAAATAGAGACCAAAATGATCACTATTTTTAGTACCACAATCGAAAGTACACTGACGAAACCATACAATTTTGAATAAATAAATAAAAATCCCTTAGGTTAAGAAATATAATGCTGTTTTTAGTACCACAAGTGTGGGGTAAAATTTTTATCCCGAGAATAGGAGTAGATGCTTTAACCATCGAACTATGTTCGTGTTGGCAAAAATTTTACTTTAGATTCAAATACTATGTTGTCCCTGTAATTTCAATTTTGATATATTTTGTCCATGTTCATTTTAATCCATTTACTTGTAGCGGTTTTAATTATTATATTTTTTGAAATGTTTAATTTGATACTTGTACCTTTAAAAGTGACTATTTCGATCTTTTCATTTTTCTTTTTATCTCATTTTTTTCATTCACAATTCTAACACAACAATATTCAATAAAATTCTTGCAATATAGCTCATAACTTTGAATTAAAGAATTAATGTTTATATGTAATTTATTTTAAAAATTTTCAAACACATATAAAAATTATCACTTTTTAAAAGTATAAATAACCAGACAAACGTTTTAAAAATACAATATAAATAAACGAGAAAGTGTAAGAATCAAAAAGTACACTTTAAAAAAATCCCGATCAATATGAACAAAAAGCATAAAATAAATCAACCAAAATAGTATTTAAACAAAAAAAAAATATAAAAGTCTCCCATAGATTTATGTCATTTTTTAAAAAATGATCCTTATCTATGAAGGTTTGAACTACTATTATATTTCTCTCTATCTTAGTCCAAAAACTATATAATTTCTATTTCTACTAGAGCCTACATATTTTCCATGTATGTCTAAATTGATCATTGTTCTTCAATTATTGTATTTTCACTCAGAAGGTAACATTGGATTATCTCAAAATGCTAAGATGCTACTTTGTTGATAAAGTTTGTGATAAATGTGTTATGATTGAGAGAGCTATTTTGGAAGACTAGTTTTATGCTTTTAGTTTTAAATAATATGAATAGTTTTTGGATGTGATTTGTAAATTTTAATATCTTCAACTTCGAATATCATATTTAGGATCGGAGTAGTAAAGGATAAAGAAAAGTGTTCCTTTTGAATTTGTCTTAGATTAAAAATTATATAAAAAATTTAAGATATTAAAGGTTTTCTCTCTAATTTTCTTCCCTCCAAAATTTAAAAATCGAACAATAAAATTTTTGCTCGTCCAAATATTCTTGATCTTATTTTAATTTAGTCTCCTATCCTAAATTTTGAATTACAGTACTTCTGTTTAATCCACGTGGTCAAAAGCATATGTATCCAACTATTTGCTACGTCCTCACACTCATTTAGATCAAATTTATCTTCCAAGCCGGGCATAGTTCAGCTAATTAAAACATGTATCATCTATCAAAAAGTCGGAGGTTCAAATTCCTACCTTCACATGTTGTTTGACTAAAAAGAAGGCCAAATTTATCCAATGGGCAAACTTATGAATTATATTTCTTTTGATCAAAATTAAACCAACATAAAAATTGGATAGAAGTTTGATTAAAATATAAGTTTAGTTCCACAATTTCTATGGTTGTATTTATTTAGCGTTTCAATTTGGATAGTTGTATCTACTTCGACTTCAACTAAATTTTAAAAGTTTTAATTAGGTCTATCAACTTTCGATTTTCATTCTACATGCTAAAAACATAATTTGTTTTAATCCAATTAAATTGTCAAAATTTCAACAACGATGACTTATTAGAATTAGCCAATATGAGCGTAGCAGTGAAAACATTGTTTACTTATTTAAATGTTAAGATTCAAATCTCCTGACTCTTGAACTCAAAATATATTTTCGTTAGAATTAAAATGGAAAGTTCCAAAGACATAATAGAAACTTTCTAAAATTTAGAAACTAAAACTCTCAAAGTTGATCAACTAAAATTTATAATTCAACATACAAATTTCAGAGCATCTCTATGTTTCAATTTAACCCGAAATTTGTTTATTGTTTTTAAAATTATAAAAACAACCTTTTTTAATATTTGAAATTTAAAATTCAGAATTACACATAAGAGTAAAAAAATCTGACAAAAATACTATTTTAGGTTATAAACTCATTTCTTATCAAGAATATTTATAACATAAAATATGTTAGTAAATAAATTAACAATATTCAAGATTTAACTAAATATTTAATTGAATTCCAAACCAAAATTACATCGAAGCATATTTCAGTAGAAAAATGGTAGTAACCCTATTTTACCCCTCTCACTTGCGTGTGACCTCCAATCACCCAACATATAAAAATATAAAAATAAAAATAAAATGAGAGAGAGAGAGATTAATTAATATTTAAAGGAGAAAAAAAAAAGGGAAAAAAAAAAGAGAGAGAAATAAAAAGGAGTAATCACTAGGAAGAAGGGAAGGGAGTTGAGAGAATTCTGAAATCGTTCCTCTTTGTTTCTTTCAGAATACTTTGCGGAACTCAGAGACACAGATACACCCAAACAACACCAAGAACGAAACTCAGTGGAAACCACACGAAACCCCCAATTTTTTACACAAATTACACTCAATTTCTACACAATCTACTGCTGCAAACTCTGCTTTTTCCCCAATTTTTTTATTGGATTTGATTCCCATTTCTTCTGCCTTGCCTTATGTTCCTCGCTTAATCTCTGTTTGTGCGAGATACGAGAGAGATCTTGTCCTTCTACATTGCCCACTCTGTAGCGGACAAGGTAATCTCGTTCCCCAATTCCCCTTTCACTTTCTTTTCCATCCACCCAAAATCTGCGTTTTCGCGCTGAATCCCCCTTTTCCATCGATACCCTATAATCTCCATAGGTATTCTTTTTCAGTGTTTTGATTCTTTCCCTTTTCGTTTTCCTCCTTTCTTCGGATTCCCGTCTGTTTTTGTTTTGGGAATGGAATTTTAGGGTTTTTCGTACTGCCTATGTGCTCATGTATTCGTGGATTTTCTAGGGTTTTGACGGATCGTAACTGGGTGGCTCTCCATTTTTTCGGGTTTGCACTCATTAGGGTTTGACGTCGACTATGGATTGAAAGTCTGATTGTGACTGGGACGTCGCGCTTTCTCTAGAATGGGCTGGAGCTCCGATCTTTCGTGGGATTCTGGTTTTACTCCGTACTCTGCCGGCCCTGCGTTTCTGAAACTGTAACGTACCACTAGAATGAAGTGAGCAATGAGCTTTGCTGCTCTGATCATGGAAGAGGATTGCACGTTATAGACTTGTTTTGGCAGTGATCACTCTCAACCAATCGATTTCTTGGATTACAAGGGATTTTCGACACTGTATCAGGTGTTTCGTCTCTAATTAGGGAGTTCTGTTGGTTTAAAGAGGAGCTAATAATTTGCCCAAGAGGAAAATCAAAAGACTATTGCGTCCGACCATTGACATTTTTCACAATCCGACCGATCCGGAGAGCTAATATGTGCTAAATTAGGAGTTCTTTCTATCCGTGTTTCAGTTGATTTTGTAATTCCATATTTTGGTTGTCTCTGACATTCGGGAGCTGGGTTAGAATTCCTTTAGTCCAGTGGCTGAGCTTAGTATTTTTATTTTTATTTTTTTGAGAATTTTAGAAGTTTCTCTTGGCCTGTGCTTATTATTCCTGCACTTGTGTTTATAAGTGGGAAGAGGAGGTTTGGGAATTGCATCTGCGGGATTGACTAAGAAGCACATGGAGGAATATTGAAGCTGGAAAGGAATGCGAGGACATGGTGCATGGACAGCAGCTTAGTTTCTTGTTCGTTCCCTTTTCGGAACAGTGCTTCTGGGAAGTAGTTATATCATTTTCGCCTGTGGAAAGAGCTCTTGTATTTTGTGTAGTTACTCTGTGCAATGTCTCGCTGCTTTCCATTTCCGCCACCAGGATATGAAAAGAAGTCTAGAGCAGAGGATGCGGACCTACTAAAAAAGGTTTATAACTTACTTTGCCTTCTAATACATATAATAATACAGACAAATTTGGTGGAGAAGAACCATTTACTGGGCTCTCTTGCTTCTACTTGGAGCACCATACTACTACTCCATCTTGGGAGGTTCATTAGGCATTATTTCACAATCGTAATCAAGGCTTAAATGACTGGACTTGTTTGGCATTTACATGAGTTAGATGATCCTTCTATTTTCTTTAAGCATAATTGGTTTTTTAAACTGTTCGATTCAGTGACCTTTCCAAAAACTTGAATATCATTCATACTGCATGACCATTGAAAGCATCCTCAAGTAATAAGAACATGTTTTATGCATCTACTCTAGGAACTATAAATATGTTAGATAAAAAGCATGGATGCTAATAGATCTTGAAAGAATTGTGTATGCCTTTGCCTGCTTTTGTAGTTCCTAGCTGATTTGATCTTGAAAGAATTCAACTATCTGCTTACTGCAAAGTACAATAGTTCCATTCATACTATTACCTCATGCATTTGAAACTTATTATTATTGATAATTTTATAAGTTCAATGAGAAGTACCAGAGGAGGTATTTTTCTTTAATGGTCAACATTCTGTCAAATTTACAACATTGTTGGCTTCGTTTGTTATTTCTTGATGTGCTCAGTTGTCCCCCTTACATTTTGTTTTGCTTGTTTGACTTCTTTCTTTATTTCTTTCTCTTTGGGGCGTTTGTGTTTTCTTTAGAGCTCTTGCCTCTTGAGGGTCTGAAAAATACTTCAGCAATATTAACGTGTTTCTTTGGATAAATGGTATCTGTAGATGCCAATATATGCTTCTCACTTTGTCTAGTATTACTATGATAGAAGTATTTGCCGATATTGTTGAAAGGTCGAAAATGTTATCTTGTATTTGGTCCACTGTTTGATGTAGCCTTTTTTTTTGGCTTGGTGGATGTTCCTATGATTTTTCAGAAAAATATTTTCGTTAAAAATGCTTTATACTTTGTCATATATTCGTTTGTGTTACCTATCATTTGACATTTTTAGTATTTCAATATGGGGTGTTATCAGATCTTTCATCTTTGTATCTTCATACTGGATGGCTCATGATTATATCATTTATCCAAAAAAATTCCAAGAGTTTTTCTTGCACTTTTTGTTGGGGGCTATTTATATGAGAGAGTTTTCTTTCATTCTCTTCCAGTGCTTTATATTTGACATTTTTAGTGTATTTTTTTTGTGGGGTGTTATCAGATTTTCATCTTTGTATCTTTATACTGGATAGCTCATATGATTATATCATTCGTCCAAAAAAATTCCAAGAGTTTTTCTTGACGCTTTTTGTTGGGGCTATTTATATGGGAGAGTTTTCTTTCTATTCTCTTCCAGTGCTTTCTAGTTTCTACACAAGAATTATTTCGTGTCTTCTATGGGGAAATTTTCCGATGAAGAGCCTGCTATGCTAACACTTCTAATTTCTTGATTCTTCAGAAGGAATCTGAATGATGGCAAATTTTTTGGTTTGATTTCTCGTCAGCCTATTTTTATCGGGTTTCTATCAATTTTATTTTTGATTTGTTGATTTTTGGAATTCATTTGGGATTTGCACTTGTAAATCTCCCTTTCAGATCTTTAAATTACGTTTCCATCTTTTCTTGAGTGCTCCCCTTAACTATATTGTAAGGATAAAGTCCCAGTGGGCTTTTTTGGTGACCTGGAGAAGATCACTTCCATTTTTCAACATGCTCATTCAAATGAGAACCTTAAGGCCCTCATGTGAAGCCAACATAACATAGGCAAAGAGATGCAGCATACCGAAGCACTAGTTTCATATTGTAATCTACTTTGCAAGTTCTCAGCGTTTTCTATTGGAAGTTACAAATGAAACTTATATATAAAGTACGGTATGGAATATAGAATAAGATGCATAACTCCCTAATTGTGAGTCTGGGTATCTAAATCGAGATATATGGCTTGTTATGTGAAGAGAGAAGGATAAATCATAGTGATATGAATCGAGAACTTGAGAGAGATAAGGGCAGGAAAGGAGAAATAAAAAATGAAAGTGTGGTCGAGCATGGGAGGTGAGTGAGATAAAGTTGGACCTTGCTCTTGGAGAAGCTAACAAGATGATGGGGTGGGGTTTATGGCTGAGGTTTCTATATTTTTATCAACCCTTAAAACTGATTTTTGTTTGGAATGTAGGACGTTGCTGCTATTGGGTTGTAATTTTTCTGGCATCTCAAATGAGACCTATATTTGACTAATTTATAGACCCAAAATTTTAATCTTCACATCCACACTAAAATTGTCTTGGCTGTTTTCTTCTTCTTTTTTTTTTTCCCTTGTGTTTGTGCCTGCTTATGTTCACGTTCATGTGTTGGAGTCTTATTTGTGATTCTAATTTCTAAAAAAATTGGAAACCTCATTTTGAGGTGCCAAAATCATGTTAGGACTGTTGATGTTGAAGAAACGTGTGACACCTACATTCTAGCAGAGTATATATTTTAAAAACTGATGGCAGTATAGGCTACATATTGTTTTGCTTTCTTATCACTCATGTTTTATAGGGATGCATAGACAGACTGGGATTGTCTTTAGAGCTTTGGGAGGTAGGAAGGAACTACTGCTTTGAGATATACATATTAGTTAGCCACAATACAGGAGTGGAAGTTATGTGAAGTTTTACTTTCTGATTCACATTTCATATTTGATTTACTACTTTTAGAATACACACTTTTGAGAATTGCGAAATTTATACTGGATTTTGTGGGTTGGCTTATGAGATCTCCTTCAAACTCTTAGTCGTAGGAAATTATGGAGTGGGCACCTTTGTGGTTGCCAGACTGTAGAAACTTGAGATTTTGGGACTTCACGTTCAAATTCTTTTTTTGTTATTCTGTATCTGGGTTGCTTGCAATCACTACTCCTATTTCTTGTACCATTCATAGGAACAGAATCCTGAAGGGGTTGAAAGTTTTCTTTGATGCTTGTCCTGTGTAGCTCAATGAATTGGACAGGGTCCAAAGAAGTTACCCTTCCATTTTCTTTTCCTCTTACTCGTGCAGCCTTTGTTAGAGTGGTGCTGAAAATCAAGACCTGTCCTTAGTTTTCAAACCTAGCATTTGGTGGTCTTACCTGACAATTTTTGTTCAATGGTGCCCATGTTGCATCCAGATCAAGAACGCAGTGAAAAAAGAGATATAGATATGGCTTTGGCAGCATATGTACCTAACCAGCGCCAATTAGGACAGAGGGCTATGTTTGGTGGCTCACCAATCCACCGTATCTAGACTGCTTAGAGAATCGAAATGAAGAACTTAATTTTGTTTGGATCTATAAATGTCACTGTAGTGTGGGAATTATCAAAAGCATCATCTAAGGTTTAAAGATGCTTAAACAGAAGCTTACAAGTAAAGGAACAATACTCCTTCAGAGACCATTTTCTCATGTCAACCTACTGAGGCAGCCAAATTTTATGAATGGTATTGGAAAGAACAGCCCATTCTTAAATCTCTGAGTTTGAAAGGTAGGTCTTTCTAAAATAAGATTGCACCCCTTCTGCTTTCATTATAATGAAGAGATTTGTAGCCTTTCCTTAGACAAGAATACCATTTCAGTATGCTGAAATACATTTGGACACACCATTCGAACGGCTTCTCTGCTACAATGCTTCCATTTTATTGACAAATGTTCAATCTTGTTTAGAAGTAAGAGGTGTATTCCTTTTTCCCAAGCTGCCCAGCCTGAGACCCCATTTCTCATCAAGCGTCGATACCTCACCATAGTTCCATACTTGGAGCCCTCGAAAGCTTACATAATTTTGTTATGCACATCTTGCATAATAAGCGCATATCTGAAACATTCTATAATCCCACGTAAGCTGAGCTCCACTCTTGGTTTAATGTGAATGCTTGAACTGAAGTTGGTATTGGATAAAATATAGGCCTTTGTGAGATTCGATCGATTTATATGGAAGAAACACAGATGCCTTGACGTTTTGGTCACAAACGTCTGGTTTTCTCGTGCAGTAGTTTGTAACTGCTTCTCTGATGATGTGGTGTGTTGAATTTGAACACTTTCTCTTAAATCTGAATTTTGTCAATTCGTTTTGATCATTTCTTGCAGCACCTTTTAATTTAAATTAGAGATGAACAGTAATTTTATGTATCTTGTTTCAAATTTAAACTTCTAATAATGGCAGCAGGTTTTATCATTTCATAGGTTATTAACTCAGCATTTAGAAATTGAGAAAAGACTTGGTTTTCCCCTTATTTTGAAACGATGTTGCTCTAATATTCATGCTTTTATTTCTGATTGGCAGGAGAAGAGCAAAGAGAAAAAGCATAAAAAGGAGAAGAAAGAGAAAGAGAAGAGAGAGGGTAAAGAAAAA
Organism: Momordica charantia; assembly: GCF_013281855.1. Lineage (NCBI taxonomy): Eukaryota > Viridiplantae > Streptophyta > Magnoliopsida > Cucurbitales > Cucurbitaceae > Momordica > Momordica charantia. The sequence continues at coordinate 17,439,452 of NW_028275165.1, forward strand.
AGAGACAAGGATAGAAGTGATGAGAAGCGCCGGGAAAAGAAAGACAAGAAGAAAGACAGGGACAAAAAGAAGGATAGAGATAAGAAGGACAAGGAGAAGGAGAAGGAGAAAGCACATGCCTCTGAGGAGAGTAGACCATTGGGGGAAACTGGGAGTCAAAATGGAGAGGAAGTTGTTAGAGTCAAACATAACAATGTCCAGGAGGAGAAGAATGGTGGGCAATTTGATTCTTATGTCGGAAATAAGATTAGTCAGAATGCTTTTCTTTCTAAGGAGACAAAGAACACGACATTGTTTCCAGAGGTGGGAAGGAGAATTGAGGACATTGGAACTACAAAGCTTGAGAAATTTGCTGTTGCACGGCCTAAAAGGGATGATGGAATGGCCACAGTGGTGGCTAGGAGTTCTGAGACCTTTACTGAAGGCAAGGAACAGAACAAGAACAGGAAAATTGATGAAAGAACATACAATGGTCAAGGAATTAGACATGAGGAAAGATTTAGTGGAAATTCTGCAGTCCCGAGTTCTACTGCAACTGCAACTGTTGAATCTGGAGTTGCAGGAATGTTTAAATCATTGGATAAAGTTGCCGAGAGAAGGAAAGAAACAAATGATAAGATCAGACCGAAGGAAAGTGAAGGAAAGCAAGGGAGCAAACACAAGGATAAAGATAAAGACAAGAAAGGACGATCAAATCATAAAGAGAAGAAAAAAGAAAAGAAAGCGAAGGAGAAGGAGAAGGAGAAGGAGAAGCAGAAGGAGAAGGAGAAGGAGAAGGTGGAAGAGAAGAATGCCATGGTAGATAAAACAAAAGAGATCAATAAGGATAACCTATTAGGTAGATATTCTACAAATACAAATACATCACAACTTCCTGACAGCAATATAGGTGCTGCAGTTGAGGAAAAACTAATTAAGAAACGGAAGGATTTTGAGCCCAATGGAATCTTGCATGGTGAGTGAGTTCATTTGTATAAATGAACCATGTAATTATTTGGCTATGGTTCTATTAATTGAAATTGGCTGTAGTTAATACTGGTAACTTTTTAAGCTCTCAAAATAGTTTTCTTAATTTTCTTTCAGCAATTGACAACAGATCCAGTAAGTTGTTGAGGCCCACTGCTCATCCATTGAAGGAAAATGGTAGGATACTGAAACCGTGCGTGACCTCCATCCTGCCTCCTTCAGAAAGTCAGGCTGTGGCAAATGACCTTATTCCGGGTAGTAAAGAACGCAAGATTAATGGCATTATTGAAGCTCACCACCACCTGCCTGCCTCTTCGAAACATGTGTCTAGCGGACAAGATGATCAACCTCAACCTACTGTAGTACATAAGAAATCACCCCATCCAGATTCCAAGTACTTGAGCCAGGTATATTCAGTACCCAAAATGGAGGAATTGTCAGATTCTGATAGCCAAGAATGGTTATTTAGCAGCAATACTTCCCAAGCGATGAAGCCCAAGTTGGAAGATACAGAGGGCGAGGAAACGCGGCAGGTATGGGCCGACGCGATGCAGATAGAATCAGCTGACGTTTATGCTCTGCCTTATGTTATTCCATACTGATGATGCTTGGGCATGATTTTTACCAACTTGGCTCCACTGGACTGGAGGTAAATCCCACCTTAGAATCGTGTCGGAGTGGCGATCCACAGACAGCCATCTCTCGATATGGAATCCGATTCCGTTCTTCCACTGCATTCTTGCTTGGTTCTGGCAACTGGGGCTGGACATGTGATTTTGATCATCTTGCTGTCAAATTGTTGACTGGAACTGGCATCTGACATGCACTCTGGAATGCTTCTTGATCCATTGAGGAGTGGAGGGCTAGATATGGAGGTGGTTTTTGGCTTAGGACATTAAATAACTAATTCATTGAAATGAGAAAATTCATAAAGGCAAACTCTGAGAGGATTGCCTGCCAGAGAAGAGAGAGAGAGAGAGAGAGGAGGTGTGAGAGCTTGTGGTATTTTATTTAATTTGCTTGGAGCTGAAAAAAGCACTTTCTAATTGGGAATGTGAAAGGAATTAGATGTGGTCTTTACAACTCCACCACAATTTTGATTTGTATCATAGAACTTTTATTTACAGAAATGTAAGATAGAGGGAAAAGGAAAGTAGTGCAATTCATTTATGGGCCTGTGGATTGATTAGCATTCATAATCTTCATTTTTCCACTCCTAGAAGATGGTTATATTCAGTCTGCTGGTTGCTCCTTAAGATTCAGAAAGCTTATTATTATAGGCACAACAAAATTTCTCTTCTCTTCTCTTCTCTGTGTTTGCTTTGCTAGCTTTGTGTTTTGCAGCCAGATTTTGGTGGCCATGGAAGTCATTTGTTAGAAGCTGAGGTCTCTCTCCATAAATGGAGGGACAGATGGAAATATAAGAGAACCAGAATGGAGGCTGTACAGAGTTTTCTATCAGAATCAATGAAACATGAGGGTACGTTCAAGAACCCCTTCCTTTATAAACCCTGCATTTTGAATACTATTTACTTTCGGCTTTGTTTTATTATGGTCCCGGTACGTTAAAAACATATGTATTGATTTCTATACTTTTAAAAAGTAATGTTTTTGGTTTCTCTTTGTCAAAACTTCATACAAATTTTCATACATCATAGAAACATTTTCATACAAATTTATGGTTATATTTAAATAGGGATAAAATTTTAATCAAAATAAATGAGATCAGAATAGAACTTACAAGATAAAAATGATTACTTTTTAGAAGTACAACAACGAAAAGAAAGGTAATGTTTTGAAAGTACATGAAGTAATATGACTAAAAGTTGATGTTTAGGAATTAAAATGGATGAAGGTAATGTTTTGAAAGTACATAAATTAATATGAACAAAAATTGATGTTTAGGAATTAAAATGAACGTTTTTAAATGAATTAAAACTAAAAATAATATTTTTTAAAAAATGATTTTTTTGTGTGCATATTAGTCAAAAATGAGTTTAAAACACAAATTTGGTACTTAAATGTATATAACTTTACCATCAAAGTTATAAACATTCTATTTTAGACCTAAGTTTCAATAACAATTTTATTTAATTTGGGTAAAAAAGGAAAAAAGTTTCTAGCAAGTTTTTCTTCACAATTATTAGTTAAAAATTCCCAACCTTAATCTCATTGAGATCTTTTTTAATACTTATCTTTGCCCCATTTCTTGATTTAGGGATTCATCATGTGGAGATTGGGGGATTTTGCATGGGAAAATTTTCAATTTCATAGTTTTAAAGTTATTTTTTAATAAAAAAATAAATCCGATATACATATTCTAAGTGTATGTAATTGTATGACAAATTTTGTATTTATATTATTTCTTGTTTAGATTATTAAATCTTTTTAAAATATCCAATGTTTTTATTAATAATTTAAGAGGATAAGTCAAAATATACTTGTTTTAGTTCACGCAGAGGAAAAATCTATAATGAAATTGAGTTTTATATTTTTATATATACACATTTCAACCTTTTCATTTATGACTCCAATTCTATAGTTTCTGATTTTCTATTTTGGATGATAATTTTTTTAACTTAGCAAATAGTATTTCTTCAAAGTTTCATCATATGAAGCTTTCTATATCAACTTGAATACAAACATTTCTTATTTTCTTCCCCCATTCCAAATATTCTTTCACTCTTAGACTGAAAAATATAGATGAATACACCGTTATCAAAGTTTTTACTGACTTTTTGATACGGTATATTTTTATTACCGACCTACCAACATTATTCTTAGTAGATGTTCTCCCCTATAAAAGTTTCATCATTTCTTGCACTCAATAATTGGAAACACCCATTTACACACTGCTATATAGAATCTTTTTCTGACTTTTTGATCCGATATTTTATTACTGGTCTACAGAAAGTAGGAGTTTTTACCTATTAAATATTATTCACTCATCGCCAGTGAAAGTCAACCTTCTCCTCGCCATCCTTAAATGTTACAATAACATTCCATTTGCTATCAACTCAGCTTTCAGCCCCACCTCCTCATTCTCCCGCAGAATCACAGTCACAAACCTCCCTCCGCTGCCACCCAGTCCCGGAACCACCACCACAGCTCCGCTGTCTCCGACGCCGTCCACGGCGTAGTACACAAATTTTGGCCTCTCAAAATCCATTCCCATTTCCTCTCCATAGAAGTCAGCTTCATCCCATTTCACAAATGTCAGATTGGCTCCATACACAATGAAATCACCGACTCCATTGTCTCTCTCCACTGCCTCCTCAACCAGGTCTCCTTCTTCCTCCGCCGCGCCGACGACCAGCAGATCCGCCAGCTCCCTCCGGTCAGTGACGGAGACGGCGGCGCCGGATTTGACTGTGCTGATTTTTTGGGCGTTCCCAATTATCTTCCCCTGTTGCTTAATTGGGTCGAGTTTGCAGAGAGTCACCGTCGTGGGTTCGGAGCCTCGCCGGAGATTAGCCACGGACTGCCAGAGCGCGGCGGCGATGGATTCGAAAGGTGGGGTTTGGCGGGGCATTTGGGTTTGCAATTGGGCCAATTGGGTAGCGTTTAAATTGAAGGAAAATGATTCCATTTTGGAGTTGTTGGTGGGGATCCAGTGGTCGCCGACTGGGTCGATTCGTCGGAGGGAGAGTGGGGGTTTCGCGGCGGCGGAGGATGGGGGCTTCGGCGGCGGAGTGGTGGCGATGTTGCCGATTCCGGGCGGCGGCGGCGGCGGCGACAGAGGAGTGACGGCGGCGCCGCCGAAGAGGAGAGCGGCGAGGGAGTTTATAAAAGCGGCGGCGGAGAAGGCGTCGCCGAGAACGTGGGCCCAGCTTAGCCCTATTGAGATTCCTCTGCATTTGAATCTCGTCACCTGCAAATAAAATTGGCTTTTATTTTTGGAATTTATAATTTTTTTTATTTTTAATTTATAATTTATAATTTTTTAGAGAATCAACGTTTAGGAACGACGCTTGTTTTACTGAATTATGTTCGGTTTGACATTTTTTAGTCCAATTCTTGTCCTAGTAGTTAGTATTTTAATTTTTGTGCTTATTTATATTTGTTTTTGTATTTTGAAGTATTTTATTTTGATATTATATTAAGAAATATGTCATAGAAAAAATTAATGACATAGATCAAAACGAGTATTTACGAAAATTAAGTAAAACAAAAATTAGGTAAGCTTGAACGTAGATTAATTGATTAAGGTATTAATAATTCTTTTGTTTGAATTGTAACATCTCAATTAAGGTATTAATAATTCTTTTTGTTTCAATTGTAACATCTTTTTAAGAAAAAGATACTTATAAAGACTAAAATGAAATAAAGTTTTCGCTAAATATAGATTTTGTTTTTAATGTTGGTGTATTTTTTTTAATTTAGTGTAAGCTTAAAATTGTTCGAATTTAATCTATGATATTTTAATATTATTCTATTATATTATTTTTCAGTGGATATAAAAATTGAGTGATGTTAAGTCTACTTGAGATAATATTATTAAGTTGACAAAAAAAAATAGTAAATGAATTAAGCTAGAGTCAAATTTCTAATCATTAGCCGACAATATTAATATTTACCTAGAAAAAAGTATAATGGAAAAAGTTAAAATTTAAGAAACTAAATACAAACTTTTTAAAGACTATTAAAAAAAAAAGAACCTATATTTAGCGTAAACTTTTAGAGGTAAAAATAAATTTAATTTCAAAAACAAAAATTGTGACCCCATATCACAAATGTGAAAGAAAGTTGATCACTTTATATTTACACCACATAAATTTGAAACTATTTTTTATTGTTAGAATAATCATTTAATAAAATATTCTTAAATAACTATTTCAGTTTTTTTTAATGTCCTAATTGTTACTTGTAGTACTTTAAAATAATAGAATTTATTTTCTTTTTTTGATAAAAAAATAATTGAAATTCTCCGTCTTTAAAAGACCATATGTTATAAATAGTAACCTTATTGAGGCTAATACGATCCTACATATATCAATCAATTCATAGAATCTTAGTGATATTATACCACTCTCATTGAATACTCTCGTACCGCAGTTCAAATTTATGACCTAAAGATTTAAATATTATTTTGATCCCTGTACTTTCAAAACGTCAAATTCTAAAATCTAGTATGTTCATTCATTTTTATCTCATTTCTTTCAGTGGTAATTTTAGCACGACAATTCACTCGCTAATTTTTTTAAAATACAATAAAAATTTGAAAGTATATAGATCAAAATACACTAAAGCAAAAAATATGAGCAACAAAATAGTATTTAATGAAAATCGCAAAGTGTTATTAGAAAGCTACCTACCTCCGACTAGAAAGGACTACCATTAATGAAAACAAACCATATTCTATTTAAAAAAGGGGATCGAGACAAAATTAAGTAGACAACGAAGAAGCAAACTCTGTATACAATAGAAAAAGAAATGTGGAAGAAACTATCACATCGTTCTATATTCTCCACGTCAACTTTCTATTCAAAATATTAATAGATGTTTGTTGGAAGAGTATTTTTAAAATGTTTATTAAACATCAAGTATAGTATTAAAACTTTTAAGAATAAATATAATTTTGCAACAAAAAGCAAGTTCAAGACTACTTTTTGTAATTTAATCTAAATATTGTTGAACTTTATATTTAGTCTCTACTCGGAAGAATCTTATATTCTAAATTGTTGAAAATATGATAACAACAAAAATACTACCTATTTATTATACAACAAAAATTTCACTTCTTAGCATCAATTTAACATATATTTGAAAAAATATCACAATTTTTTCATTTTTTTTAAATATTACATAAGTGTGAACTTTTTTTTAACATAGTATGCACTATATATTTGAGTCGATTTGGATTATGCCATACCTTGGAAAATTCCAAATTTTCTATTATATTTAAAAATACATATATTTATTTTGTACAACGTAAATACCTCTTTAAATTATGACTTTTATGACAAAGAAATAAATACACACTTTAAATATTTTAAAAAGATTACTAAAATTAATATTTTAAAAGTCGAAATATACCAAATTGAATTTAGCTCAACGGTAATTGAGCTATATCTCAAATCAAAAGGTTGTGACTTCGAACCCACTTCGATACGTTGTAGTTAAAAAAAAAAAAGAAATATACCCGAAATGAAAGTGAACACAAATTCTAACAGAGATCGTAAAACTAGTCGCGAACACTCACAAATATAAAAAAAAAAATTCTTAACAATAAAAATCAAAATTTTATTATATCCTTATAACAATAGCACGCAGGAGAAAAGAAAATAGTTTTCTATTTTTTCTTTCTTTATATTACTTTTTTGGTCCATCTGAAAAGTCTACTTTAAATAAATTCCTAATAATGGTACAGAGATATTTGAAAAATATTTCGCACAGCTGGAAGCTTGCTTTAAATATCTGAGAAAATAATGTTTTAATTAATACTAGGTACATGCATTAATTTCTACTAATATTTCCAGAAAATAAAAAAATTAAAATTATTTAATACTTAAATTTCTTTCTTATTATTCTTCTTATTTTCTTTTTGAAGAAAATTTTCCTTCTTTTTCTGAATGTGGTGTTGATGCTATAAAGAATATGCAACTTTAATAGAAAAACAATAATTGGATTCACTATGCAAATGCATCAATAAATTAGAGATCTCTACTAGAATAATAATAATAATTAAATATTATATATAGAACATATATGAGATACATCTGAATTTTGATTTTTAAAATTTTTAAATCGTTCCATTTTATTTCAAAATTTTCCAATGTGTTGTTTTAGTCTTTAATCTCAAATAAAATGTCAGTATATATTTCCAGAATATCTATTTTAATTCGTGTATTTTTAACTTTTATTCATTTTAATCCTACTTTTCTAATATTTGTCTTCATCCTCGTACTTTTAACAGACTATTTTAATTACTTTTGTGTATTAAAGAATTTTATTTGATCGATGTACAAACGTCCACTTTGGTCCCTGTACTATCAATTTTTGTTCTTTGGTCCATATAACTATTTTGTGTTCTGTTCATTTTTCTTTTTATCTTATGCTTACTAAATTTCTTGACCGGTGACGCTTTTAAACCTTTAATTTTTAGAATAAAAAATATGAAGTTAGAATTTCAACTTTCGACTTAATGAACTTTTTAAGTTGATAATTATAACGTGTCTTGTCCGCATGATTTGATTCCAATTAAACGTCATGACCATTGTTTCAAAGTAAATCATTTAAAAGAGATACACGAACCTGCATATAAACCGGAGGGGAGAAGTGCAATTCGGGTCCGATAACCTTGTCGGAAACCAGCAATTTCTGCGGCGACGAATCGTCTCCGATCATCTGCAGCCATTCCTCCACCGTCTTCCGGCACTCCGCCTCAATAAACCGCGCCCCGCAGTCATTGCACTTTATGAACGGCCGGCCGGATTCCTCCCGCCGGAACCGCCCGCAGCTCACATAGTAATCGTTGAACAGAACGAACGTCGCCGCCTTGATCTGCGTCACCGTCACCTCCCGGCTAGCGTCGCCGTCGAAATAGTAGATTCCCTTGATGTAATGGAGCTTCATCGCCAAATCGAGGCCGCTCAGATGATATCCGCCGTCCAATCCGATCGAGTTGCCCGGACCGACGGAGGAGATCCGGACGCCGTAGACGAGGCTCTGTTCTTCTTCGCCGGAAACCATGGGGACGGCGGAAAAGGAAGAAGAAGAAGATGGAGAAGGGCGTGCGGCGTCGATTTGGGGGAAATTGGGGTTTTATAAGCGGTCGTTGGGGTTTTGTCGCAGCCGGTAAGGTATATTTAATGGCATTTAATTACATAACTGATATATATATATTTTTTTACTGGCTGTTATTTTAGTTAGTTACTTTTAATGGGTTTGTATGGCGGTTAAATTAATGAAGTTAGTTATAGTGATCTTGTTGTAGTGAAAAAATATACGTAGGTACTTAATTGCGTGAAATTTTATTGAATTAGATTGTGCTATTTTGAACTCTGGTAAGCCTATAACTTTTGAGATGTTTTGATTGCTTTGTTCTTTTTCTTCAGGTACATTTGGTATGGTGCTATAACTTTGTTCCGAGATTTCCGAGATTTCTTTACTAGGATTGACCTATATTTAGATGTTCGAGTAGAATTTGGATCATTCCAAAAAATATGGAGATCCAACTACAAGAATCTTTGATTTCTTTTTGAAGAAGAAGTCATCACTTTTTTTGATGTGCCACAATGCAATTAAAGAATCTACGTCCTACTTAATGATCACTAGATGTAGATTTACAGTTTTTCAATAATTAAGAGGGGCGGAAGATTGAACCATCAACTAGAGATATATAGAAGTACTTTATCCATTTATGTTATGTTCGAACTGGTGCAAAAAAAAAATAAAATAAATAAAAAATCAAGGTACTTTGTTATAGTTTTTCTCTCATGTATTCAACAATGTAGCCTTGGGACAACTTTTTAATAACTAAATGGGGTCGTTATTTTACTAATTTTGCTAAATATTTTTGTCATACTTACCACTACCCTATGTTATTTATTTATTTTTACTTTCACTTTCACTTTCACTTTCACTTCCATACAATGTGATGTATCCTAGATGAATTAAATATTTATATTCAAAGAATATAAGGTGGGAAAATTTAATGCAAAATTTATTGCTTTTATGGGTTATTTTTTGGTTTAATAGAATATATATAAATCTATTGTTATTATTTTGAGTTTAATAACGATGAGATGAGAGATTAAACATTTAATCTAAACAAGATAATTAACATATCTTATACCTCTAATTATGCTCGAATTGATTATGAAGTTATTGCTAAGTTAATTATTGTAAAAAATATATATGTTGTTAAGTTAAATGAATATTTTTGTCACTCATAAATGATGGTTGTTAGGACATTGGTCCAGACCTTCTGGAATCTGGAGGGAGTATTGTTAGGAGATTAATGGAGCTTTCTTTGGAATAAATTGGATGTATACTTTTCACAAAAATATTTTGAAAACTATAATGATTTTTGTCCACGTCATAAACCAAATCTATTCACTAAAAAGTTGAAAAAAAAAAACAAAATCATGTACTTTTCCAAATACTTTATAAAATATATAACTAATATTTCGACAAGTTGAGTTAGGCGTAGGTTAAGTAAGCAGCCAATATTTCGACAAGTTGAGTTAGGTGTAGGTTAAGTAAGCAGCTAACTTATGGTGGGATGCTGTGATATCAATTATTGATCTCTATTTTTTAAGCTTAAATGATTTATTTGAATTCTATTAAAAAGATATATAAAAGAAGAGATTGAATTTTTTTCATAAACTTAAAATTTTTTGATACGTAAACTATCATTTTGGTTGAGCGCTACAATATCATTGGTATGTCATCACTTTTCTTTCAAAAAAAACACATTTAAATTTTAATCCACATTTCCAAAAAAAAATTGATTTTTTTTCTAGTTTTCAAAATTTGAGTTAGATTTAAAAACGTTTCTAAAAAATAGGTAGAAAACAAAGAACCCTATTTAGGGAGTGTGATAGAGAACTTGAGATCCGATGCGAACAATCAATCGACGGAACGACAAGCCTTTCCAAGAGATTCTCTTAGTAAAGCGCATCGTTGTCATTCCTTTTGAGTCATCATTTTCCGCTTTTCTTTCTTACTACTTCTCTTGGTGAATCAACCAGAACCCAATGAATAATGCGGGTCTTCGTTCAACTATTTCACGGGACTTTTAGGCTACAAAGCAAACTCTCCTGAATAGGACAGATTCGGAAGTGACTAAAGAAGTCGAAAAACATAATTAGTTGCATAATATTTAGATTTCTTCAGAAAATTAGAAACGAAAACTTCATCAAACACGAAATAGACTCTGAAAGAACGAAAACTTTGATTACACTCTTAGCAAGAAGTTGACTCGACCTAGCAGACCAACCAACATGGCGACAATAGAAATAAAAATAAACATTCAAGTAGAACATTATTAGAAAAAAATATGTTGGACATTGATGTAGCATCTACCAAATATCGATAACGCAGCAATAATATCAGAAATGAACTGTTTTTTCGGTATCCGTATGCAACTTTAGTAATGAATAATTATTACGTGTCAGCTGTACATTGGGCTGTTATTTTCAATTAGTTAGCAGTACCAGTCAGAATAACATATCCAGAGAAGAGGAGAGATGGGGATAGGACTTTATTGTAATTTTGCTGATTTTTTTTACTGAGATTTTTTCTTTTTTAAAAGAATGAATTATATCTTGTGCAGAGAATAGAAGGTGGGAATATTTAATGCAAATTTATTGCTCTATTATTATTTTTTATTTTTTGGTTGAAAATTGGCAAGCTAATTCATGGTGGATCTAGAATTTTTATGTGAGAGGGGTTAAATTCAATTAAAGTTTAGTTTTTTACAATTATAGTAATTTCTTGAAACTATTTTTTATTTAAGTATCCATTTCTAATATATATATTTAATGTAAAAAAAGTATACCAAATTTGAAGAAGAAAGGGAACATAAATTAATAGATATTATTTACAAATCAAATAATTGAATACGTCATTTTGTTAATATTTTGATAAATACAAATTTATAAAAGGAAATACGATTTGCAATTAAATTTATAAGAGATAAAAGAGTTTAAATAAAAGATTAGTACATGGGCGTGGCCCAATTTAGTTCCTGGTCTAAATCTATTTGATTTTGATTTTGTTTTGTTTTTTTAGTTGGTTTTGTTATTTATTTATTTATTTATTAAGATTTTGTTATTGAGTAGTTTTTTTATAAGTTCGTGTTTTTATATTTAACTCCAAGTGACGTAGTGAATATGTTAGGTCGGTAATGTGATTGCAAACAAAGTCCCACATTGACTATAGTGAATGATCATGCATAGGACAATTATCTCCACTGGTATGAGACCTTTTGGATGAAACAAAAAACAAAGCCGTGAAGGCTATGCCCAAAACGAACAAAAATTTCATATCAAAGTGGTCGATTTTGCAGAATTTCATAGAATGACAAATTAAATCGCATATTTAACATTGTCATATTTGAATTTCTAATCAATAAATTTAGATTAAAAGTCTAAATTAGTAAAATTTTAATTTTTATTTTTCCTGCAAACATCCAAACAAACAAATTTAATATAATTGATTTCAAATCATTATCGTTCCAAACAAGATAAAGAAATTAAAATCATTTTTTGAATTTCAAATTACGAAATTTAAAATAATTTCTTGAACATCACTCTAATTTATCGTTGTTTTATGTCATTCTTAGTTGGATGGTGCATTGGTCCCGACCTTCTATCTCTATTTTCGGCCAATTATTTCGACTTAGAACACCTACGAACAATAGTCATGCAAAATTGTCATTAAAAAAAAATCCGAATGATAGAAAAATATATCTATTGCCATTATGATTGTGCAACTTTAATGTTCAAGTGCAACAACTTTTGTTATCTCAAAGTAGAAGAATAATACTTCTTTTATGTTGGGAACGGCGAATCAAGATGCATAAGTCTTACCATGACACAACGACTATGTTTTTTTTATCTCCTTTGTTTTCAAATCTATTTTCTATTATTACAACCTTTTAAAGGAGTATAAACCAATAATATTTACGATCAAAAGTTCCATTAAAAATTTGACAATTTTTTTTAATAGAAATTTTAAAAAATCTCATTTTCGGTAATTTTCACTTGATATTGAACTAAAGGTGAAATTCTTAATTTTGTTGATTTTGATTCACAGTCCACATATTATCCAAACAAGTGTACTCTCTTGGCCACATCATGTAAGTTATTATTTGTGGTCCAACCAACATTCAACATCAACCTTTAATTAATGATTTTCTTAATAGAAACTTACTAGATCTAAAATTCAAATTAAAAAAAGGCAAAGTTTAAAAATATACAATATAACCGAAACTCAAATGTTCCTTTTTTACATGTTATTTTATTATTTAACATAAATATGTAGTTTTCTTTTATATAAATATATAAAGGAAATAGTAGTTTAATTAAAAAGAAACATCATATAGACATAAATCACTCGGCCATTTGTAGCACCAAACTCCCCAACTTTTTATTTTGCTCTCCATGTGATCTCATGGGTTACCCCATTTTATATTATTGTCGTGTCTAGAGTTAATGATAAGTGTCAAGTGATGATTTTTGCTACTTCTTCCATGAATAGATAAACTTCCGTAAAATCTTTCTCCTCAATGTTCAGGATTCAAATGACTTCAAGACTATTGGTGGTCAAAATCAGACTTGACACGTGTCATCCCCTACTCAGTTTGGAGTTGTCAGGAGGTAGAAAACAGGTCATCCTCATCCACCGACCTGAACCATGCCGAACTGAGATCATGAAAAGTTGTACACGCTAATCTGAGGAATCCGACCACCGACAGTACCAACAGTCTTGTCTCCCCCACCTGTCTATAAAATGGGCACTACACCCAAGTCTCAGGTACTACAGTTCGAGCTTGTAACTAACTTGGACGTCAGAGTGTTTGTTCCCTGTGCAGTTTCACTTGCGAGCACCTCATGTGCTCGTCCTCGTTAACAACCGACCAGTGAACTCGGTGGAAAACAGCATCAACAAAGACAATCGGATTCCACACATCGCCATGACTTGTAGAACTTTAATTTGGCCATTTCTTCTCGTGAATTTTGTTTTTCTTGTTCTTGCAAAACATTCCATCTCTCCACGTGGTTGGTTTGTACCAAGTTAGGAATAGTGTGTTTAGACTTTAGAGAATACTGTGGGAATTGAATAGAGCCCATAGAAACATCCACCACACGATCTCTCATCTTCATCTCACAGTTGGCGCATAGAGGGAGAGTTTGTTGAGAAATCCGGGCGTTGATGACCAGTTTCTGGCCCATAGAGAAGGCCCGGCGCCGCGGCGCTGCCCGTGGCCCCCACCATATCCCTCTCACTCTCTTCTGTTTCACTTCACTCCAAATCAACCCTAAGGTTGGACAACATCCACTTGAATTCTACCTCCTCTTTTCCTTCTAGAACCTTTTCCACTTTTCTCAACCTTTTTTAATATATTACTTTCATCTGTGTATTTTCAGAAGGTTTATTTTCGCTTCTGAACTTTTAGATATTGTTCATTTTAGTCATTGTACATTCAAAACATCGTTCTTAAAAATGACCGTTTTGATCCATTCATTTTATTTTTTGTCTCTTTCTTTTTCTACTGTGCACAATTTTAACATGACATTATACCTTTTTTTTTTTTAATATACCAAAGATTTCATACAAAAGGGTTTCGATTGTTTCAAATTTTGGAAAATAGAGGGACCTTGCTGTCCTCAGCACCTTTGGCGAGTGTGAGAGAGAAATGCAAAAATAGAAATTTATTTTTTTTAAATAATAATGAGTTGTCAATATTTAATGTTGAGAAGTACAAGATCCCTTTTTATTATCCTGAGAAGTAATTTTCTTAAAATTTTGTAAATAGAGATCAAAACCGTTGCTTTTTAAAAGTAAAAAACACTAAAATGAAAGTACAATAACTAAAATGAACCAAAGTTGAAAGTGTGAAACATTTTAAAAGTATAAAAATTAAAATGAAACGAAAGTAGCATTTCATAGTTACAAAATGTTTCTTTAATCACTAAATTCTTTAGATTTGTTTCTAATAAGTCACAAAAATAAAAAAGTATTGTTCTTTTAATTTTGTATCGAATAAATTACTATTTTCTTTTACCATTTCATGGGTGCGTCTAACCAATGATTGGTTTTCTTCTTTGGTTCTTTTTAACAATTTAATGTTTCATTACTATAAATTTTTAGAAGTAGATGTACAGTAACCTTTATTTCCAAAAATGAATTATTATAAAATAGACCTATAACCATCACCAAATTATTTTATATCATTAATCTCCTGTCCTTGCAATGTTTACTGGCCACAAATAATAAACCAATTATTTTCATTATCATGGTGATCTCTGATATTTTTTCTTCTTTTTTTAACATGTTCGGGAGTGGATTCGAACTCGCAACCTCATAGTTTGAGGTATATGTCAATTACCACTAAGCTATGCTAACTTTGACATATACCTCGACACTTTGATGGTAGGGGCGCACAATACAAAATTGTACAACTTCTCTACCTTAAAACAAGTTAATTAATGGTCTTTCTTAAAATAATAATAATAATTAATGTTTTGGTTGGAAGGTTGGATGCTTTATATATAAAACGACAACAACTGTTGTATACCTTTGAAACCACTGTTTACAGAACTATAATAATAAAATTATATTTTTTTTTCTGGAAGCATAAGAAGAGACTAAAAAATCTGTAAAAGAACCGTTGCTAAAACATATTTGATATTTTCATCCATTTAGAGATGGTCAGTTCTTTTGTGGCGAGCGGGTTTCTTAGCTATTTTATGAAATTTTGTAGATCGAGAGATTTTAGAGGAGTTGAGAAATCTTGGGAAGATGTGTTTGCTCGATTGAATATATCGGATCTCACATTGAAAACATAAGAGATGAATAGCCAATTGTTTTTGAAGTAGAACTTCATGATATTGATATCAGATGTCAAAAGATATATTTTTTAATTATTCGTCACTGTTTAACCTTTGTTAGATTAGAGTTTGTTCTCTGCATTTAGTCCCTAAATTTTTAGAGTTGTGACTTAGTGGTGTATTCAATGTTATGCCAATGGATCCGTGAACTTTAAAAAATATCTCGTGTCAACTTTTATTTCTATATGCTAACTTAGATCATTGTCCTGTTAAACAATTATTTAAAATCAAGGAACTTACTCAACACAAAATCGCGAAATTGAAGACCTATTAGATACAAATTTGAGTATTCATCGACTAAACTTACAATTTAATAGTTATATTTTTACATATATTTCATGGAATATACCATAAACAAAAATATCACTTTCCCCTCTTAGATCATCTAGCTGACTCATGAGTAGATAGCGAGGAGTCTGGGGGACCATAAAAGGAAAATTTTCAAGTTACCACACTAGTGTCGTATAACGTTAAAAAGAAACTTATAAAGATAAAATTATAACGTGAATAAAAAGAGTACGATACTTCTATAGTACGGAAATTTTTCCTCGATAGGAGATAACCATCAAGGTACGAAGGATAAGGTCACAAATCAGCCAAAGTTGGATCATCTATCTGAACAGTGGCTGATGGAGAGTTCACAATCAGCATGTTGAGTGGATGGCCTCGTGAAAATGACCTTCAATAATGGCACACATCAAACTTCTACTGCCACCCACTTGCAATTGGCCCCCCTTTTGCCTAACTTATCTTCCATTGCACCATCACTCACACTCAGTGGTTACCTCATCATTGTCTCACTCACAACTATGTTAATGGAGGTCATTTAAAGAGAAATTGCAACATTCTTAGACCTAAAAAGGAGTTCAAATATGGCTTTGGAGGAGAAACCAAGCAAAGTATTGGTTAACAACCTTGTCTAAATTTAAAAGAAACAAAAAACACTTTTCAAAATTTTCCTTAATACTTTCAAGACCTTTCATAAAGGTTTCAAAAATGCCATTTCTAAGCGAACATCTCAAATGAAAAATTCAAAAATGCCATTTCTAAGCAAACATCTCAAATGAAAAATTGACGTAGCATGGCAAAAATTCAGTAGACAATGGAAGAAGAAGACTTACAAAATTTGGTAGACAATCAAAGCTGATGTTTGGAGGGTAGTATTGGATGAGGATATTTTTGAAACAAGTGGCAAAGTACAAGGGTATTTTTGTAATTTAGCCGATAAACAAATAAATAACCAAAAACTGTTATCCATCAGGGTCTTGAACATTTCCATCTCTGCTTAAAATAACATTCAAGTCACTAAAGTATCTGCCCATGTAATTAAGATCAAGTAATCATGGATAGATTGTTCTAAAGGTCAGTATGGTATGGTAAACTCATATATTCAAGAAACTCTATTTGCCATATCTGCCATATATATACATTCAGTACTAATTTGCTAGTGATTTACATTCCCTGTGGAACAACTTCCAATTTGCAGACTGAGAAATTTGGGTTTCACAGAGGAAGTTGAAAGTTCTATAGAGATCAGTAGGCTAAGTGTATAAAAGAGGGCTAAATTATTGAATCTAGCTAGGTATATATAACTATATCAGTGCTATGTGCAGGATGTTTGGAAGTTTTAGAGCAGGGGAAAAACCAAATCATATGTTCTTTTGCCTGCGCATTCGAGCTCCCCATGACATGTTTTCTCTTGAATCCTTGTACATGCTTCTTCTCTTCAATTCTGACAGCTGATCCTCCCAACGGTTCTTCCACCCACTTTTCTCTTCCATGTCCTGAGAAGTTCGAGGAAAGAAACAAGTACAGGATTACAAATAGGAAATTGTGATGCAGAAACTAGAAGGATTAATATCTGTCAGTGTGCAGCAGTCGTGATTTGGTACTATCTGTTTTCGTGCACTTGAGTCATTTGAACCCGGATTGGGTTTCATTTTTAGTAAGGAATGTGTGAAATAAACAAGGTGAAAACCATGAAATGTCATTGAAAATATGATTTTCTTGTATGATTTTGTCATTTTCAAATTATTGTAGAAGAAGGCTACAATTTTTAACAAGGGAGATAGAAGAAAGGATCAGAAATTGGTATCTGTACATGGACAGTATACCTTTGTAATTTGTAAATTTTGGTTCAACAAAGAGTTAAAAAAAAAACACTCATCATTGTGTTCCAAGAATATGTTCTTCATCTAATTGCCGTACATAAAATTGCGGAATCAAAGAAAAGTAGATTGGGTTTCTATAAATGGATGAAAAAATCAAATCAAAGGATTTTTACAGTTCAATCCCAACGCCAATTCATGTAGAAGCATGAAAATAAAGCTAAAGTTCAAAAAGTGGAAATCGCGATCGAGTGCTAGGAGTAGTCCAAATTGGATGAACGAATTGGTCAAACAAATTAGACATAAAATCCATAATTACTAGCAAGGACACAGAATCAGAAGCCCACAGGTCAATAATCAATTCAATAAAACGAAAAAAATTGCAATAAAATAAGGGCGGGAAGAGATCCTAATTAATTCAGCCCCAATTTTCGACCGAAACAGAACGCCTAAAAAACATACCTCACAGTTGTCGTGGCGTCTTCGAGCAGAGAAAGCGAGGTGAAGACCTCTGGCCATGTCTCTATCATACAGCGCTCTCGTTCCAGGATCGGACAACGTCTCGTACGCCTCCTGAACCTTGATGAACTTCCTGGTATATTCCTCGATCCGGTCCGGCGGCGAGACGTCCGGATGATACTTCCGAGCCATCTGCTTATACGCCTGCTTAATCTCCACCAGCGACCCCGACTCCGGCACTCCCAAGAGCTCGTAGAAGCTCAGCTCGACGGCCTCCGACACCAGCACCTCGTTGACGACGGCC
This sequence comes from Momordica charantia, assembly GCF_013281855.1. NCBI lineage: Eukaryota > Viridiplantae > Streptophyta > Magnoliopsida > Cucurbitales > Cucurbitaceae > Momordica > Momordica charantia. The sequence continues at coordinate 17,457,850 of NW_028275165.1, forward strand.
TTAGCTCTGACAGACGCCGAGGGATGCCGGACCGATTTGGGAAACGAAACCTGCGAATTTCCCTCCGGCGGAGAGGCTCTTCTCGGAGAGAAGATCGGAGGCATCGCCGGCAGATAGCAACGTGAATCGGTGCCGGATAAAGCCAATCCGTAGCAACGCATCTCTCTCTCTCTGATTTCTCCTTTCGATTTTGAATCGGCCCTACGCCGCGCCGCTCTGTGTTCTTGGTTTCAACGACGGAGAAATTTTTCTCTCTCTCGCTCTCTTGGCGGTGTTCTTGAGTGCAGAGGAAATTTTTATGATTCCCAAAAATTTTTTACGATTTCTTTTCTTCTCGGAATTGGCTTCGGTTTAAATAAGCTCGAAAAGGGAATCTTCTTCGTTAAGTTAAATAAATTTTTTTTTTCCTTTCTTTTTTATATTTTTGAAAAAATAAATTGTAATCTATTTACTTTGGGAGTTGGGTAATTGAATACGAGTACCTATTTCAGATACCAAAGGATATTTCGAGAGAAATTTCGCTTCAATATATATTTTACAAAATTGTCACATATTTTTATTTTATTATTTTTTCTTTTACATTTGATTTTCATTTGAATTAGGATGCTGTCAAAAGAAATATATATATATATATATATATAGGATTAATTTATTTCATAAAATTTTATTTTATGCTATTTAAAACCAATATTACCTCAAAAAAACAAACATAAAAATATCACATTTTTTATTTATTTTATATTATATTATATTTGAGTTTGATTTGAATTGTGATTTTTAAAAATATACCGAATTAATTATTTTATGAAATTTTATTTTAACAAATATATTTATTTTATGCTATTTACATAACTGAACTCTAGATAAATTCAAACTATAAAGGGTCATTTTTTAATAGTATAATATTCTTAAAAGAAAAAAAAACAAGTTTTAGTTCGAATTCAATTGTGAAAGAGAATTTGAAAAAATTGGATCAAAATATCGCCGGGCTTGGAGCCATACCTTTATTTGAATGATAACATTTAAAAAATCATTCATTTACGATGTTCAATAATAAATTATCAATTTAAAATACAAGTTTTTAGATGTTGTAGAATTAGTTGAAATGTGTATAAACCGACTTAGAGAGCCTGTCTTTTAGTTTCAAAATTTTGGATCTTACTTTATTCTAATTTCTTCCAATCTTAAGTGACTTGTATATAAAATAAATTTGCATGAGTTGACATGGTGTGACTACATAATCGAGTCGATTAACATGTAATCTCGTTAACCGTCCATTAATAATATTAGCAATAGGATGTAAATAAACTATAATCCGTAATTATTTTTTATTTGAGTTGAATAATTTAATCAATGGTTTGAACTAATGTTAACTCTGGTCAAGTTTATTAACAATTTACAAAGGACAAACACACTCCTAATTGAAAAAACCATGGAAGAAAAGACCTAGCCTATAAAACAGACGAACACACCGAGAAAGCGAACTTAGCCAAAGTATCAACCTACACGTTCAAACTCCACTTAATATGAGTAAATCGCACACCCTCAAAATTCCTGCTCAACTTCAAAATATCTCTCAGCCAAATGTTCAGTTCATTTCTAATTTCCACTCCTTCTGCCTCCAAACAATCAAACGACACCACCAGAGTTATGACATTCATCTTTGAAGTCAGAAGGAGAGCCACGTTGATTGCACACAGCTACGCTTGAAGGGGAGATAACCCATTATAAAAATTTAATGATTGTTGATCTAAAGTAATAATTGTTTTCTTATTATTTTATTTTTTTTTAAGAGGAATGGTAATAATGTTTTATTAATGAGCTATGCAAAGATTAAAATATATTTTACGTTATCTTTACAGTTGTATTTCATTTTCCCAGTTGAGTTGTCATTAGGGCCACAAGTATAAATAACATACACTAAATCTATTAAATGTTGGATCGTTAATAGTTATAGATATAAATATAGCAATTAATCAATTATTGAATAATATCAGCAAAAATAGCAAAATGACAACAAAGCCCACATTCCATATTTGAGTGAATGTTTAAAAATGAATATCAATTTAAAGATAGATATCAAATATATAAAATAGAACAAAATCCATTACACAAAATATGAAAATTTATTTATTTATTATTATTATTATCATCATTCTAGAAAACTAGTAAAAGTTAGTATAATATGTGTGATTGACATGTGTTTTTTCTTTAATAAATACAATTAATTTTTAAGGGCTTTTTTGATATAATAATAAATAATGTAAGCCAAAAAATGGAATCCACCCCTAGGCTTCACAAGCCACCAGATTTGGAGAGGGAAAAACAATGGTCTCGTTTCACTAGTCCCATGGGTTTCCAAAATATTTTTAAGGAAAAAAAAATACAAATTCAATTCCTATAATTTGGATTTAATTTCAATTCATCGGTAAATTAAAAATTTTTAATTTAATCTTTATAATTTGAGATTAGTTTCGATTTCGTTTTAAAGGTCTAAAAATTTCACTAATTGAACTATGATATGGATGACTACGACACTAAATTAAAAAAAATATAAACTCGATATCATGAAAATAGAAAACATTTATATGTCACATATTCAGTACACTAACAACATAGATAACTTATAATATTTGAAATTATAGTGACCAAATTGAAATCAAGTTCAGATCATGAAAATTTTAAAATTATAAGGATTAAATTGAAAATTAAAACATAATAAAATTTATTAATTAACCGAGAAAAAATGTGAATAATATCCAGTGTCACAGTCACTCTAATTCGAAAATTAGATAATACTGCTATTAAAATCCATGAGTATTTAGGTTTAATGGTAATAATTTCATAAGTTTGAACTTTTAAGGTATAATGACAAGTATTTTATAGTTAGGTAACTAGCATCAGCGATTTATTATTATTGTGGGAGTTTGCCAAATGTCTATAAGCATGCATATTCATGTCATATAATAATAATAATTATTATTATTATAATCTTTATCATTTGGTATAGTTGAGATAACTAAGACATTTATTTTCAATAAAAAGTCGTGAAGTCGATTCAATAAGTTTCACAAATAATTTTTATTCACATATCAATTTTAAGATCTTAAATGTTTTCAAAATATTTTAAAATAATTATTGTGGTAGCTTTTACGTTAGCTACAATAAATGAAAAGATAAAAGTGACATATTTGTGATCAATATTACATTGTCTTTTTATGCCTATGTGATACTAATTAACCAAACATCATAATCTGATGTGATATATGACGTTTTTTTTTTCTCAATAAGATTGACTGTTATTCGAGGAATTATACGACAAATTTTGCTCTTTAAATATGGACAGGTAAGATTGTTTATGAGGTTAGAAGTTACAATAAAATGAAAGTGAAAGATATGAATGGAGAAGATAAGAAACTTCATTCAACATTGTTCACTCGACTTTATACATAAAACAAAAAAAATTGATAGGAATGTAACAAATAAAAATAGTCACAATCAATCAAACCAATGTCGTGTAGATGGACATGTATATACGAAGCCTTCCGCATATAATAATAATACATATCTTACGAGAGTTTAAACGACAGTATAGCCACAAAATTATTACGTTATAAACAATAATTCAAACTCAGTTGAACTAAAAAAACCCACTGTCAAATAACAATGAGGAGAATAATCACAACTTGTGTTTGGTTATAAGATCACTCATGTTTAACCAAGAATATTTAGAAAATGATGAAAAATGTAACTAACTGAATGTATTAATTTTATCATTCACTCAAGTTTTAAAGTTTAATTAAAATTAAAATTGAAACATTGAGCTTAAAAGCAAGTATGAGACAGTTTTTAGATGGCTGAAAAATACTGATGCCGTCTCCGTCCGCTTAGGTGAGGTGAGGCGGGAAATCTTCGTTTAAATTCTTGGCGAGGTGGGATGTAATTTTCCTCCCGTCGACGCCCAGTGTAATGAAATAAAAAAAGAGAGGGGAAAAAATTTCTATCCCGACGAATTCCCCATTCCCAGGAAAGTATGGAAGCATTGTCATGGAAGAAGAAATTTAGTTTTTCTGCATGTTATTGAAAAAGTAGTTGCAGTTTTTGGTAATGCTTCCAAGATATATAGACGTGACTTCATCTTTCTTGCGAGAGTATTTCTGTTTTATTGTGTGTTATGCGTATACTATCCCCTTCTCTACCGGTTCTGGATTAAGAATAATATTCAAATCAAATGTACTTGGTAAGATGAATGTCTGTGATCGATCAGACTCAGACTAGAGATCTGTGCTCATCGATCAATTATTGGGGTTGGCGATGGCCGATGGGATCGGCGTGGGGTCGTTGTTGGGGGGCCGCCGCCGGGGGGATTGGTTGCCATTGCCATTGCCGCCGCCGCCAGGATTGTTGACCAATGGATTCCCGGCAGCACTTTGCAGCCGCTGCGGAAGGCAAAAATAGATCAAGGATTTGTTCGTGATCACCTTCTTTTCTTTATGTTCAAGGAGGGCAAACTTATAATTTTTTAACCTAAAAAATAAAAAATCAAACCTAAGACTTAATTTGGTTTTTGACAAAATATTAGAAAGGCAGAAATCATTTCTTCTTTTGTAAAATTATATTCAATGTTCCTCGTCTTGATTGTTGTTTTTACGATCTAGACACCTTGTCATTCTCTTTCTTTTATCAAACCGTCCTATTCCAACCGCCACACAGCATCCTTCACTAGTGACTACATCATTCCATAATTTGTTCATCGTGGATCATGCATCACTCATTTGTGGGTGTTACACTACAGATCTTGCTGTGGGGTTTTGCGCCGCCATGGGGTGGAGGTAGCTACAGATTTGGTCGGATTTGAGTGTGTGTTTCACCCCATGAGTGTTGTGCCACCGTGGAGGTAGCCACATATTTCGTGAGTTCGTGGGTGTTGTGTCGATGCTCGCTTTCGAAGGAATGTGGCGGCAAGTTTTGGTGGGAGAGAAATAGAGAAACTAGACTTTCATAGAATAAAGGGGAGAAAGGGAGAAGGAGATGTGATTTTTTAGATAGAGATTTAAAATTTAAAATTTATAAATTAAGCATTTTTTCATATTTAAAATTTTTTTAATTGTTTATTAAATATATATTTAAGTGGGTAAATTTGTAAAATTTTGGAGGGAATTCAGTAGTCAAAAGCACCCTATACTCCTCGTACAGGGAGTTTGCAATCACAAACAATATACTGATTCAAATACTTAGCAATATTTGCGATCATCATCCATTTTTAATGATCACAGATATTTTGTCCCTAAACAATTTCATTTTTTTTTTTTATTTTTCGCTACCCTTGACCTATTTTAGGACAAAGGTTTAAAATATTGAATCTTCTAGTAAAATACTTATTCCTTCTAATATAGGATTTATTGGGCCGAAGTCGGAAGCCCGGCCCAAATCCAAGTCCAAACTCCAACCCAGGAAAAATCCTAGAGAGAGCAAAATTTCAAGAACAAATTCTCACCGCCTCTGCTTCTAAAACCTCTCGACGGCCGAGGGGGCGCTGCCGCGCGAAGAAGAACCAGAAGCCGAAGAAACACGTTCCTCTGTTGCACTACTGAATTCAAGTTTTTTCCGATCTGAAGTTCTTCAAGTTTCGATAAGCTCGAAGATTCTGATCTTCTTCCATGGCGACGCCTTCTCACGCCCAAGCTGTCAAGTCCCTCAACAAGTCCGCCGGTCGCCGGCGTTTTGTCGTAAGCATTCTCTCCGCCGCATATTTCCAAGACTCTGTGTTAATAATTTGTTGGTGGTGCTTAGTCTGGCTGTTGCTGCCACTGCCGCCATGGAACCAGTACAATTGAGCTGACTTTGAGCTGGATTGTGCTTGAACTGTTGAATGTTTTTAATGTCTTACGGATGCCTGGCCGAATGTAGATTGTTGAGTGTTTCCTGGGGGTTAATTATGCTGACTAGGCTTTTGTTTTTCTCTTACATTTTACAAATGGGCATGTTTGGGGTGGAGTGAAGAAGGAAGGAGGGGGTAATTGCACCCCTTAATTCGTCTTAGATTAAGATTTTGAAGTTATATAGAAAATTGAAGATTTCGAAGTTATATCTTTAGTTTGTCCCGGAAGATTAAGATACAAAGTTAGAACGTAATCTTTTGGTCCTCCATATGATAGTTCTTGGCTTGCTCTGTGTATGTTTGGCTAACATATGAAGCAGAAGTTACGTGATTATGTCTTCTTTCTGCTTGTATGAGGATCCTGGTTACTAAATATTGCTTCCGAGGTTTAGTTAAACTGTTTCTCTGAGAAAAAGCTAGTTGTTTGTTGTTATTTAACTTTTCTTTTTCCAGTGATTCTCTGTTCCTCTAAAGAGTAGATGATAATTATTTTTGTTGACTTTTTATATATCATGGTTTTTTTTTTCTGCTCTACAGTTCCAGACATTTTCCCAGAGAGTACAAGATATTGACATTGATGTGTACAGAAGCCTCGATAAAGTAAAGTCTGAGCCATCTGAGGGATCCTGCTTTTTTCGGGACTGCCTCATTGAATGGAGGGTATGCCCATGTTAAATTCTGCTCCCTTTTAGTCACTAATTTTTGTGATATATATGTCCAATCTGGTTTAGTGTACTTAGTTTGCTCGGTTGTCATTTCATTACTGCCTGCCACCGTTGTTTGATAAAGTAGCTATGGCCTATGATCAATTTTTTAGTACTGGAATTGAGGTAGTTTGCAAAAGCATCCCATTTTTCTCTCCCAAATAAAGAAATAACGATATCAACTACTTGCATTTAAATGAGCACAAGGTTACCCAGTAGAGTTATTAATGTGAGCAGCAAAGGTAACCTTAAATTGCTATCTTCTCTTTCCTCTGAGCTAGTTTGTTGAAAAGGAATAGGATAAACCTTAAGAAGGTGAGGAGAGATTAGAAAGCAAAAATATCATATGAATGGCCTATGCAGTGTTGTTCATGGTATCCTTCAACAAAAGCACCTGGAGGCTGGATGAATCTGACTTTTGATGTTAATGCTCCGTAATGTTGGTGTTTCATGTTACATTTTTGTCAGGGACTCAATTTATCCAAGGAATTTGTTTTGCATGATCATTTAGCCTTCTCGTCTGCTAGAATTTTTATCATTAATATGTTATCAATATCTTTACTAATTTATTGCATTAATGCAGGAATTAAATACTGCAGAGGATTTTATTTCTTGTTATGAGGAAATCATTCCAGTAGTACAAACATTACCTCTAGTGATACTGCACAAGGAGTCCATATTCTCAAACCTTATTTCCAGAGTACAGATGAAAGCAAGGCTCTCTCTTGAGCCTATATTGAGGTATGCCAAGCTTATTTGGCAATCATCCTTGTGTTGGATATTGTGCCTTAGTTTTCACTTTTCAGTTTATTCTTATTTCTTATTTTACAGTTTCTGCGTGTGTTCTATACCCATGCAGATGATGACTTACATGTTCAGTGTTATTGTTCAATCTCCATACCATATCATTTGTTAATATAACTGTACACGTGATTGTAACTTTTAGTTGGAATGAAGCACCCATCCTCAACATAGTATTTTAAAACCCTTGGAAATTCAAATAATCTTCTAAAAATATTAAAAACTATAAGCAGACTTTTATGTCTTTAATTATAGGCCTTGCAGGTCAAGTGTTTTATGGGGAAGTGACGTGTGTAGGTTCTTCTCATGGCAACATCAATCACCTCCAACGTACTAAAAAACTTGACAAGATCCTATCCAACTTTACCACCATCCAATTCACTTAAAATAAAAGCCACCCATTGCATCTCGTGGTTTAGTCACTCTAAAAACCAAGATTCACTTTCTTACCCTTATCAACTGTGCTACGTGGTTTGTTGGCTTTCCCGTCCCTTTGTTCTTGCTAAGTCACTTTTGTAATGAGAGACAGATTCTAAGAGGTTTTTCTATAGGCTCAAATGCCATAGAAGTAACCCATCTCCAGTATGCTGACGATGTCTTAATCTTCAGCCCCTTATCACAGAAGAATATGGAAAAATGGTGGGGAGTCATCCAAATTTTCCTTCATCCACCATTTTTCCTTCACATGTCGGGCCTTTCGTTAAATATAGCAAAATCGGCAGTGATTGGGGTGAATTGCAGCAAATCAGAAGTTAACCAATGGGCAAACACCCTTGGTTGCAAAACAGAATCGTTTCCCTTTACTTATTTGGGTTTTCCTCTTGGAGGTAATCATAGGCATTACAGCTTCTGGGAATCAGTGGTGGAAAAAATGCACAAAAGATTGGAAAATGGAACTCTATGATCTTGTCAAAAGGGGGACGCCTTACTCTTACACAAGCAGTCCTGAATAGTATCCCCACATATTTTTTTTCGATTCTGATAGCACCAATATCTGTGATTGAAGCTATGGAAAAACTTATGTGGGACTTTATTTGGAATGGAGGTCATTATAGACCGATTGGGAATCTTGTAAAATGGTCTTGGACAGCGTTACCTTCACAAAGGGGAGGTTTGGGAGTCGGTTCTTTAGCTCACAAGAACAAAGCCCTTTTAATGAAATGGTTATGGCGGTTTGCAAACGAAAAAAATAGTTTTTGGAGAAAGGTTATCGCTGCTATTTACGGGGAAGAGCCTCTTGGATGGTGGTCCAAGTCTTCAAATAACTCTTCAATAGGCCGTCCTTGGATTGATGTACAAAAAGTTTCCCCAGATTTTGGCAGATTCATCTCTTTCAAAGTGAATTCGGGGGCGGCGGTAAGATTTTGGGAAGACACTTGGATTGACTCTTGTCCATTGTCTGTCTTTTTCCCTGACTTATATGCTATTTCAAATAAGAAAGAGTTCACTATAGCAAACTGCTGGAATACAGAATCCTTGACTTGGGATTTAGGGTTGAGAAGGAATCTGTTTGAAAGAGAGCTTGACAGATGGGCGGTTTTCATTGGAAAACTTGAAGGCATGGAGGTAGGCCATAGAAATGATTCTTTATGCTGGACTGCAGACAGAAAAGGGGATTTCACGGTGAAGTCGGCTTTTGAGGTCCTTACCACCCCCTCCCCGAAACTAAAGGCAGCCACAACTTCTTTTATCTGGAATTTCAAGATCCCTAAAAAAGTGAAGGTGTTCCTTTGGACTCTTTATTACAGAGGAACGAACACAGCAGAAAAAGTCCAAAGGAAACTTCCTCATTGGAATCTCTCTCCTTCAGTTTGCAGCATGTGCTTTAGAAGTGTGGAAACAGTGGACCATCTTTTTATACACGGTACTTTTGCAACAGCGGCTTGGAATTTTTTGGCTTCTCACCTAAATTTGGCTCTCTGCTTCCCTAAGAAGATAGATGACTTCATTGAGGAAGGTTTTGGTGGTTTGTTGCTCAAAGGAAAATCTTACATTCTATGGAATTGTGGTGCTAGAGCTCTCTTTTGGCTTCTTTGGAAGGAATGAAATTACAGACTGTTTGAAGAGAAATAGGTTTCTCTAGAGGTTTTTTGTGAGAATATTAAACACACTGCTTCTTGGTGGGCTTCGATCCATAAGAAGGTTTTTTGTAACTACGGTTTTCTTCTAACTCTACAGAGTTGGAATACTTTGTTTGTATAGGTTCTTTAGAGGGGGTCTCCTCGACCCTCTGCCTCTAGGTTGTTTGCCTTTTTTTTGGGCTCCACGGTTTGATGAATGAGCTCTCTTTGTTTATTATCAAAAAAAAAAAAAAATTCTTGCTAAGTCACAAGTATTATTCTTAATAGGATACGATCCCAATTCTCAATATTTGGCCTAGATTTGAGTTTGGGGTATATTAATGTGAAAAGAGCGGAAAAATCTCCTTCTATACATCTTTTTTCTTGTACTAGAACCCTCCCATGGCCTAGAACTAGCTTAGAGATGAGGTTCATATTCCTATAAGCATAAACATCCTTTTAAATTTTTAATGCAATTGATGTCCTCCACAAAGTAAAAGTTCTCCAATTTGTTTGTCAATGCCATTCTATCATTCATAAAAACAATATTCATAAGAGCTCCCCTCGAGGAGTAGCCTAGTTGACAGAGGCTTGGTGTCTCTTGGTCATACTGGCTTAGAGGTCTCAAGTTCGAAGCTTCTGGTGAGCTTAAATTCTTGATGTCTCCCGAGTCTGGGCCTTGGGGCGGGCGCGGGTGTCTAGGGGAGCAAAACTCTGACTCCAGTCATAAAAAAAGGAAAAAAAAAGAAAAAACAATATTCATATGAGCAATAGCTCCCAAGTGATTTATGGTACTTGGACCCATCCCTCGCTACAATCTTAAACACCTATCATATTGGCTACCTTCACTTCCTCCCACTTGCTCTACTCAATAAGCTACTCATACTAACAAATGCCTTGTCTAATTATTAATGTGTTAATGTGTCCCCAAGTACTCATACTAACAAATGCCTTATCTAATTATCGAGGAGGTGCGGTTGTCCCTTTCGTTTCGTGACTGGGGTCGTTTTTTGTGGCAGACTTGTTTTTTGGCTACTTTATGAGGTATTTGGCTGGATAGGAATAAGGGACTGTTTAGGGGGTGGAGAAGTCTGTAGACTATGTTTAGGATCTTATTAGATTTAATACTTCTTTGTGGGCTTGGTCTCTAAGGCTTTTTGTAATTATCAACTAGGTGTTATTCTTTTGGATTGGAGCCCTTTTCTTTAGGGCTGTTTTTTTGTAGGCCCTTCTCGTACTTCTTGTTTCTTGTTTCATTATTTTTTTCATTGAAAGCGTAGTTTCTTATTAAAAATTTTAACAAATTCTAACAACTACCCTAATGGCATTTCTCACCGGTAATCCTTCAAGAATCTCTCATTGTTCCACCCTTTTGTCCCCAAATGCCTCAAACATGATTTCATGGAACATAGCCTTTTTATGAATTTAAATGCCTTCAATCAGCCTTCAGTGCCTGTGGGCCACCAAAGATGGAGTGGAATCTAAAGATCTCGAGTATATGATCATAAATCTAGAAGGATAAGAGGCAAGGTTATTGCTAGTGATTAGAGGTGGGTTATGGTAGCAACAATTAAAAATATTGTTTTTGGCCTTGAAGTCACAAACCCACGAAAATAAAAAAAATCTGAAAAGAAGTCTCCCACCATTCTGACACTGACAGTGAAAAATATATGATGAAGATCCTCCACAGCCTTGAAATGTAAAGAACAGTAGCTCGAAGTTGATGCAATTAAAGTATTTTTACTTTTGTCTTAATTCACTGATACTGGCTAGCTCTATCTACCATTTTTCTGAGTTTTTTTTGAAACAAACAAAAACAGACCATTTGTCTGAGTTTTTCTTAAATTTTTCCTCATAATTTCAAATATTGATTCTTATGCTATTTACCTGTAAGGTATATTTTCAGTTATCTTTTATATGGATTTTGGAATGTAATTTTTGTTTTTCATTTCAGGTTGATTGCAGCTCTATCTAGAGATCTGTTGGAGGATTTTTTGCCGTTAGTTTCTTCCCCCTTAAATTGAATTTTATTGTTTCTACATTTATGCTTTATCATTTGTCTTTTTCTTCGGGGTTCCATAAGTTCGAATGGTATTTTTCTTTGTGTAAGAAACAATTTCATTGATGTATGAAATTACAAATCCCATGAAAGAGTATACAAAAGCCCATAGATGGGTTACATAAGGTACTTCCAATTATACAACAGGAAGTGTAGCTATAGTAATAAAAAGTAGGAGAGGTTTTACACCAAGAGATAGCTTTATACACTATAGCATCAAAAAAACGATTGTGTCTTGTCAATGAAGGTTCTTTGATTTCGTACACCCCAAGTAGTCCAAAGAAATGCTCGAATGAAATTTGTCCATAGCTGTTCCTTTTCATTCTTGAAGGGGTGTTCGTTTAGGGTGGCCTCAAGGAGAAGTTGGGGGTCATTAGGCAAAGCTGTGGACCAACCAAAAGTACTGAGAATATCCTTCCAAAAATCAGAAGCAAAGGTGCAGGCGGTAAAGAGATGTTGTTGGGATTCCAAGCTGTTCTTGCAAATGATGCACCACTGTGGAGAAATAGCCATGTAGGGGAGTCTTCTTTGTAACTTATCATTGGTATTAATGGCACGGTGACTAAGCTCCCAAAGAAAGAAGTTCACGTTTTTGGGCACTTGTCCTTCCAGATAGTGTTGTAGAGGCTGTTATGGGGCACTTTGTTGCTGTGTGTGAGGTCCTTTGTGAGGGAGCTGGTGGAAAAAGAATAGATAATAGAGGCAGAGTTCGAATGGTAATAGGGAGCTGGTGTGAGGGAGTTCGAATGGTATTTTTTTATGTCATTATTTTATTTTTCTTTTATGTTCTTCCTGTGCCAATTTCTTTCTCGTTTTTTTTAAAGATATTATAGAATATTTAACTGGATTGTTAATTCACAACCATATTTATTACCATCTTCAACAGTATTTACAATATATGATATTAAGGGTTGTGAATTTTGTAACAATGCTACTTGTTATTTCTTCTACTTATTATTTTCTTTTTGCTACCAATCATTATGTAACAGATTCTTGCCTCGATTAACTGATGCATTAATGTCCCTCCTAGAAGGTGGTGCAGCTAGGGAGCCCGAAATTATTGAGCAGGTTATCTAATAATATATGTCATCAGTTTTTACATATCAAATTATCGATACCATAATTGAGTTCTAAGATAATTTGATACTTACTCTAAGGTGGGATTATATTTTTTGCAGATTTTTACATCTTGGTCGTATATAATGATGCACTTGCAAAAATACCTTACACGAAATCTTGTCCATTTGCTCAAGTAAGTCTACCTCTTTGGCTTCTTATTATCATGTTGCTATGAAGAAAAGAAATGTATCTGTATGCTGATGCATCAATACCAACCATATATTGAAACTAGACATATATAAGAAATACAAGTTTAAGTAAAAGAATTTTTGAAGTCAATCTCTTTTGTAAGCTTTGATATTAGTTTCAATTAGATAAATATTACAAAAAAGGCCTAATATGTTTGGCCATTGGTCTATAAGGTTTTGAAAGCCTTTCAACTAGAAGAGAGCCCATTTCTCAGAAGGGGAGCCTTAATATGCTTCAATAGAGGCAAATTTTACACGAGGAGTATAGAATAGATAATAGAGGCAGAGTTGATAGAAAATCTTGAGCTTGGTAGTATCATTAGCGAAAGAAAGAGTAAGTATAAGGTGAAAAAACAGCCACTAATACTCTTATGTTTATTCGATTTAGTCATTTTACTCCAATGCTCTTTGAGGATTAACTGAGAGCAAAACTCTTTGATATATTCATGTTATTCTCCATCTCCTGATTATTTGTTGTAACCAGTTCAATGTATGTGGGCGCTCATGCATGTTTATTTGCTATTTTAAGGATTACTGTGTCATTAAGACATTACTGCAAAGATTACATTCAAGATTTCATGGCCGAGGCGACATCATTCTTGCTAAGGAATGCACCAGTTGATCAACTAAAAAATGGTAGGACTTTCTAATATCAATACTTTTTAGATGTTCGTATTTTATGGGACTTTCTATTTATTTAGTATTTTATTGGCTAAATCATACGGTCTCTGTGCCTCCCAGAGGTTGCGGTTTGAATCTTCGGGGTGAGCTTATTAAGGAAAACCCTTGACGTCTTCAAAGTTTGGGCCTTGGGGTGGGCGCAGACTTGATAAATTTAAAAGAATCTCAACTTCATTTGTTTTGTATTTATTTAACGACATAATTATGGAATCTAATATTATGGTATGATTTCTTATAATGTTGTCATCTTCCTCAATGTTTGGTACATCTCTTGACTTTAGAGGGTGTAAATTTATAGGCAATTATTGGAACTTGGAAGAGCCCCAACATCTATTGTCTCTTTTGATTGTAACTTCCTTATCAAAATCGTTTACCTTCACCCAATTGATGCAGGACTTAAACAGATAATATTGGAAGTTGTTAAGAAACCTTTAGCTACAAGAAAATATGGTGCTAGTGCTCTGCTATTTTACACTATGAGAGGGACCTTATCTAGGTTTCATTCAAGAGCAGAGCTGGTGTTTCGCTTCCTGATCAGTGGTCCAACGTTTGACATTGGCCTCGAGTCCAGCCAAGGTGAATTTATTTCTATGAAATATTCTTGTTCCATAAATTGCTAATTTTTTGTGAATTATTTAATCTATCTATGTATGTTTTATTTAAACGTCGTTGCGTGGGGTGGCACTCTGACAGCCTCCTTTAAAGTACTGGCTTAATGGCATCCAAATATCTCCTATTGAAATGTCATTTAATCTATGTCTGGATGTCTTCATTTTTTGTTCCTTGTAAACAAAGAAAAATATTATCTCTATATTTTATATTTTAAATGAGGATCATTTCATCGAAGAGAAAAAAATCAACTCCCATCCCTGTTCCATTTTTAAATACTGTTGGGTAATTTAATGTGTCAATGATAATCTGTACTTTGATTACTGAGCCTATCTTTCTCTCTCCCCTGCACTTACTGTATTCTCTTTTCCTCTTGTTGTTTCTGTCTGTATCGCTATGCTAGGTTCAGACGCCATTTTAGAAGTGATCAAGTGTGTGTGTGAGAGATTATGTGAAGAAATGGATCCCAAGGAATTGGATATGATATGGAAATGCTTGTTTGAGGAAATAACAGATGCCGTTTCTAATGATTACGTGCTTCATTTAACTCACCTGTTAATGCTGCTTGCTTCAGCAGTTCAGAATGTTAATTGGAAAAAAAATTCTGGTTAGACATTCCACAAGTACTCCTCTATTCCTATTTTCAAGTGTTGGCTATGTTCATAAAATTCTATTATACTACTAAAGCTGCTGAGTTGTTATGTTTGACAGACTACAAACCGATGCTTGATCTTGTAGACAGACTTCTGATGAAGTTTATCACAACTCCAAGCCTAACAATGGAGGATGATTTATCCAAAATCATTGATACGATTTTGAAATTAATGCTGGTTATTCTGGATGGTCTCCAAAGTTCTGAGGACTCTTTATCCATTTCTGATTGTTCGTTGCATTGGACTCCTATATTTCAATTGAAGAACAGTAGGTATGGGCAACATGGCCTTCATAAGATGTGACACTTGGTGTATGTTGCCATTTATATTTTATAATTTTTAACAACATATTTGATGTCTTTGTTTTTAGTATATTGACTTTTATACGAGAAGTATTGCAGAAGGACACTGGTGTACTATGTGCATTCAGAACTAACATTTTAAGGTATATTTCATTTTTTGTTGATTTTCTACTGCATATTTTGCTGAGGAATCTAATAGGTCTGCTATTGCATTTCCAGAACAATGAATGAGTTGATAGAATCTTCACCTGAAGAAGTTATTTATCTTTTGCTTTCCCTCTGCGAGAGATTACCAACAGACGTGTTATGTGCATCCGAAGTAGAAGTTGCAAGGATTTATAATCTTTTCCTAAAGATACTCGGTCACTGGATAAAAGAGATCTCCGATTTCATGCAAGGCAGTTCGTCATCCACTGATATTAATGAATCTGAGTTGGCTATTTTTTGGGGTGTTATTCATTGTTATCCATATATTAAAAAATTTCAAGCCAATCCATCCTTACTAGTGGACTTGATTGATGAACTTGATCGTCTTTTTACAGTTGAAGGTAAAGTTTAAGCATCTAATCTCGAATTGGATTATTTCATCTTATTTCCTTTATGACATTGATATAGTTTTGATGGGTGTATAAAGTTACCATAATATGTACCTATTTTTCTTATAAAACAATGGGAGATTTGTTTCGTCTGGGGGTTTGCCATCTTAAGCCTGAGTTTGGTTAATATGGGGTTTAAGTGTGGAGGGTTTAGGATACGTAGTTCTGGATAATCGTGTTTGGGGTGCATGTGGGGGGGCTTGAATAGTGGGCTATTTAAGTATGTTGGTTTCTCCAATAGTGTGCTATTGTTCTAGCTTGTTGGTTTCTTCAATTAAACTTGAGTATGGCAACTCCTCCCTCCAATTCTAGGTTGGGTTCGACATGAGCCCAACCGACACCCGAAACACTGCCTATTGGGTTTGATTTTTAGTTTATATTTTTTGCACACGATTGGGGACATGTTCCCTTGAGCCTCCCTGGTGGAGTCTCAATTTGGGATCAAGAGAGATCATACATAAAATAGATATATAAAATATGGGTATACCTATGTTTATTACATCAGTTGAGGCTGCTTCTATTCTTGTTGTCATGTAAATGTGCTTGCTTTTTTTTTTTTCTCTTTTCTTTTCTTTTTCCTTCTTGTTTAGAGGTTCTTAACTACAGTTGGGGACATGATCTTTCAGGCAACATATTTGGTGTTCCAAAAAGAACGTGGGAAAGCTTAATTGGTGCAACTATAGGTTCTTACCTGAAGTTGCTCTCTAGTGAGAAGGATGGGCATGAAGAATCAAGCAGATTTGTATACCTTGCCAAAAGATATAGCTCATGTTCACAAGTGTTGTTAGCTGTAGCTGATTATTTGGATTTTGTTCATGGGTAGGTCGATCAATTTGTATTCTAGACCTTTTTTTTTTCCTTTCTATTTTCTTATCATCATTTCATCTCTAGTTTTGGTTGTTGAAAGCATGTAGCCTTTCTAACCAACTATGTCAACTGTAGGCCAGCACTGGAATTTGACATTAGCAGAAGAATTTATCCCGAAGAGCTTCAAGCAGATAAGCTTGAGGATGCTGTACTAGTGTTAGCAGATAATTTGCGTCACTCAGATAAGGGGATTCGTATATCTACTCTAAGAATATTGTGTCACCATGAGCCTTTGCGGTCTGCTATCATTACAAAGGACCCTTCAAGTGATAATGAGATGGAAATTGAAAACTCAGAATCACCTTCTGGTGATTTGCTGGGTAGTGAGGTAAGTTTTTCCATGTTCCATTATGTTCCTTGACTTTGTGCTTTACAGTTATGGATTCACTCTCTAAACATGTCAGGTTCTTCGGCTACTCCTCTCGATTGAGTCAACTCCTACCTCGATATCTACCAGCAGAAAGATTATATTATTAATTTCTAGAGTGCAAATGGCCCTGTTGGCTGAAAGAATACCTGGGGCTTACTTATCTGTTGTTATAAATGGGATTATTGGCATTTTTCATAATCGATTTAGCCATATTTGGGATCAAGCATCTGAATGTCTTGCCTCTTTAATCAGAAGACACTCGAGAATTGTGTGGGATAAATTAATCTGTTATTTTCAGCAGTGGATATTTCTACTTGATCAACCAGACGGAGAGATTGCTGAATCGTCTGATGAACAAAATGGTGTGCTTGCATGTCTTGTATGGATATTTTGTTAGCTTCATAATTCCATTTTTATAATGCATGGTTAAGTTCCTGTAGAATTTGTTTTTCATTTTATGGTTAGACGGAAAAAGCTGTTATGTAAAATTCTTTCTTGGCAATACTTTTTTGTCTGTGTAATAAAGTCTGGCCTATTCTTTCTTCTTTTATAGGTGGTTGGAATTATTTTTTGAAGTTTGATTTCACATTTTTTGTCTTTCAGATCTAGTCAGATGTTTCCAATCATTTGTTTCTCCTTCATCGAATAGTACACCGCTCTTTACTTTGCTAACCTTGGTGCTCCAATCGTTACAAAAAATTCCAACTATTGTTGAATCTCAGTCTCGACAGATTTTGCCTCTGTTCTTAACATTTCTGGGCTACAACTCCGATCATATGGAGAGGTTGTTTTTCAATGGATTTATACCTCATTTTTTTATTTTTACAGGTCTGATGTTTATACCACTCTTGTTGTTATCTTATGTACAATATTTTTTGCTTGTCCTGTGAAATTACAGTGTGGATTCATTTAAACAATATACGTGTAAAAGCAAGGAGTGGAAATGTGTGCTCAAGGAGTGGTTAAACTTGCTGATAAGAACCCGTAACCTGAAGTCTTTTTATAAGAATGACTTTCTTAAAGAAGTTTTGGAGAGAAGGTTGGTGTTAGATTTTATTAAGCGCTTATTCATGCTTCTATATATTCGTTCAATAGAGGAGACTGCCGGTTCTTTTCTCCAATGGTTCTGCATATTCACGCTTTGGTTGTATTTTACTAGGCTTTTGGATGATAACGATGCTGAAATTCAAAGCAAGGTCCTCGATTGCCTCTTAATCTGGAAAGATGATTTCTTGATCCCATATGATCAACATCTAAAAAGCTTGATCTCCCCCAAGACTTTAAGAGAAGAACTTACAAGGTGGAGCTTGTCCAGAGAAAAAAATCAAATTGATGAACGACACAGACCTTATCTTGTACCATTAGTTACTCGCTTATTGATGCCGAAAGTCAGGAAATTGAAGGTTCTTGGTTCTCGCAAGGTAACTTCTTTATTGGGCACAGTAGGATGGTTTATATTGAAGATTGCTCTGATAATCAGTATTTGTTATTCTTGAACTTTGTCATTATTTGTTAATGTTAGTGGAACATATTTGCCCGTATGGTTTATTTCAGGTTGACTGATTGATAACCTTTATGCCATACTGTTAGAATCCATATAAATGAATTAAATTTATCCAACCCATTAGCTTAAGTTTTTGGGTTGAGTGGTGATTTGTTCATTCTTAAGATGGTATCAGAGCGGGAGGTTCTATGTTCGAACCCCTGCATTGTCGTTTCCTCCCCAATTATTATGATTTCCACTTGTTAGGTCTTGATGTTGTTTTCCAAGGCCACAAGTGAGGGGGAGTGTTAGAATCCATATAAATGAATTAAATTTATCCAACCCATTAGCTTAAGCTTTTGGGTTGAGCGGTGGTTTGTTCATTCTTAAGACGTACCATATTGTATTATACTTGAACAGTGTCATTGTTTGTTGGTGAAGCATCACTTTAATGCATTGGTTTTTTTGGCTATTATTCAGTGTTTTTAGTTTAAAGTATTTGGCTATTCTTGAACATTATCAATGCTTTTAGTTAAGTGACTTGAGTGTTAGGCTATTATTCAGTATGCATGCAGTTGCCATGGAGGATAGCTTATTTTTTCATTTGATAGTATGGGTGGCTCAATCTTATATACCAAAATAATGAAGTCACAAGAAATACTGAGTTTGATGTTTCTTTTATGCCAGCAAGCCAGTGTGAATCTTCGAAAAGCCATCCTTCTGTTCTTTGCGCAACTTGATGCAAAAGAACTCCCACTTTTCTTTGCTCTGTTATTGAAGCCCTTGAATATTATCCCGAGGGAAGATGATGCAACTGCTAACTGGTTTTGTAACTCACATTCGGCTTCTATGATGTTCTCAGCAACTAACGTAATGAAGTACTTCTCAGAAGAAAGTATAGAAGCATTGTCATGGAAGAAGAAATTTGGTTTTCTGCATGTTATTGAAGAAGTTCTTGCAGTTTTTGGTGAAATTCTTGTTAGTCCATTTCTCAATATAATAATGGGTTGTGTTGTTCGAATATTGGGAAGTTGCGCATCGAGTCTTCATGCAGCAAGGAGAAATGAAAATGATAATATGTGTGACAAGGTTTCTCTTGAGGCTACAGCCTCTAGCCTGGTAATGTTTCCATTCAGATTAGGCGTTTCTTTGTTATCAACTTTTTAGATAACTTCTTGATACCCTGTTTCTTTCTCCCTTCACACGAGTGACTGTCTTTCATACAAGTATTTCTGTTCGTGTGTGTCATACTATCCCCCTTCTTTACCGGTTCTGGATTAAGGATAATATTCAAATCAAATGTACTTGGTAACAACTATCTGATGAATGTGTGATCATATTCTGGTCAAAATATTTTGTACTGCACCTACACGTCTTCATCGACGTTGTTTTTTAACCGGAAGACTCAGAGCCATGTAGAGATCTGTACTGTGGAAGTCTTTTCATTTACCTAGTAATCAAGGTTGTCAAGTTTCAGGGTCTACTTATTACTGTTTAGTTTGCGACACGGAAGCAAAATGCTTTTTTTTTTCCCTCCTTGTATGCTAATTATTTTCTTTCCTCCATGCAGTCTAGCACAGCCGTGAAGCAGTACAAAGATTTAAGGTCTTTATGTCTCAGAGTCATTTCTGTTGTTCTTTACAAATATGAGGATTATGATTTTGAAAGTGAATTCTGGGACCTATTTTTTATGTCTGTTAAATCTTCAATCGAAAGTTTCAAGCATGAGGGCTCAAGTAGTGAAAAGCCCAGTTCACTTTTCTCTTGCTTTCTCGCCATGAGTAGAAGCCACAGACTTGTTCCATTGTTGGCTAGGGAAGGGAATCTTGTTCCTGATATTTTCTCAATCCTCACCATCTCAACAGCAACTCAATCGATTATATCATTTGTTCTAAAGTTTATTGAAAACCTGTTGACTTATGATGCTGAGTCAGATGGGCATGAAGGCGCTGTGAGAAGCGTTCTACTTCCAAATCTTGATTCACTTATCCAAAACTTGCATGTTCTTTTCCAAAGTGGAGATGCGAAAAAGAGGTATATTTTTATCTATGTGATTTGCATTATTGTTTTCTCATTTAACGTTTTATCATTTTAATATTTTTTGTGATTAAATTCATTTTTGGATTATAAGATGGTGCGTTGGCTATGTCAAAATGGTAACTGGGAAGTGGAGTGAAATAATTAGGTTTGATTGGTCATGGTAGATGTATAAGATTAAATTGCATCTTCTTCTATATTTTCCAACTGGTTTGTCTACGGCCTATGACTTTCTTTTTTTTTAATAAGAAACTGCACTTTTCATTAAAACAAATGGAAAAAGAGAACGAAAACACGGGCATACAAAAAACAAAAGCCCAACGGGAGGAGCCCTATCTAAATAAGGGCTTCCAATCCAAAAGAATATAACCTAACTGGTAATTACAAAACAACTTCAAAACATATCCCCAAAAAGAAACATTACGGATAAAAGTATAAAGGACATATAAAAGTTGGTGAAGGTATTGCCAATAATTTTATCCTCCGACTTTTTTTCTAGCTGACAAGTTCACATTGGTTAGGAAAGACGGATATATCAGTGAAATTTGTTATCTCAATACCCAAGTAGAAACACTAGACTTGTCGTGGTCATTGTTTTAACAAGCCCTAGAAAGCCTTTGCTTAGTCTTGGTTAGGTATCTTGCCTTGTTGAAAGTGTACTTCACAAAGTGTGGCCTCTTTAAGAAAACTAAACTATGTTGAATTAAGTAAAGAAAGGAACTTAAGCAAAAAGCTTTTGGTCCTATTTTGTCCGACCTTCTCACCAAAGTGTACTTCTCTCTATCTCCAATAGTGTTTAGGAATATGGAAATAAGACCAACTTAAAGGAAAATATGATGAGCTATAAGTCCAAAATGATGGGAAAAATAGAGATGATGACCTATTTAGGGCTGCCGTATTTTAACTTTACAGGTTATTTTCTCCATCTCATATTTGCGTTCTGTCTTTTAATAATTTATGTATACCTATGAATTGCTTATATATTGTCTGCTTTATCTCATCCAAACTCTCAATTTCTTTTGGCTATGCATTTAATCTCTAAGCGCTACCCACACCCAAGTTCCATAGCTTTGGGTCCGCTATCCCGATCGTGATTTTCCTACCCCAGAGGGAAAAGTCCTTCCCTTTTTGGCCGGTTGTGGGCGAGGAGGGATTCGAACCCCCGACACTGTGGTTCGTAGCCACATGCTCTAATCCTCTGAGCTACAGGCTCCACCCCGTCTCCACTGGATCTGTTCCTGGGGGTACCCTACGAAAAGGAACCTCTCCTCTCCCCTGCCATTTGCCGTTTCGGGTTAAGAAGATGTGAAAGCACCCTAAACCCTAAACCCTTAGGATGCTTTACACTTTTAAAATTCTGGTCATGATGTATTTTTGTATGAGTTGTAGCTATTCTTTATGTTTCAGGTACTCGTTATATTTTTCTATCACACGACAGTAAATTTTACGTGACAAGGGAAATGAAATTTTATACCATAACAGACTTTTAATTATTTCCTGTGTCATCGTGTCAGGAAGCTGGTAGAACACCACAATGGACCAATGATAAGAATTTTCAAATTAGTCTCGAAGCTTATAAGGGATCAATTGCATGCTAAGAAGTTCATAGAAATCATACTGCCATACTTAACTCAGACTAGTCTTAGTTCTGGTGAGAACATTCCCCCTTTTTGTTTTGTGTGGGAAAGCACTACAAGAACTGACTCCTCAAATTAAAATTAGAATTTTGTTCATGACTTTTAGCCCGTACTTGTGTTGCAGAATCTCATGCTGATACTCTGCAAGTGATTCAAAATGTGGTCCCCATTCTAGGGAGTGAGAGTACGACAAAAATCTTGAAAGCAGTTTCTCCATTACTGATTTCTGTTGAACAGGATTTACGTTTGCTTATATGCGATCTTATAAAAGCTCTTGCAGAAGTTGATTCTTCAATCATCTGCGTGGTAAAGTTTATTTTTTCTTTTTTGCATTCAAGTTTTTTCTATCCATAATACTATTTTGATTTGTGACTGAAAGGAATGATAATGTTGTAATTTTTCTATCTACTTTTGTAATCTGTAGGCTCAAATCATTCATGGTTTGAATGCAACCTCTGCTATGGAAATTGGTGGCCTGGATTTTGACACGATTGTTAATAGTTATGAAAAAATTAATGTGGATTTCTTCTGTGCTACTCCAGAGGAACATGCATTAATTGTTCTATCACAGTGCGTGCATGATATGTCATCTGAAGAACTAATCCTAAGGCATAGTGCTTATAGATCTTTGCTCTCCTTTGTTGAATTTTCTTCTTCAATTCTTTGTCAAGGAGGGATAGGTCACCATGAATCGGTTGATAATATGACATTATCAGAAAATAGTTGTTGGTCAAAAGTTAGCATCATGCGCATAACAAAAAAATTTATCTTGAAGCATATGGGAGGAGCAATGAACAGAGAGACCTCTGTTAAAAAGGTACAAAGTTGATTTTTTTTTTTTGGGTACTTATTGCCCTTGAGTAATCTGTTGCATAAAAAAATTGTATTTAAATTAATCTGTGATAAATACTCAGCTGATACATTGTGGAACAAAATCTTTATTAAGCTTTGGTTTATGTTCTACTCTATAAAATAAAACGAAAATCATTTATTGTGGATGTGACGAAAAAAGTTTCCAAGTATAGGTTTGAAGTTCCCTTATTAGATCATTAGATTCATTACCATGTATCTGAGGATTTTGAATGGTTCTTTGAGTTTATAATCTATTGGTGCTGAACAATAGAAATTCTAATTTACAAGGTAAAGAAAATGGAAGAAAAAGAATGGATCGCAAACAAATCCATCCTCTTTTCTTCCATATAGTATTTTATTCCTCTCTATGTTAAGCATGTATATATGGTAAGAGAATCTCTACTTCAGAATCTTTAAAATTTTCATCTTTCAGTTTGTTGATTAAATTTATATTATGCAGATGTCTTTGGAGTACAATTCTGCAATTATTGTATACATTTTTCGTCTCTGATTTTTTATGAACTGGTTACAGGAATGGATAAATCTATTGCGAGAAATGGTGTTGAAATTTCCTGATGTAGCAAATTTAAGTTCACTGAAGGCTTTATACAGCAAAGATGCTGAAGTTGATTTTTTCAGTAACATTACCCACTTACAGGTGAATTTCTGGTTCATATGATGGTAAAATATCACATTATAGGGATAAAAATGCCACCACTGCACTTGGGAGTAGCGTTTCTTTGCTTTTTTATAATCCTGCCACGCTAAAATTAGTCACCAATTAACATTTATATATACATGTACATGTTTAGATGGATGAAGCATTTTTTAAGGGGCTAAACAAAAAAGTAAATAGTCTAATTTTTTCTTCAGCCATTTCTCGTTTTATCCATGGTTCAATCAATGAAGGTACATGAACTTGAGGAAAACAAGGAAATGAAAGGGGGGATTAAAGCTGCTGATATCCCCTGCTATAATTTTCAAAGTTCATATTTCTTTTCAATTATGTATAAGCATTCGACTAGATAATAAGGAGATATTTTATATAGACATTTGAATCTTCACAAAAGTAATTCCATATAGCAACTCAAAAGACCATGGATTCAGTAATCTCATCGTCATTGTTTGAATTTATAAATTTGATTTCCTATAAAAAGAATTGATTTCAACTTCTTGTTGAGTTACTATTTCCATTTCACATTGATTTTTCTGATAGTTCAAAAAAAATTATTTGTATGCTGCAGAAACTTAGAAGAGCAAAGGCACTGATTCGCTTCAAAAATACTATTTCGGCTCTCAACATGCCTGAGGTATTTGCTCTATTTTTAATATTGATTTTAATATTTAATGATTGATTTGGAAGTCTGCTTAAGTTATCCTCGCTTGAATTGCTTGAAGGTTATCATGAAGAATGTGTTTGTGCCGCTTTTTTTCAATATGCTGTTTGATTTACCAGAGGGAAAAGCAGAGAATATCAGAGTTGCTTGTATAGAGGCGCTTGCTTCAATTTCTGGCAGAATGGAATGGAAGTCATATTTTTCTCTATTAAGGAGATGCTTTCGAGACCTTACTAAACACCCAGATAAGAAAAAGGTTTTGTTGCGCTTGATATGTTCTATTTTGGACAACTTCCATTTTCACAAGAATATTTCAGAAGTTGGGTCAACACACCTATGTGACAGCATGGCTGTGACCAGCGACATGCAAGAATGCCTTGGTAAAGACGTGTTTCCAAAGATACAAAAACTTATGAACTCTCAGTCAGAAAAAGTAGATATTTATGTTCATCTTGCTGCTCTAAAGGTGTTAAAATTACTTCCAGAAGATATTATGGATTCACAACTTTTGAGCGTCATCCAGCATATTGTGAACTTTTTGAAGAATCGTTTAGAAAGTGTTCGTGATGAAGCTAGATCTGCTCTGGCTGCTAGTTTGAAGGAGCTTGGATCTGAATACTTGCAGGTTATTGTTAGGGTTTTGAGAGGATCACTAAAACGTGGATATGAGCTGCATGTGTTAGGGTATACACTCAATTTTATATTGTCAAAATTTCTTACTGATCCAGCTTTTGGGAAGATAGATTATCTTTTGGAAGATCTCATTTCTGTTGTTGAGAAAGACATCTTTGGAGAAGTTGCGGAGGAAAAAGAGGTTGAAAAGTTGGCCTCGAAAATGAAAGAGACAAGGAAACAGAAGTCCTTCGATACATTGAAATTGATAGCTCAAAGCGCAACATTTAAAAGCCAAGCACTTAAGCTTCTTAGACCTGTTACAGATCATATGAAAAAGCATCTCACACCAAAAGTTAAAGCCAAATTGGAAAATATGCTAACCAGCATAGCTACTGGTTTCGAATGCAACCCATCTGTCAATGAAACTGATCTTTTAATCTTCATATATGGACTCGTTGAAGATGGCATCAAAGGTGAAAATGGACAGGGTGAAGGCTCATCGTTGGTAGATGCAAACAAACATTCTAAAGATGTTTCCAGAGGAAGGAATTTATCATGTCAAACAATAGTTGCAAAGTCCCCCTGTTCACACCTTATTATGGTGTTCGCACTTAAGCTACTGCAGGGGTACATGAAGAAGATGCAACTTGGGAAAGGAAATGATCAGTTGTTATCAATGCTTGACCCTTTTGTTGCCCTGTTCGGAAACTGCTTGACTTCTAAATATGAGGATGTTTTATCATTAACTCTTAGATGTCTCACTCCATTGCTGAGATTGCCTTTGCCATCTGTCAAATCCCAAGCTGACAAAATTAAGGGAGTAGTGTTACATATTGCCCATAGTTCAATGGATCCCTGCAATCCATTAGTAGAATCATGTTTGAGGTTATTAACTGTGCTTCTGCGGAATGAAAAAGTTACACTTTCCACAGATCAGCTACATTTATTAATTCAATTTCCACTGTTTGTCGATATTGACAAGAATCCATCTTTTATTGCCCTCTCACTTCTAAAGGCAATTGTTAGTCGCAAGCTTGTTGTTCCTGAGATATATGATCTTGCTATTCGAGTAGCTGAATTGATGGTGACGAGTCAAGTTGAACCAATTCGGAAGAAATGCAGCAAAATTTTACTACAATTTCTGCTTGATTATCGTCTTTCAGAAAAGCGTTTGCAGCAACATTTTGATTTTTTGCTCTCAAATTTAAGGTGACCTATGATATTAAGCTGATTTCTTTATATAGTAATTTTGTTTTTTATTCTGTCTTAAGATGATTTTCCTATTATTGAAGGTATGAACATTCAACAGGAAGAGAAGCTGTCCTGGAGATGCTTTACACAATTGTGGTTAAATTTCCAAAAAGTGTTGTGGATAGTATTTCTCAGACATTGTTTGTTCATTTGGTGGCATGCTTGGCTAATGATCAGGATAACAATGTTCGGTCTATGACTGGTGCTGTAATTAAGCGGCTAATAGGCTGCATAAGTTCAGGTCCTCTCCATTCTATACTTGATTACAGTTTATCTTGGTACGTGGGAGGAAAGCAACAACTATTGAGTGCTGCAGCACAGGTGAACGTCATAAATATCTGTTATTTTTTTAAAACAATCTTAAACTTCTATATTTTGGTTTGGTTCATTTTTCAATCAACTTATTTATAAGTAAATATAAGGATATGGTTTTAGCTTTGGTGGGTGACGTGCTTACGAAGATGCTACATTTACATGTCTACTCTTTTAAAGTAAACAGTCCCTGTTCTTCAACGGTGAAAAAAGTTTAATCCCTGATTGAGGTCAAATCTTGAGCTTAGGACTTCTTTCGAAGTAGATAACCATTCACAATAAGTTTGGATATTCTAGTGCTTTTGCTTCCAAGATATTTATGTGAGCTTATGTTGATTGTTTTAATTGCTTCTGCACTTATTATTGAAGCAAATTAATTTGTATTTAGAGGATACTGACACATTAAAATTAATAAAAAATTCTGAATCAGCATTCTGATATGCAGTGACTAATGTTGAACATTTAACACCACTACATTGTTAAATTTTAAGGAATATAAAAAAGTAAATAATGAAAAAGAAGATTACTAACTCACATTGTTAAATTTTAAGGAATATACAAAAGTAAATAATGAAAAAATAAGATTACTAACTCACGCTTGTTGCAAAGAAAACAATAACACAATGAGGGGAAAAAATGCTCTGCTTTTCTATTAAAAATGACAAGTAATTAGACTTTTTGTTTGTAATTGCTTCATGTTTTGTGCCAATTGTTTGTGTTTTTTCCCTTTTTATGGTAACCTATTAGTGCAGTGGTGTGTGCTTTGCAAAGGTGCTTTGGAAGATTTTCACCACATTCTTTGGTCTTGTCAGTTTGCTTGGGAAATTTGGGACCCCTTTTTTGTGTTGCTTTGGGGTGTCTTCAATTTGCAACAGGAATTGTCGGGTGATGGTGGAGTAGGTGTTATTGTCCCCCTTTCGGGGTAGGGGAAGGTTTATGTGGCAAGCCTGTTTTTTTACTATCTTGTGGCAAGCTTATTAGATATGGAGATCGGTCTTTTGTAATTATCAGTTAAGCTTTCATCTTTTGGATTGGAGCCCCTTCCTCCAAGAGTATCTTTTGGTTGAGCTGTTTTTTTAATGCCCTTCTATAGTTTTTTCATTCCTCTCATGGCTTCTCATGGAAGAAAAGGATTTTAGGCTTTGAGTTTCAATCGACCAATTAGATTTTTCCATTAACCATCTCTTTCATTTTGAGGGAAAAAAACAAGTGGAAGATAACGATATTATATTTGTTTTAAAAGATATGATTTGTTTATGATCTGTTATTGCTTTGGTGATTAGTCACTCATTTAAATAGAGTTAAATACAGTGGAAGAAAGTAATGGAGATTATTTTTTGTACACAGGTGTTGGGATTATTAGTTGAAGCTTTAAAGATAGGTTTTGAAAGACATATAAAAACTGTGTTGCCAGTTGCCAGAGGCATTTTGCAATCTGTTGTTGATGTTACCAATAATGAGAAGCTAGACATTTCTGCAGAAACTACCATTACCTTTTGGAAAGAGGCTTATTATTCGTTAGTGATGCTAGATAAGATGATGCACCAATTCCCTGAGTTATTCTTTGAGAGGGGTTTTGAGGTATGCTGCTGCCAGTTACTTTTTTTAACTATCGTTTTATTTTATTAAGTTTTTATTGCATTGAGGAGTTATTTCATTTTTATTCTACCGACTCTGAGCTATTACTGAACACTGAACAGAAGATGTTTTCCACTTTTATCGGGGTACATAGGGAAGTCCAGTTAGTTTTTTAGGGAGCTTATCAAATTTTATGGTTGGTCCACCACATCCTTTTGGTTTCAGTACTACAGAACCTAATGAACACTAATACAGGAGAGCCCTGATTTGTAAGGAAAAAGTGCCTTGGACCACCTATTGATGTTTTTATGAGCATTCATAGTCACAGTGAGGAGCTTCATTTTTTAGAGTAAATACTTCTCTTTCGGGTTTGACAAGTGCGAGATGGTGGTAGGTAGTGTAGTTGGTTGCTGATTAGAGAGAAGAGTCTGTGCACAACCTAACACAAACTAAACATGCATCATCAACCGGCCGCTTCATAATTCTTTTCAATTCAAGCCATCTTGTAAAGAGTCCACATGAGAGCATTATTTACCTGAACACTTCAATGGAAATAATATTCGCACTGCTTTTACTGACAACTATGATGTACCGCACCTTGCATTATCAAATTTACACTTTGTTTTGAAAATGATGATGTGTCCTTAGGGGAGGTTCAGGCAGTGCCATTTGTACAATACATTGTTTTGTATGTCCTGAAAATAAGATATAAATACCTTGCATTATCAAATTTATACTTTGAGCTGAAAATATGACATTAAATACCTTGCATTGTTTTTATGTCCCGTGGACAAATGATAAAATCAGTACATATTGTTTTTATGTATATTATAAGTAAACCATACCATTTTAAGTTAATACTTCTTTGGCCAAACCGAACATAACTCAAATGGTTAAGACACCTATTTCTGACCAAGAGTTCATGAGTTCAAACCCCCACCCCACATGTTGTATAAAAAAAAAAGTTAATACTTCTTTGGTTGTGTTGTCTATGCAAATGCATCCATTACATGGTATTTAAGTCTTTGGATTACTGATATTGTGTTGTTGTACATTAATCCTTTGCATTACTCTCAGGATATCTGGGAAATGATTTGTCACCTGCTTTTGCACCCACATATGTGGATCCGTAGTATCTCAAATCGCCTGATAGCCTCATATTTCACTACTGTGATTGAGAATAGCAGAAGAACTTCAGAAGGATCGCTTGGAGCTTATTCTCTTATGAAACCAAGTAGACTCTTCTTAATTGCTACTTCGCTTTGCTGCCAGTTGAAGTCGGAGCTTACAGATAAAGATGCTGATTTGATTGTCCAAACTCTTGTTTTTGCTATCTGTGGTTTGCATTCTGTAATTGGAAAGTTGGAGAATGCTAATTCCTGTTCGTTCTGGTCTACGCTCGAACAACCTGAACAAAAGCTTTTTCTCAAAGCATTCCAGTTGCTGGATTCAGGAAAAGGAAAAAGCATGCTTTTACCTCGTATGACTGGTGTATTTGACCAGAATGATGCCTCTCCTGAGCAGATCCATCACCTTCTTGTCTCAAATTTGCTCAAGCAGATGGGAAAGGTTGCTCTTCAAACAGATACTATCCAGGTTCTCTCCAAGTGTTTCCACACTAATTAAACAATTTAATTCTACCATCCTTCCTCTATTTTTTTTAATTAATCATCCATTTTACTTCATGCAGATGAAAGTAGCTTTCAATGTTTTCTGCAATATATCATCGCAAATTGGTGTAGAAGATTGCGAACGTTATGCTTTTGAAATTTTGTTGCCTTTATATAGAGTCCGTGAAGGATTTTCTGGAAAATTGATCCCAGGTAAACTCTATTTCCAATACAAATCTTCTTGCAGATTATTAGATTCTTGATTGCATCCCAGCGTAAAATATCTGAGGAGGTTTATGTATTTGCATCTGTGAACTATTCTACTTGTAAATTTTTTTATTTTATAAGAAACTTTAAGCTTCATTCAAAAGAGACATCACAATAAAGAAAATCCAGCCCCCATATTCTTGCTCGAGCTTAATTTTCACAATACTGTTCTTTCATCTTTCATTAGTTATTAGTCTTTTTCTTGTTGGATGAAGTTGGGCTGAAACAACATTATGACTTTCGGAAGTAGTAAACACGTTTATGGAGGTGGAGCATTTCTTACGTACTTTCCAAGTTAGAAATTTCAAGGCGACAAATTAGAGATAATCTTAAAATCGTAATTATTAATCTAAGATGAACTAAGTGGGATGGTTTATTTATCTCACCTAATATTACCTAATGTTAGACTTGTTTATGTGTTTGATCCATTAAGAGCGGTTCATTAATCACCAATGGTTTTCCCCCCCTTGTTTTGTAGATTCAATGGTACAATTGGCACAAGAAGTTTGTGATAAAATACAGAACTGTTTGGGAATTCAGAAATTTGTACAGGTGTATAGCCAGATCAAGAAGAATCTCAAGGCCAAAAGGGATAAGAGGAAGCTAGAAGAGAAGCGCATGGCCGTCATAAATCCCATGCGAAATGCGAAAAGGAAAATACGGATTGCTGAAAAACAACGTGCCAGCAAGAGAAGGAAGATAGCGACTATGAGAATGTCGAGACGGATGTTGTAGACTAGATGTAGCAAAAATATCCATTGTCGTCGCTTTATACTAACAGATACATCGGTTAAGATTTCAGGACGTCGGAAATCAAGCTTTTGGAACTCACAGGAGGACACAAATTGAACTTCCTAGAGTACTGACGACATGTGAACTGTCAGTCATGGACGCAGTCCCGAACTGGGAGGAGGATTTGTCTCAATTAATGATCAGATGATCAAACATTGTTGAAGCTATCTGATCAATGGAGGTTTCAAGTTGCAAGAGGCAGAATTTTCAAGATATCCACAGGGGAGTGTGGCTCTGTCGTTCCAATTTTGGTATATTGATTTGCTGTAAGCAATTTTGGTCGTTCAGTGTATAAATTATTTAATTTTATCTAATTATATTAGGAATATGGAGTGCCATTTACTTTATTGTGGACAAGAAAATTAGGTTTAAACTGAAAGATTTTGAAATTTAGAGGGGGAAGTTATACAAATTTTGAAGAAAATCAAGGGTTAGGTAGCAAAGTGAAATTTAAAAACTGTGAATTGTAGGCTTGTAGCTAAAAGATGAGTATTGTATAATAGATTATTTTTGGAATTATTCAATTTTTAAGGTTTGAAGTGTAGAATTTGGCAATGCGAGGGTTAAATGGACATTGAACTTTTTTTTCTTTTCTTTGTTTTTTTTTCAAATTTGGACAAGAGGTAATTGAAAAAAAATTTGTTGTATCTACAGCGGCCATGTACCAAGAAATGGAAATTCTTTTTTTATTTTTATTTAACGAAAGTCCATTGATCATTAAATCCTTTGCCTTCTTGAACATCGTGATAAATTTTAGATTTAAATATTATTTAAGTTATTTTACTTTTGATTTTGGCATATGTATTTTAAAAATGTGGTATTTTTACTTTTGACTTTGGTCATTGTATTTTTAAAAATGACTATTTTAATTCTTTCAATTTTATTTTGGTCATTTCTTTCTATCACAAATTTAACAAACTACTTCACTTATTAAATTTTTTTGTCATAAATTTATGTTAAAGAATTTATATTATTTATAATTTTTATAAATATGGATTAGTATAGAAATATATTTGATTCTTGTATTTTAATTAAAGTAATGGTTTGGTACTTGAACTTTTAAAAGGGAAATTGACATATATAATCTAGAAAGTTTGTCACTTTTCTTGAATGACTTAAGAGTTTAATTTCTTCTCTTTATCTAGTGTGCATGATTATTTAAATTAACAAATAATCGTTACACAATTTCTAAATAAGTTAAAAATAATTAAAATTAATATTTTGTCTATAATTAGTAAAATTTTGTTGATATTTTTATATTTAGTCGAACATGTAATCGAAATATTTAATATCATGATCAGTAATAAACTATAAAAACAAACAAATGAAAAAATACCCAAAAGGGCAAAAGAGGAATAGAGGAATAAAAGAAAAAAAAATAAAAACAAACAAAAAAAATCCAAAAGGGCAAAAGAGGTATAAAAGAAAAAAAACGATTCACTTGAAAAGCGCGGCAACAGCAAAAGCGCTGCAACTCGAAGTTGTATCTTCCAATTTTTTACCTCAAATGCAAAACGTAACGGAACAACTGATCCAACTCCTCCTTCGCTTTCCCCGTTCCACATATTCTCATCTTCTTCTCTTTCTCTCCCATGATTATCACGCCCATCGTCGCCAATGCCGGATTTCGGATCGAGTCCTTTCTGAGAAATGGCGGTGGCGGCTTCGTAATCTGGTGGTAGCTTCTGCGCGAGCCAAGAGGAAGGGTTTGTCTGCTTTCTTTTTCTTCTTTTACGCGTTATTCTGCAATTTCCTTTTAGGGTTTTTGATTTTTTGGTTTTGGGTGTAGAGAACTGGATTGGATGTCTCTTGGCTCTGCGAGGAAGTTGGAATAATCCTCATATTCGTGTTGAGTTATGGGGATTTCGTCTGATAATGTTCGTGGGTTTGTTCTTGCGGTTTCTTCCAGCGTTTTTATTGGATCTAGCACGATTATCAAGAAGAAAGGCCTCATCAAATCGGCGAGTACCGGAACCAGAGCAGGTTTAGTTTAATTGAGCGAACCAAAGATTAGAAGTAATTGAAATATTTTAGAATTTCAAAGAAATCGTATCATTGTAGATGATGTGTTGTTTGGTTTAATTTATTCAGCATCTGGAGGCTTTTCGTACTTGCGTGAACCTTGGTGGTGGGCTGGGATGATAACAAGTAAGTTTTACTACTTCTTCATGTTGTAAAATCATCGAGGGACTGTTTGGTAATGTTATCGTTTCTTGTTTCTTGTTTCCACTTTTTCGATAAAGGAAAATGTGAGCATTTGATAACTATTTCTTGTTATTTGTAAGTCAAGAATGATAAAACAATATTTTTATTTGTGTTTTTGAAAAAAATTTGAAAGAGAAACAAGAAATTTGATTTTATCATTCATTTCTAAAAAGTGGGAAAGAAGTAATATAAATAGTAGGTGAATATAACTAGGAATAAGAAACAAGAAATGGGAACGAGAACGTTACCAAACGAGTCCCAAAGGGTTCTATCTATTGCTTTTCCTACAATACCTCCTTGTTCTGTTATCATGATTTTCTATTTTAGCCTTTTTTTTTTAATTTTTTGTTTTTATCATTGTTGACATTTAGTTGCATGGAATTTGGACCTCATGATAATATTGATACGATAAACCTTGTTTTTTCCTTTGTAGTTTGTACAGGGTGTATGTATGTTGCTTTTATTTTTCATTTGTTAGGATTAGGACCTCACATAAGATACATGTTCATATACTTGTATTTCCTTCTTTTAGAACATTGAACCTTGCATACATCTCTACATTAACATTAGCATGGTATGTCCAATTAAGGATAAACTTTATATTATTCTCATAAAATGTATAATTTCTTACCTCTAATTAATATGAGACTTCAATTGCACTATGAAGGTTTGAACACCGTCTTAATCTTATCCTCATCTTGTAGGCTTGAATATTGGGCCCATTCTTATTCTTTATATTCATTTTCCTAATGAAGTTTTTTTTTTTTTTTAAAAAAAATGACTTTTATAGTGATTTGCGGGGAGATTGCAAATTTTGTTGCTTATGCATATGCTCCTGCAATTCTTGTCACTCCCTTGGGAGCTTTGAGCATTATTTTCAGGTATGTATCACATATCTGGTCTGCAGTCATTATAGGAAAAGGGGAAAGAATAGTTCGCTCTGTGCTTACCTCACGGCTGCGTGTCTGCAGTCGTTATGTAACTTGAACCTTTTATTGGCTTATCACTTTTAGCCAGACGCCTAAATGCTTAGAGATGGATTTTGAAAATTCATTTGCTAGTGAAATTTTAGTGTGATCGATACTGACTTTAGCTTGTGATGCCCCATAATTGTTGAATAAAACAATTTCATACAGTGCAGTCCTAGCTCACTTTATTTTGAAGGAGAACCTGCATATTTTTGGAGTTCTTGGTTGTGTTCTCTGTGTTGTGGGTTCTACAACCATTGTTTTGCATGCTCCACTGGAGAAAGATATTGAATCTGTTAAGGAAGTGTGGCATCTTGCAACAGAGCCAGGTATTATTTATTGGAGTTTTCTAAGGGTCCATTTGGTTGTGTTCTCGTTTCTTGTTTCTTATTTCCAATTTTCTTAAGAAATGTAAGTATTTTACCACGAACTTTGTTTCTTGTTTCTCCTTTTTTGGAAACATTCTCACAATTGTATAGAAATTTTGGAAATAACTAAAACAAGTTTCTCCTTTCTTGTTCCTATTTCCAATTTGTTCCAAAACATAAATAAAAAAAATTGTTTTATCATACTTGAAATTCTTGGAGGTTGGAATCATGTAATCCATTTTTCTTCATTAAAAATAAAGAATCGGAAACAAAAAACAGGAACGTTACCAAACGAGCCTTAAAGTTCTTAGTTTTGAACTTCTTGAGTTGGATGATAATTTATGATCCACTTTCAGGATTCCTGGTCTATTCATCTATAGCAATAGTTGTAGTTGCAGTACTCATTTTTTGGTATGCCCCAAGATATGGCCATTCCCATATGATGATATACGTTGGAATTTGCTCAGTCATGGGCTCTCTTACGGTTCGTTTACTGTCTTTGGAGCTTGATAGCACTTTTTAATTTCACTACATCTTTCAATGACTATGATATTTTTCGGATTTTTCTTTTCAGGTTATGAGTGTCAAGGGAGTAGCTATTTCTATCAAGCTGACATTTTCGGGAATGAATCAATTCAAGTACTTCGAGACGTGGTTCTTCACTGTGCTTGTGATAGTCTTTTGTGTTTTGCAGGTGATCTACTTGAACAAGGTAAGGTAACGTTTTGAAGTATTTGGTAATATCTTTTTTAACATATTGTTATTGTATGTTTAAAATAAATCCTACCTGCAATCCGATCATAGTTTATTGGATAAGACACCTATTACCATCCTAAAAGTTGGTGATTCTATCTCCCACCCCTTTAATTGCTACCCTCTGTACAGAAGAGTTTTTTGTAATTAAAATGATTTCTTGTGCTTCTAAATCCTAAATCTAGTCTAAATATATTATAAAAAAAATAAAGCATTGATTATATATTCAAGTCTATTTGCAAACCTTGTTGGATTATGGATAATTGGTTGGCCCTTTTTTTATTATTTACTTATTTTTAAATGAATTGTATATTCTCTTGCTGCTAAAGTCTAGATATTATATTTGATTTTGTAATATTATATAGGTTAGATTGTTGATATGGCTCTAGTATTTTAAAATGTTTCTAATCGATTCTTGGACTTTCAAGCATATGACTATTTAGTCATTATACTTTAAAAAGATTTTAGGTTAAAAAACACTTTTAGTCCATATACTTTCATTAATGTAACAATTTAGTCCTTAAACTTTAGTTTGTAATGATTTAGTTTCTATACTTTCAAATTTGTAACAATTTAGTCCTTGAATTTTAATATGTAACAATTCAGTTCTTGTAATTTAAAGTTGGTAACGATTTAGTCCTTGTCGTGTATTTTTTTTGTTAAGTTTCTTGTATGTATAGATTAATAAACTAAAGAGGGACCAAATATGTTTATGAATTAGAAAGATTAAATTGTTATACGATAAAATTTGACACTTAATTTTAATGAAAAATTTTACGATAGAGACTAAATTGTTACAAATTTTAAACTATATGGACTAAATCGTTACAAGTTAAAGTCCAGGGACTAAATTGTTACTTTAGGGAAAGTACATGGACTAAATTTACAGACTGAAGTTCAAGGACTAAATTGTTACTTTATTGAAAGTACAAGGGCCAAATGTGTTATTTAATCAAGATTTTAATAGGTCTTTGAACTTTTAATTTTATGCTTAATAGGTCCTTGCCGCTAATTGTATTAGTTTAAGAGAACTCATTAAAGTAGGTTATTTCTATTTGAAACTTTTTTAAAGTATAAGGACTAAATAGATAAAATAGGTCGGTTATGAAATTTATAGTTAAACCCATTATATATTTAAAATATGTCAAATTATGCACACATATACTAGAAAACTACTGTGTCATCAGCATGTTGGGTCCTAATCTTGTAATTTTCGTGTCGCCATGTTCATTCTGTGTCCTATCCTTCTCGTGTGTCTGTCTGTGCTTTTGTACATCATGAATATACTTTGACAATATTTCTTCAAATTAGATGTCGAGGAAGTTTGATTTTTATAGTTTGTTCACCATCTTCTCCAGGCTCTTGACGCTTTCAACTCCGCCGTCGTATCTCCAGTTTACTATGTGACTTTCACAGCTTTTACCATCTTTGCCAGTATGATTATGTTTAAGGTGAGTAAATTATGCTCCATGAGGTCGAGCAAGAGCATGATTCTGGAACTTTTATCTATTTTCTGCTTAGTCCTGAAAATTTTTGTTCCAAATTATTGAAAAGGAGATGTACCACAATCTGTTGAGAACAAAAATTGAGAACCGAAATTGAGGTTTTGGAGATTAAAAGAACGAAAGTGGAAAGTTGTTAAGAGTTTAGGAACTAAAACAAAAATTCTAATAATCTAAGGAGACCAAAATGAAAATGAGATAAAAAAGCTTAAGGACCAAAACCATACTTAAACCAACAAGGAAAGGAAAAGAAAAAGGCCCATGTTTTCATGTTGAAGATTTACTTCATTTTTTTTGGCAAGCAACATAGAATGGCCTATTTAAACCATATCCCAACTTCCCTCTGTAAGTCAGTTGTGGGGCAAGTTTTCTGCCTTCATAGATCAAGTGTTGGCATCCATAGGAAGTTTTCCTGTAAAGTCTTTCACTGTTGCTTGTGAGTCTGTGACTGATGTTTTGTTAGGATCTTGATTACAGAACGTGAGAATATAACTATATTGTAGTATTAGCAGATAAATTACAATGTTAATAGTCTTTCGAGAGGGTTCTCTCTCCCAAGTCCCACAGTAAACTATTTCTTAAAAATACTCCGCGCTCTCCTCTAGCTTCCCTACTATTTATAGCCAACTCACCTCTAATCAATTATCGTAATACCCCCAATTAATATCCTAATAATAATCCCTATATATTCCCTACTAGTAATCTCACATGTTTCCATTCTCTCTCGCTTAATGATGAGATGTTGGCACTTTCAAGAGTAGCTTTTAGGGGGCGTTTGAGACACAGGTTCAGCATTTTAAGTCTAAGAACTTTAAACTTGGGGTTAAGGTGAAGAGTTTAGAAAGCCTAGATTAAGGAAACCCGTCGGAGTTATCTCTTGAAGCTAGTTGTGGAGCGGGCGAACACACCCCTGGAATAGTAGAAATGGACCATAAGCATAATACAAGAAGTGAGGCTCCCCATTCTCTAATCATAAAAAGTAGAAGTTTCAAATGTTTGAAGTTTTCCAGTAATGTACTGTGCCTATGGGTGATATTTCCATTGTTTCTCTCACTTGAACAAAACTTCTCTCTCTCTCTCCTCTCTGTGCAGAACTGGGACTCACAAAGTGCAGCACAAATTGCAACTGAAGTTTGTGGATTCATCACCATTCTTTCTGGCACCTTCCTCCTCCACAAAACCAAGGACATGGGAAAAAGTCCTGCCACAGAACCCCCCGTGTTTCAAAGCCAACAAGACCAACCCCGTGAAAATCAAAGTCTAGGTAGCAGTAGAAGATCATAGTTTTGAACAGCACTATGCCCATTTGGGGACACATCATCCAGCTGAAAAAAGTTTCTCACAGCAAAAAAGACTTTTTGCCTGAAAGCTAATTCATTATTTTGTTGCATATAAATTAACTGATACTGATATGATATGCTGCAGAAGGTTGATAATTTGCTCCCTCATTTATTGGAAATATTCTGTGGACCACCCATCTCCATGTCCTTGGCCATGTAAATGATTTTTTTCTTTCTTCTACTCATGTTTAAGGTTGAATTCCGATCTGGCTCGGTATGAAATGAACTTCTAATTATGAAAATGATGATTAGATTATTGGTTAGAAATTTGTAATCCTAGCTTATTTGACATGGTGGGAAGGATAGTGAAACTAAGAATTTATCTCTCATGCTGCTCAAATTTCTGGGTATAATTTGTAGATTTGAGCTCCTAACATAAAGGCTGCACATATTAAAACCCTTTTAAACATGCAAACATGACTTGTAAATTTTGCTTAAAAGATTATTTTAATCATTGTCAGGAATTATTTTTATGAATATAAAAATTTGAAATGACGTGTCTTGTTCATTAATAAATGTATTTGAATGATGATGAATTCATATTTCTACGAAATAGTCAATGAAATATTAATAACAAATATCAAACTAGTCTTTTTTGTATAAAACTTATGGACTAAGAGGCTCAAAGTTTAAAAACTAAAATGAAAATATTTGAATTATAGAAAATAAAGTATAAAAGTTCCTGAACTAAAATTGA
This sequence comes from Momordica charantia, assembly GCF_013281855.1. Taxonomy (NCBI): domain Eukaryota; kingdom Viridiplantae; phylum Streptophyta; class Magnoliopsida; order Cucurbitales; family Cucurbitaceae; genus Momordica; species Momordica charantia. The sequence goes on from NW_028275165.1 coordinate 17,496,344, forward strand.
TTCAAATCTATAAAAATATTATAATAGAAAATGTTTTTAAAAGAAAAATAGACAACCAAAAATTGGTCATGACAAGGTTGACAACTATTGTCTTATGAACCAACTACCATTCAAAAAACAGAGTTGACTCAATTATTTATCTATTCGTATTAATTGATAACAAGTTTACAACAAAAATTTTAAAGTAATGAGTCGAAAATTGAAATTATGTTGAAACTATCCGGATTAAATTGTTAATTAATGGCCTAAATTATATTTTGGCAATTTTATTATATTTTGGTTCCTATGCTCTATAAAAACAACTATTTTACGCCTATTTTGACCATAGTTAGAATATTTAAAAAAAATTATTCAATACTCTAGGAAATTTGTTATTAATTTGTTAAAATAAAAAATAAAATTGAGGACCAACTTTTTTCCTTTTTTTCTTTTTCTTTTTTTAAATTAGGGGCTAAAATAAACTTTTTTTAGTACAATACGTGGGGTGAGGTATTCGAATTCACGGTCTTCTAGTCGGACATAGGTACTTTAATCTACTGAAATGTTCATGTTGACGGAAAAAAAAAAACATTTAAGAATTTAGGGATTGATCGATCTGACTGGCGTCTCCTGCATCTCCTGCATTTCCATGGGTCGAGAGTACGAGATTACTGACCGAAGACTCATCAATTGAGACGGCGGAATCGAAGCGAAGAAATTCTACGTTCATGCCACGACGATTTATATAGAATGACATTCTTGTTGTCACATATGAGAATAGTAGGCCCATAAAAAGTGACTCTCATATCTTGTTAGAATTGTCTTGATCGTCGGATATCATTGAGAAATAGGAAGAAGTGTTATCAGAATAGATATTTTAAAGGTTAGATTTAAATCTAATTTAATTTAGATTAAAAAGACAAAAACGTTTTTTTTTTCTTTTCCAATCATTTTCCGACCAAGGATAAAATAAATAAATGCTTGTGGATTATGAGTGTGTTATATGTTATGTCCCTTTATTTCCTGAGGCTTCTAGTTCTTTGTCTTTGGCGCTGCCACTTTTAACGAAAAAAGCCCCGATTACTGCGCTCCAAACCAAAATTCTTTTACTTCCTCTCATAAATTCTCAGACGAGAGAGGACCCTTCTTCTCCAACTCCTCCACTTCCTCGGACCTCACTTCTTTTGTTCAAATTTTCTCTTCAAAGTCGCCTTCTTTCGGTGTTTCAACTTCCCAATTCACCAGGTAAGTTCAAATCCCTGCTTCCGCTGTTCAATTTGGTGGTTTCTCGATGTGGGTTTTGTTTGATTTTGAGTTTTTTGGCTTGGGGTTTTGATGGATCGTTCTGCTGGGTCTGAATTTTGATTGAGATTAGCTTTGCGATTGTTTTTATTTTTGTTCTTGTTCTTGCGTTTGAGAGAGGAATTGGGAGTTTGATTGGGTGTGATGATTCCTCCGAAGCGGAAGAAATGGACTGAAGCTGAGGAGAGAACTTTGATTGATAAGTATGGAGAAATGGTCTCTGATGGAACCCTAGGGAAGATGAAAACTCGCGAGAAGAAGTTTAGGCCAATTGCTAGTTATGTGAATTCTGCGCACCATGTTCAAGATCCTGTGGCGTATCCATGGCAGTGGACTTGGAAAGACGTCTCTACTAAAGTCCAGAACATGAGGCACCAGTATTTGCTTGTGAAGCAGAAGATTAAGAAGCCCGAATCGGAGGTTGAAAACTCGGGTGGGGACTCTAAGGCAGAGTATGACTGGATGGAGGGTGTGACATATTGGTCAAACTTCTTGAGATATAAGGATGTTTTTGGGGATGTGGCTGCGGCTGCGGTGAATAGTAACTATAATGATTTAGCGGTTGTTTCGAGTAGTGACCGAGGGAATGTAGACCAGTTTTTGGAGGTGAGTAGAGAGATGGATATGTTGGACTTTTCTCATATGGGGCATTCTGGGGCGGGGAACTTTGCCTCCGGGATTGATGGTGTAGACAATGGGGTGATGGGTTTGGGGTTCGAGTTCGAGGGGGACGAAGCGGGAGAAAACTTTAATGGTAATGATCAGTTAAAGGAGGATGGGGAGAACGGGTTTTTGTGTGAAGAAGTTGATCCCAAGAAGAACAACTTGAAGAAGAAGAGGAAGGTGATGAAGAGATTGGAGAAGAAAGCATGGGGATTTGTTGTGAACCAGCTAGGGCGGTTGAAGGATATGGAGGCTCATTTTGAGAAACATGAGGTGGAAAGAGAGCAGGAGTGTCGGAGGTGGGAGCGTTCGAGATTCGAAATGGAGAAGAAATGGGAACAAAAATGGGAGGAAAGGGAAATGCAAAGGGCGGAGCGGGAGAAAGCCAGGGAGAAGTCGAGGAAGCAAAGAATTCAAGAATGGGAAGCGATGGAGGAGGAGAGACTCGAGTTGGAAAGAAGAAGAGAGGAAAAATTGAATCACGAGAGAGAATGGGAGGAGAGGATGAGCAAGAGAAGAATAGAATGGAAGAATAGGATTGACGATATGTTGAACCAGCACCGAGTTGAAATGAATCAGATCCAGACTCGGTTTCTTCACGACCAGCAAAACCTTACCGCTCAGTTACTTGGCATCATCTCTCAATGGACGGCTACTGCTCACCCTTCTGCACTCTCTGATCACACTACTGCTAGTAACCATTATCTTTCACAGATGATGCAAAGTTTACATCATGTGAACGGAATCGTTCACGATGGCACGAGAGTTGAGGCAGACAACCAAGACGATCAATTTATCGTCGATGGTTGACATCTCGTCTTATGAACTCCATCCGAAAACCATGTGGAATCTGCAAGAATATTTGCAGCAATGGATTAGTCTGTAAAGGTCTGAGATAGATGTATGCATTCAATTTTTACTATCTGGTGCTAATCTGTTTAGCTTGAATTGAGACAATAAGAAATAAAAGTTTCCTCTTTATCTTTTATTCTTACCTTCTCCTTTTATGCTGCAGATTCTATTTTCTTTTCTCTTAGTCAATAAAATTATACAAAATTCACTAAGCTTTATAATGTCACATTGCATTTCCCGATATATTTGCCCCTCTCCCCTGTTATATATAAGAACAAGCAAGCTAACAAGTCGGGTTTTGGTTTAGTTCATGAATTCTCGCATCATTCGGGAGACTCCGAGAGGGACAGGATCACCTTGACAGAGGTAAAGTAAAAACTCTTATTTTTCAAAATTTCCCCTCTTCTTGTTCTAGGACGAGAATGGTTTGTGGTTGCGCACATGGGAATCGTGTTTACATAAGAATAATGATTTATTGCAGTTGATCATTGAGCATAAGTTCAAATTTATAGGTGTGGGACCTGTGGTATTGTTGGTGAATTAGGGCGTTATCAAGCTACTTGTTGATCTAGATTAAGATTATAACAGGGAACACATTTGAAATTGCTTTGTTCTGCCTCAAGAAAAGAAGTTTCAAGTTCTGAAAAAGCATATAATATTAGCTTGAAGTTGATATTTGCAGGCTCCTATAAAAAAGCGCTGAAATATGACCTTATAAATGAGGGGAGAGTTCGATCCTTTAATCCATACTTGTAAGAGATTAATATCTGATCATTTGAACGATGTTCATTTTCACATGTAATCATGTTGGATAGTGACGAAAATGTTGATATTACTAAAGATCGAAGGTAGTCACGAGATGAGGAAAAATTTGAAGTGAAATTATATGTATATATTGAATGCCTAATATTAGAGTGTTGAAATTGTTTGGGTCCCATTCATATCTAGTCATTTGAACAATGTTTTAACTCGACATGTTATATGAAAACTTAAAACATTATTGAATGTAGTAGGTAGTCACGCGACATAAGAGTAAAGTTTAATTTTTTTTTTTTTAATTTTGAGAATTTAGTAATGCATTCTATTTCTACATATTTGTCAATTGACCTATCTAGTTGCATGAATTTATATAATTAAATAAATAGTAGCTTATTATTATTATGTAATTATTAAAATTTTAATGAAGTCAAAAAAAATTATTAAAATGTTAATAGATATAAGATTATAATTTTAATTAGCTACATTGAAGATTTAAACCTTTTCATTTTCATTATACGTTTATATATATTTAAAATGAACCGTTCAAAGAATGAAATATTTACTAAAAGAGAAAGGTTAAATTATAAAGATAGTCTGATAATTTTAGCACTCTCTCTATTTAGTTTATAAATTAAAAAAAATTATTATTATGTTTTCTAATTTCAAAATTTATCTTTACTTAGTACCATCATTAAAAAAAATGTTTACATGACATACTTGATAAATTTTGATTAAATTGAGGGCTAAAGAAGATTTATTCAACTATCTATTTATTTATCATAAACATTTAATTTCGACTTGATATTCATGATATAATATTCTAAAATTTATATTATTATATCTCCTAGTCAAAGTCAATATAATATTGACATTGGTTAATTTGAAAATAGTTCGATAGATGATGCCTCCATTATCTTTTCATAATAATAAAAATAATAATTAATTAATTAAAATCGTAGGTTAGAAGTCCGATTTTATATTTGTGATCCAATATTACAATTTACAAAAGAATTTATAATTCTAGAAAACAAAAGAAATGGCAATTTGTGTTGGGAGGGTGGAGATGCGACGCACATGATTAAGCAGAAGAGCAGCGCCGCCCTCTACCGTCGTCGGCATCTTCATCGCCGGCCGTCGTCGATCGCCAAAACTCGGTTACTTCTTCCATCGACTTTCCTGTTCTCTTACCTTGTAAACTCTGCAGTATAGGGTGAAATTTGGTTTTTGAGGATGAATCAGATTTGCAAGCGCTTGCTTCGTGTTCGAAACCGTCTTCCTTCATCGTTCAGCAGCAGCAATGGCCATTTCCCGTATGTAAGTTCTTCGATTATACCACCTCTGCATTACCCTCCCAAGTTCGCGCTCTCGATTCCCGCCTTTTCGGGTTCGATTACGTTTTTGGTTCATTTTTATTCAGAATTAGGATCTTACTGTACTCTTAGTGAAGCTAAAGTGGAAGATATTTCGGAAAGCAATGCGGATAAGGTACATAGAGCTATCGTGGATAATTCTTACGCGCATCATGACATGGAGAATGCCCTTGACCAAGTGGGCGTCCATTTGAGTACTGATTTAGTTGCTGAGATCCTCCATAGGCTTCGTTTTGATGAGAAATTAGCGTTTAGATTCTTTACATGGGCTGGGCGTCAAGAGAATTATTCCCATGAGCCTTGTGTTTACAATGAAATGATTGATATACTTTCCAGCACTAGGTACAAGGTCAAGCAGTTTCGAATTGTTTGTGACATGCTTGATCATATGAAGAGGAATGGCAAGAATAATGTTCCTATTGATATTCTATTTGGGATTTTGAAGAACTATACAGAGAAGCATTTGACTCACTTGCAAAAGTTTGCGAAGAAGAAGAAGATAAGAGTGAAGACACAGCCGGAAATCAATGCATTCAATTTGTTACTGGATGCTTTGTGTAAATGTAGTCTGGTTAAGGATGCTGAAGCTCTGTTTAAGAAGGTGAAGAAGAAACTGAAGCCGGATGCAAACACTTATAATATATTGTTCTTTGGTTGGTGTAGAGTTAGGAATCCGGGAAGAGGGATGGGTGTATTGGAAGAGATGATCGAGCTCGGCCACGAACCTGATAATTTTACTTATAACACTGCTATCGCTTCCTTCTGCAAAGTGGGAATGCTGACAGAAGCAGGTAAACTCTTTGAGTTCATGAGAACGAATGGTTCTACCTTGTCTTCTCCCACTGCAAAGACTTATGCAATAATGATTGTAGCTCTTGTTAAGAATGGTAGAATGGAAGAATGCTTTAAGTTTCTAGAACACATGATAAATAGCGGTTGTCTTCCCGACGTTTCTACATACAAGGAACTAATTGAAGGGATGTGTTTGTCTGGAAAGGTTCAGGAAGCTTACATATTTCTGGAAGAGATGGGAAAGAAAGGTTATCCTCCCGATATTGTTACTTATAATTGTTTTCTTAAGGTTCTTTGTGATAATAAAATGAGTGATGATGCAGTTAAGCTTTGTGAAAGAATGATTGAAGTCGGTTGTTTGCCCAGTGTACAGACTTATAACATGTTGATTTCTATGTTTTTCGAGATGGGTGATGATGATGGAGCTTTCCAGATTTGGGTTGAAATGGATAAGAACCGTTGCACACGGGATGTTGATACATATTGTATAATGATTGAAGGGCTTTTTGATTGCAACAAAGTTGGAGAAGCATGTTTCCTTTTAGAGGAAGTGGTTAACAAGGAAATGAAGTTGCCTTATCGTAAGTTTGACTCATTTCTGATGCAGCTCTCTGTTAACGGTAATCTCCAAGCAATCCACCGGCTTTCTGAACACATGAGAAAATTTTACAACCCTGCCATGGCCAGACGTTTTTCTCTGAACCAAAAGCGGATGAGCTTGAGTTTGAGAGGAAAGTAACAAGATTGGTTTGGAAGTAGTATCCAAATTGCTTCTCACATTGGAAGTAGCATGCTAGTTTGAGAAGCTTTCAAGTTCCATTGCCTTTTTAAAGTGCTCCTGTGTCACACAACAGCATTTCTGGACAATGTCCTCTAAAGAAAAGATACATATGAAAGTTCTTGCAGTGAATAGGGTATAGGTTGATGTATCTTAAGGAATTTCCAAATTTAGACTCAGAATCTAACTCTCTTAGTATGGTTAGGTGGCTATAACTTCAAGGGAGCTGCCTCAATTAGTGATCAAAATTGAAGGGCAGAATGGAATTAAACAAGTAAGCAACCGAACCTTCCCCAAAAAGGATTGGATGAACGGTATACTTGTGCTGTTGCAAGGGTTTAAATTCATTTCCCTTCAGAGGCTGAGGTCGTCCTTGAATAATTTCGAGATTTTATATATGACATCCTCTTCATGGTTTATTTATTTTATTGGACATTCTTGGTGCCTTTTAATATGTTAAGAACCATCTATCATGCATTGCCAAACAAGACTTGTACAATAGCCACAACATTTTTTTATTCAGAAAGAAGGTAATACAGATACAGTTTCCAACTTGCACATGGCCTAGCAGATTTATGGAATATGACACTTTCCCATATGTACCTTTATATACATGTTACAACTATGCGCATTGTACATTTCTCTTCAGGATCAAGCTGCAGAAACCATTAAGGGCAGCTAATGGTTGCCTTGTAAGTGGGATTTCTTTTCTTCATTTCTCTTAATACGTTAGCTCAAAGGTCTGATCTTCATCACGGTATCCACAATGATGTGCCCTATTTCGGGGTATTTAAACTCTAAAAATTTCTGGACAGTAGCCTGAGAGAGACAATCCTCGTTCACAGCGACCGTTGAGGGAAGAGCAAAAAGCACTTCATTGCCGTCTTCCTCAAGCTGAAGGCCAAAGATTTGGCCAAAGACCTGAACAAAAAACTGTAATTATTTTGCTGAGAATGTAGAACAAACTTCTGGATATAACCAAATTAAAACCTCTGACATCACAGAAATGTCAACAACAGCAGTCTTTCAGCAACAATCTAATTCTATTACCTCGTAGTCTCTAGTTTATCGGAAAGCTTGCAGCTATGGAGGTAGGTGCTAATTGTGTATCTATAATGTGCTTTTTAGTTGTCGAAAATATGTTACAAGTTATCCTTGCTTACCGCTTGCATCTTCGAAATAACTGTGTCATTAATGGCAGGGGACTGTGTGACCAAGTTAACTACAAAGAGACCTTGCTCAGATAGGACATCTTTTGCAGTCTGAAGAAATGATTCTTCCAGAAAATCGGCTGCAGGACAGATCATTCCAGAGCTATACAAGGAGGAAACTTTTTAAGGTACATGAGATATTTTGAACTATAATAATCCCAAGTTCAAAATTGCGTTAAATGATGTCCAAGAAGTCAAATTTCACCTCGTGTCGAAAGAGTCAACGTCGATGATTAGTATGTCGATCCTCTTGGTTTTTAATCCGTTGATAGCAGATGCTGCCTCAGTTGGTGAGCTTTTGACTTCTTTCAGAAACTGGACTCCATCAGCAATATGCACCTGAAATGCCAAGAAGAATCCAAAAAAGGTAATTAGCTTCTTTCCAAGTTGATATTCGCATAGAATGAATGATAATTTCTCTATAACATTACTTACGCCAAGGGATTGTCAGTAAAGTATGACAGCCTTAAAACCTCAAACAATTTTATGTAAGATTATCGAGAACAAGAATTGATGACAATAGACACCCATATTAAGTAATAACCTTCAAATGTTCGTATCTACAAGAATTTATGCAATGACCTTCAAATGTTCATCTTCGGTAAAATCAAAGTGCTCCTTCGCAAGACCAAGGATAACTGGATCCAACTCCACCACCTAAGAAAATTAGTATCCATCAAAAGAAATTTTTGGTTTTCTTTATTCCTTTCTTTTCTCTTTTTATTTATTTTGTTTAGGGGGTAGCAATTTACGTCAATGTCCAAAAAAGGCATGGAGGCATGTAGGAACATCGGTAATAGACCTGCCCCGAGCCCGACAACTACTGCGTTAACCTGGTTGACATAATATGTTAATTTTCTGAATAGAAACCCTGTGAAAATGAAGTAGAACATTTTTTCTTCTCTTTTCCTTTCAGCCAAACAGCGTTAAAACAGGTAGAAAGCTAACTGTATTTCTTGCTGATGTTGCAGTTTCCAGATGTTCAGAGACTAATGTAAACCCTGAAATAATCCCCATATGATAAAAACTTGCCAAATAGCCATGATCCACCTTCAGCTGCTCGCTAACTTCTATTTCATTTTCCAACAGGATGAAGAAGGGCCAAGAAAACAGAGCATGTCAGCAAACCTGAAAAATTGGAACGCGGAAAGCTAACACTCATCAGAAATAAGGTTTCGATTCCCGATTATCTCACTCACTGGCAACTTTCTCAGGCGACCCTTGTTCCTTGATCAGCAGAGCTTCTGACTGCACTAGACTTTCGGTTCTCTGAAAGATCAGGCGGCGGAAAATCGGAGCTTCAGTTGGTAAGAAGCAACTGGCATCTCCTCTTATTTTTTCATACATCACATCTTCCACCTTTACTTGTCCTGTTATTGAAGAAGTGACCTGCAAAATTGCATCTAAGGTGAAAAATGAAAGTATTTGATGCAGTTCTAACCTTTTTTTTTAATATATATATATATATATATATATATATATATATATATATATATATATAAAGTTTAGTACTACTTAGGACTCGTTATTTAGATTATAAAAAGTGTGTTGAACCTGGTTTAGAATAGTGCGCTGCCTGATCCCATCGCTTGCCATCATGAAGCTGTAGAATGCTAATCAATAAATTGAGGAAAGTTTTTACATTGAAATATCAATCTTTTACGTATGTTTATTAATTATTGATGTAACGGTATATCAAATAAGGGACCGAGATATAGCGAGATTATTAATGTTTTGACTAATAAATTTTAGGGATGCTTCATTTCTCATCTCATAAAGTTCTAACTTCTAAGATATTTCCCTTCTTGTTATGGTTGAAGTTGAAGGGAAAGCCAGCTAGCTTTCTCCTTCTCTCTCTTGTTTTTTACTCTCCTAGAAGAAGATTTGCAACTCTTTAATGCCAAAATAAAAGGTGGAAGAATTACCAGACCTATTATTGATCCTATGAGATCAGGTCATCTGAAGTAGAGGAAGCTAAAGAATCAGTTGTGTCTCATTTTATAATCATCGGAATAATTTTAAGCACGGGCTATTTTGGTCTCTATACTTTCGATTTTTGTTATTTTAGTCCTTGTAATTTTAAAATGTCTATTTTGATCTATGTATTCTCAAATTTTTGCTCATTTAGTTCTTCTATTTTCTTAACATCTATTTTGCTCCGTGTACTTGTAAAAAGTGACAATTTTGGTCCCTTAATTTTCATTCGATCGTAGTTGTAACATGACATTTACTCGTAATTTTTTTGGGAAATGTAGTCATAAAATTGTATTAAATGATTTTCATTATGTATAAAATTTATATTAAAATTTTGTAGATAAGGATCAAGATAGTCACTTTTTAAAATACATTGTTCCTAAACTGACGTTTTGGAAGTATGGAAATTAAAATGAATAAAATCGCTAAAAAAGAAAGGCATTGTATTGTTTGAAGTAGCATACGAAATTTGAATTTGTTCATCGTGGTTTTCAGCCTCGGGTGCCAATTGCTTCACTAAGGGACTCAAATCTTTCTGCAACCCATAAAGCCGATGAAATTAGTAACATTTTCCATTAGGGCAGTATAATAAATAAGTAAAAAAAAATTTAAATAATAGTGTCGCTGTTTAGGCTATGATATCGTTCATATTTATGGTTGTGAGAATAAGTCTCGGGTGCATAATTTAATTGGTTATGTCATCTATCTCAACCTAAAAGATCATGAGGTGAACTGATAAAACTCATAGAGGAGAAATATAGACAACTTTAAATTTATAACCTACATATGTTTCAATTAGAAGACATTTTACTTTATCGATATTAATATCAACCGAATCAAATTTAAGTTATAGTTAGTACAATTATTGAAGATTCAAGATATCAATCATATAATTATATCGAAATTGTTATAAAAGGTTTTGTTTTTGTATTTTTAAAACGTACGTTTTGGTCCATGTATTTTTTTAAAAATGACTATTTTGGTTTTTATTTATAAAATTTTAACACAAAATTTATATACAATGGAAACCTTTTAATACAAGTTTATGACTACTGTCAATAAACTTAATGAGTGAATATCATACTAAAATTTTGATACAAATAATAAGATAAAAATGAAAATAAATAAACCAAAATCGTCACTTTAAAAAAATATAGAGATTGATTAAAACAAATGTTACAAAAGTACATGGACTAAAATAAAAAAAAAAATTGAAAAGTCTAAGGAGATTAAAATGAATATTTTCAAAATACGGAAATTAAAATAAACCGACAAGTATAGGACAAAAGAGTATTTAAACAAAAAATATTTCAATAAATAATCTTCATTTCAGGAAAGAAATTAACTCACAAAAAAATATAATAATTGTTCAATGTATAGCATGGGATCAGTAGTCACCTGAATAGTGTCCATGCTGACGTCAGTGTGGCTCTTGTCTAATAAAATCTAAATTTTACAACAGAAACAATTATTCAGTTATTTTTGTACCATTAACTCACACTTAATATTTCGATAAACAAAAAAAAAACCTTACACTTAATATTGTTAATTTTTGTAATTACAAACTCTATTGGGTACTTTTTAGGTTAAAGAATATTTTAGTTGATGTACTCTCGTTTGAGTAACGATTTAATTCTTGAATTTTAGTTTGTAACCATTTAATTCATGAATTTTAATATGTAACAATTTAGTTATTGTAGTTTAAAATTTGTAACGATTTAATCTCTATCGTGAAAAATGATTTAATAGTGTGTTTTATATATATAAATCGATCAACTAATGAAGAACCAAATCTGCTTATAAATTATAAAAACTAAATTGTTATATATAATAAAAATCGACACTTAATTTTGATGAGATTTTTCACGTTAGGGACTAAACTATTACAACTTTTAAACTATAGTGACTAAGTCGTTACATATTAAAGTTTATAGACTAAATTATTACCAATTTAAAAGTATATGAACTATATTGTTTTTTTTTTTTTTTACTTCTGGACACAGGAAGACTTGAATCTGGATCTTGCGTATAAACACCCAGATCCCTTGGCACTGCAACAACACCTCAAGGTACTTATATGAACTGTATTATTACTTCAATAAAAAATGTTTTTTTTTAACTTATAGTAATTATTTTCATAATTTCTCTGGAAAATAGTATATTATATTTCAATATCCACCTTATTTCTAATTTAATATTTACTTTAAATAATAAATATCAAATAGAGAGAAAACATACCATCACTAGGCGAGCTACTTTTGAGCTTTTAACAATCATCCATTGTCCTTCTTCAGAAGAAAACGCCCATTCATGACTTCGATTCTAATTATAAAAAAAAAAAAAAAAAAAAAAAACCAGACATGCATTTAAATTCATATGTTAAAATTTGTATTAAAGATTTCAATTATGTATAAAATTTATGTTAAAATTTTACTAATATTAATCAAATGGGTCACTTTTTAAAAATTCATAGACTAAAACGAATGTTTTGAAAGTATAATGAAACAAAATGAACAGTTTATGAAAGAATAGAGACTAAAATGAACAAATGTAAGAATCAAAATAGTATATAAAATTAATTTGATCAAAAAACACTTTTGGCCCCTATACTTTTGGTAAAGTAACGATTTAGTCCTTAAACTTTAGTTTGTAGCGATTTTGTCCATGTACTTTCAAATTTATAACATTTTAATCCTTGAACTTTAATATATAATAATTTAGTCATTGTAATTTAAAGTTTGTAACGATTTAGTCATTATCGTAATTTTTTGTTTGTTTGCTAATTTTTATATAAATTGATAAACCAAGGAGGGACTAAACATGTTTACAAATTATAAATATTAAATTGTTATAGGACAAAACTTTACACTTAATTTTAATAAGATTTTTGAACTACATAGACTAAATTGTTCCAAACTAAATTAAGTTTATGGACTAAACCGTCACTTCAATGAATATACAAAGACCAAATGTGTTTTTTAACCCACTAATTTCTAATATAAATATTTAAATTTAACATAGAATACTAATATCAATAGCAGATAAATGATATCGAAAAAGTTCAAACTCAAGCCTTTATGAATCAAATAAATTATCTCTAAACTCAAAATTAAAGAGTTAAAGCCGATAAAATAGGGCATGTCTACTTTCTTTATATATATATAAAATAATTATCAAACAAAAGTTAATAAATAATAATTTTAAAAAGGGAATCAAATTAAAAAGAGTGACCTTGGAAACTATAAAAACTCGAAATTTGTGAATGAATGGCCCAAATTGGTCCTTAGCATCAAGAACCACAGCTTTGTAGCTGAATTTTGAGATCCCTTTTTCACCCAAAATGACACTAATCCGCCGCCCTTCATCAAGTTTCTTCGAATCTCCCATCTCTTTTTTTTCTGCAATTCGCGAAAAAAAATCAAAATAAAAATCAATTGAAAAGGAAAAAAAATAAAGTTTAAATATTATTTTGATATTTGTATTTGTACTTTTTTTTTTTAATTTGGATTCTCATACTTTCAAACCATGTATTTTAATCTGTGTAATTTCAACTTTTGTTTATTTTAATCGATGTATTATCAAAACATCAATTTTGGGTCTTTTTATTTTTTAAAAGTTACCATTTTGGTTCTTTTCAATCTTTTTTTATATGTGAGAGTTAGAGCCAACTTGTGTATATCTCGATTAATTTCACGGAATAACTATTTATCCCTACTACGTTTGGTCTATTTTATTTTTATTTTTTGAATATTTCTTTTGATTATAATCTTAATATGACACTTCACGTACCTATTAGGGTCCTTCAAATATAGCCATAAATTTGTATTAAAGATTTAAGTAGTGATTAAAATGACCCTTATTAAACCAGATGACCAAAACAAACGTCTTGAAAATGCGACCCAAGCAAATATAAGAGGGAGAAAAGTAGTATTAAAAAAAAAAAAAGAATAACAACACTGCGTGAAATTGAAATAACAAAAATTAAGTATAATACAAGGAACGTTACATGATTGAAATATCAACTTCAACAAAGTCGATGTAGGTGGTCGGAGAGTCGGAAACTGCCGCATCCTGGCCGGAGAGAGGTTGAGGGAGGAGGAGCTCCGCCGTCAAGGCCTTCGGCCGGCGAAGAACTTGTCCCTCAGGCCATGAAGGAACTCTCTATTATTCACCATTTCTCTCTCTCTCTCTCTTTTCTTTGTAAAGTTTTGTTCTCTCAAAGTTTCTTTGTTCCTTCTTTGGTATCATTCAATTTGGAAAAAAGCCCTTATTCTTCAATTATTTTCCATGGGATATTTTATTACCACTTTTTAAATCCAATTGATTAAATTATAAATTTAGTCTTCAAAGTTTGAGCGTGTGTCCTTAGATAGATATTAAATTGCTATCGATATGTCAAACACTTCCATCGACATTTCTATACGTTGATGGTTTCAACATTGACATTAATGGATTACCCAAAATGGTAAAATATTTATTATGAATATTTTATTTTTATACTTTTCTAGAAACATCTATCGACATTGACATTTTATTGATATTTTCATCGACATATAAAACCTTGATTTAATCATTAGATTTAAAATATATATATATATAATAACGTTTCTAAATTTTAGATTATGTTTTTATTTAGTCGTCCTTAAATAACGGTAAGATGTAGTTGACTATAGCTAATGATATGATATATTAACATTAGATAAATTTTGGTTTTGTTCTATGTTAGTTAAACTTGACATTAAACATGTAGGCTAAATGCACTAAGACATTAGGACAATAAGACCATTAGAACTCTTTGGTAGATGTGTAAGCAATTTGGTTTAATTAATTTGGATTTCAATTTAATTATAAGAAAAATTGAAAACCAAAATCAGATACTAAAATTGTTTTGAAACGTGAAGTGAACTAAATTAGGTCAACTATACGAAAATTATCCCAACCAAACCGACCGATTATTTTCAATTTCTTTTTTAAATTATCGCCTTCAACTTGAATTTGATCTCTTTTTATCTCTCTCTTCTTCTTCTAAGGAGGGCATTATGGTAGTTTTGCAAAAAAAATTAGGGCTACTATATATATATATATATATATATATAAATTTAGGTGGTCCAAAATGAAACTTGTTAAAAAAAATCTAAAGGCTACTTTATTAATTATTTATAATATGATTTCAGCTTGATGGAGAGAGTGCATCACATAAATTTATATTAAAAATTGAATCACACTGATTTTTTTGTTTTTTTTTTCATTTTTGAGTTACCTCGTAGGTGTTATTTGCACCGTTGAACTATATAATTAATTTTAAATTTATTAATTAAATTTACTATTGGTTGAATTAAATTTTTTAAATAAATATTTAATGAATTTCTATAATATGTGATATGCATTTAAAGAGAGAGAAATTGTCATTGTATTTTTCTTATTTAGGAGAGACCATATCTTTGAAGGCATGAAAGATTTCATTAGATAAAATAAATAAATGAATAAAAGGTTCACGATTTTATGTGATGGTTGCATTTGGAAAAGAGAGGTCCAAAATTCAATTATTTAGAAGATATTTTCTTTTTAGTACAATAATTTAGAAGATTCGATACAATTATTAAAAGACGATAAAACATAACTTATTATATATCTTCAATCTTTTTTAGGGCATTATTATTTATTTGGGTGGGAAAGGGATGGGATGCCAATTTCGACAGTAACATATTTTTTTTTTCTTATTTTTCGTTTTTTTTCTTTTCAAATAAAAATAGAATTGTGTTAGTAATTATTTGTTGTTCTTTTTTTTTTAATAGATTTGGTAATAAAATATTGTTTCTCATCCTCTAACATTTTAAATTAAAAGGATAAATTTTTATATTAAATTTAATTTTTTAAATCAAACATTCAAAATTTATATTTATATTTATATTTTTAATATTTATGATGTATTTTATAAGTTAAGAACGATAAAATAATGCTTTTATTTATATTTAAAAAATATTGGAAATGAAAATTAGAAACAAAAAAATAAGTAAAAAATAATTTATTATTTCTAAAATTTCTGCCCACTTAAAAAAAATTTCCTTAATAATGAAAAAGGAGGAACATGAACAATTACTAAACATTTTTAAGAAATTAGAAATAAAAAATAAAGAAATTAAAAAATGACAACCAAGAGCCCCGTGTCACAATCACACTTTAACGAGACTCAGGAAGCGATTGTGTGGCACTTGCTTTCACCCTCTAGCAAGTCAGCCAATGCAGAAACGAATAGCCGGTGGCACAAAGGCTATATGTCGCAACCTCTACCCCGTTCTCGAGAAAACGATTTTGGAAAACGGGGTTAGAGAAAAAGGTTTTGGAAAACGTTTGTAAGCATTTTGGAAGTTGTTGTAAGCTTGAATGCAAGAGAATAGATTAGCGGCAAGACAAGAATACAACGCAATGTAGGGAGGAGACTAGCCTCCCCCTGGGCCCTGTTGCCTAAGTGAGCTACTCCATGGCACATGCGTGTGTCATGGCGTGGGCGAGCGTTGCAAGACCAAGGTCTTGGGCGTCTTCCTTCGAGAATGGGAATCTCAAGGACAGTGTCGGACGGCACGAGTGTGCCGGCATTGCTCCTCGTCCCATGGGCTGGAGGTTGCACATAGGGGCCGTTATGCAGTACGGTATGCTCGAACGACAAGGCACGGTCGCGGGAGTCGACGTGCCATGTTCATGTCCGGATGGATGGATGTTCGAAAGGTCCCGATCATAAATACAAGTCCATGGGTCGGTTCTCGGTAGGCGTGCCCAAGAGTTCAGCGAAGCCCGATGACATCCCGATGCTCGGGGTGGCATCCTACAGTACCGGTGGGCACCCGGTAAGTGAGAAAAAGCTAGTCTTGGCCCGGTAAGCGGCAAGACTCATCCCGGTAAGGTCCTGGCTCATCGTAGGAGCGGGACAGTCGAGTGATCGAGAGCCAAGATGGTTGGAAAAGCGAAATGAAGCTGAGTCGAGGGAGAAAGAACCTCGTCCAAGGTCCGACGAAGCCACAAAGGGCGTGAAAAGTAGATTGGGGCTAGAGTTCCTCGTAAAGGCTGGCCATGGTCGAGTTTAGATCATGGCGCCGCGCGGTTGAAAAATGTACGACCGTGACACCCCACAACCACAAAATTGTCCAGTTTAGTCAGCCAGCACTTATTCCTATTCAAAATTCCCAAAAAAATAAGAAAAAGAAAAATCAAGCTTATTGATTTGACTATATACTCAAGTTTAATTTAGGGGTTTAAATTTAATGAAATTAAAATTTCAAAGTTAAATCTAACTCATCAATTTAAGTACCAGATTTAATCAATATTAGCCAATCGGAACATAATCCGTAGTTAAAGTATTTCTATCTCTTTTAAGATGTCGTAAGTTCAAATACAATTTTCTACCATTTTAACATAGAAATCATTCATTCCCATGTTTAAATAATAATAATACTTCATAAGATGTCTAATAATTTAATAAATAGCGCAAGCGTGACCGATTGAACTATATGAATTGATAGATTACCTCTTTAATTATTCTCCACCATACTTAAATTTCATTTCAATTTAGTGAAATAAATTGAAATAAGAGAGAAATATATAGACGGTTTTTGCCCTTAAAAAAATGGATAAGAAGTTTTTTGTCATGTTCTATGTTAAGTCACATTAAATTAGTTTGATTTAATTTTTTTTCTTTTTAAAAATTTGGGATTGATCCCACCATGTGAAGAAATTATTGCTCTTAGATATTTCAATTGGAAAATGACATCTATAGCACAAATAGTTTTAAGGTAAGATATACTTTTCGTTTTGAGAGTTGTGATTGATGTGTATTTAATCTCTAAATCTCCGAAAAGAATACGTAATTCTAAAATTTAGAAAATAATTATAAACCATTGACTATATTTTTTTGACCGTTAGTCGCGTAACAATTTTTTATTCCAAACATTCACTTTATAGATCTGGAACGACGTTTTAGATGTAGACGATATCGATTTGGAAAGGCGAGGAATATATATCCTTTATTGATTAGAGACGTGCCTTCCTCGCCTTTCCAAATCTAGATGAGAAATGTTTGTTTCTTGTTGAGGAGAAACGGTCATTTTTTCCCTCATTTATATAAGCAAGTAAATTGCATCCATAATATATATACTCATTCAAATTTTCATTGGTTTAATGGAACAATATCAAAATAAATCATCATCTCTAGGGACTAATTTTTCTTTTTTTTATAAAGAAAAAATATATATATTCATGAATGATGGAGTTTGTATTTATTTGCTTGGAAATTAAAAGCTAATTATGGTTGTGAAGAAAAGTAAGGCAATGACTATTTTTGCCTTTTTTGTTTCCTTTCTGACTACAATATTGAGGGTGGACATCGAATTCTAATAACCTTTCAGTTGGAGATATATGTCTGTCCGCTTTGATAGTAATGACTATTTTTGTTGACCCAAGAAAAAAGTCATAATTTATCTCCTCAATTTCTATAAGCAAATTAATTATGTTTATATTGCAAATGTAACTAGTTAAGATACTTATTTCCAACCACAAGGTAGTGAGTTCGAATTTCTACCGTCCACTTGGTGTAAAAAAAATAATAAATAAAAATTACATCCATATTAAATAAACTCATTCAAATTTTCATGGATATAATGAAACAAGAATTTAGGGATATCCATTTGAATAATTCATAAAATCAAATCTTTAATGTCACTATGTGAAACTCATTAAAATAAATTAATATGGACATTTTTCGGCAGGAAATAGCATTTATTTCGATATTTAATGTTACTATTTGAATCTCATTAAAATAAATTAATAAGAGTATATTTCAGCAATAAATAACAACTATTATTTCTTCTATTGGGGTTGATATTTAAATTTTCATACTCCATATTTATTTTATTAAAAAAATTATCAAAATAAATTATGTCTCAAATTTAAATTATCAAAATAAATTATGTCTCAAATTTTAGGGACTAATAGTTTTTTTATATAAATAAAAAAACATAATCTTTACTTATTAATAATGGAGTTTTTGGCTTTTTGCATTTAGTTGCCGGGAAAAGTTATGGTTGTGGAGAAAAGTAAAACAATGATATTTTTGTTTAATATATATATATATCTCCCTATCTAATCATTTTGGTTCACCCAAATTATTATTATTATTGGTTCGACTATCAAATAATTTGCTCTTTTTTTTTCATATAAAAATATTCATCTGTATAATGAAGGAAATATTGAATACTAACTATAACTTGTCAAAATTACCATACCACCCTCATTTTGTGTTGAATTAGTCTCTAAACTTTAAAAGTACACTATCATCCTAACATGTCCGCACTTTTAATTACGTGTTTATTAAATTCCCGAACTTTAAAAAATGTAAATTAGTACCCATTTTTCAGCAAGTGTGTTTGGGCCCATGATATGTATCAAAATGAAGTAGGATTAATTTTCTCTATAATATGTAGGGTTTTTTTTCTTTCTTTTTTTTTTTGGTAAAATTACAAAAAATTCAGAAATTGCATAGACTTGTACCCATCTTGACAATGTTTCGCGGGTCCACTATTTCTTATCTCTATAGTTTCTAAATGAGATTGTTCGACTCCACTAATAAGTTGAGACCTACAAAATTCAAAATTTAAGTACTTGATTTAAAGATATTTTTCCCTTTATGATATCTATAAGAAGTGTCCGGACCAGTTTATGCGCACATCTCGATTAATTTCGGGAGAGAACTACCTAATCCTACTATATTTTATTACCAATAAAACATATAAGAAATTAATTTCTAAGTAGGCGACACTGTAAATAGTGTTATGTATGAATCGTTCGAAGACATTTTTAAAGTACAATAACATAATATCAGATACAAATCTTAAAAGTTTACGGATCAAACTTATAATTTAACCTAATAAGTTAACATATTTACGTTAATGCCCCCATATGAAGATCAATTCTCTATATAAGGGGATGAAACACAAATCAAAACATGCATGAGCTAAATCAAGATAGTATAAGCTTTGAGAGATAGAAAATTAAAAAGAATATGGGGAAGAGAGACATCTTGGAGAGCCTAGGAGACTTCTCCAACAAAGAAGGTTGGGACAAGTTCTTCGCCGGCCGGCAACTCGACAACCCTTACGAGTGGTATGTCGAGTGGCCGGAGCTCTGCGACCTCCTTCTCTCTCATCTCTCTGCCTCCTCGGCTTCCCAAATTCTGATTCCAGGATGCGGTGTTTCCCGCCTTTCCGAACACCTCTACGATGTTGGCTTTCAAAGCATCACCAACATCGACTTTGCTAAAGTTGCTATTTCTAATATGTCCCGTCGTAACACTCGTCAACGTCCTTATATGCGGTGGCGCGTCATGGACATGACTAGCATGCAGGTGACTAGTTTTGATAACTTTTATTTTATAAATCAAAGATTCTATATTAACTATTGAGCTACGATCGGGTTGGCTAGTAATTTTAATAAAATAATTTTGTGGGAAAATATTTTGCAGTTTTTGGATGAAAGCTTTGATGCAATTATTGACAAAGGAGGATTGGATGCACTTGTCGAAGCTGAGGATGGAGCCATGCTGGCAAATCAATATTTGTCCGAGGTTTTCGGCTTTTAATTTTTTTATTTGATGGTTACAAAAAAAAATTCTAATATCATATTATAGTTTTGTATTTATAAATAATTTTTTAGTGTTAGTAGATCGTAAAAATTTACTAATCATCATTAAAATACTACTTTTTTTTAAGTATCACAAATATTATATTAAATTTAAATACGTACTATTTTCTTCTCTCAATTTGTGTACTAATTTTATTTTGATTTTTTAAATTTTAAAATGATATTTTTAGTCTCTCAATTTTAAATTGGTCTCTTAAATATTGGTATAAAAAAATTATTTTATCTTTATCATTAATATTTATTAATTATCTAACATGAATTTTAATCGTTGCACATATACATTTACACATCAGGTAAATAAATAAAAATATGAGAACGGTAAAGATTAAAACGATTTCTTTTCTTTGAGTTGAACAGTTATAGGGTGGAGTTCGAACCATCAACATTAGGAATAACAACGAACATATTTCTATTTGTCTATACTCGAGTTTTGGATTGATTCTCTTTTTATGACGTGTTCAGATGAAAAGGGTCACCAAATCTGGAGGGAAATTCATTTGCTTTACCTTTGCAGAACCTCATGTTTTAGGTACTCCTCAATCTTTTCTCTTATATTATTTTCCACCTCATTTTTTATATACAAGATTGAAAAAAATAATAACAATAAATAAATAAACACCTGTATGTCTCAGGTTTTTGAGCTGTTTGAAAAATTATACTCAACTTGGATTGTATTTGATATTCTTTAGTTTGAGTATTTTTATTGACTAAATAATACTAAGATCTGTATGCTAGAGAATTCAAATATTATCTCTTGTTTTTCAGATCCACTCAATCAGATGGATTCAATGAATATTTGTTTGGCAGGACGTTGTTTCCAAAAATTATTTTCGGATTCTATAATTGAAAATTCTGATTTTTATGTTTTGCATATTTTAAATCTAAGACTTCAAAATGCATAATTATATTTAAAAAGATAAAAACTTTAATAAATATTGATGTTATAAACTTATTTAATTTTGGTTAAAATTAGAATATTTAAAATATAATATATTATAAATTATATAATATTGTGAAATATTAATTCCATCAAGATTTATAACATTAATATTTTACATTAAACTAAATATTTAGTAGGATAATCAATGACTTTGATTTTTTTTTTCTTCCGTTTAGATTCAATTTTCATATCTGCTACCAAATACATTATCTTAACCAAGCTTACCGTTAATTATTTCATTCATTTTACACTTTAATAAAGTCATTTCTTCGAACCCGCCCTTCGTCGGTTTTCAGGTTTGCTGTTCTCCGAGCTCCGACGAGGATGGAAAACAAGTATTGAGGCAGTAGCTGAAAATTCAGCAAAAAAAGCAATATATCCTTCATTCATGGTGGTTGCTGAAAAGTCTGATGACTCTACTTCTTGCCACCCCTTGATGGCTTCCCTCGCTCTTTCTTCTTTCCATTTCAATGCCACCCAGGTAAATACAATCATTTACATCATTTTATTTTTCATTTTATTGATTCAAATAAAACAATTTATAAATTTCACTCGATAATTTTAATACGTATTTAGAAAGATGTCACAAACAGTGTGATTTTTATTGTCAATCTAAACTTAAGTGGTTAGGATATTATAACCTCAATCTTAAGGTTGGAGAATCGAGTTGACTTTATACCATAAACTAATTCTTCTATTAATTAGTCCGTATAAAGGGGCGAGAATTCAAACTTCTTTTTTTTTAGTAGAACATGTCGGGGAGGGAATTCGAACTCACAACCTATTGGTCAGAAGTATATGTCAATTATCGCTGAGCTACGCTCGTTTTGTCTATATTAAAATGGATTTATTATTCGAAGTTTACTGATCATTGGATGACTAAACATTCACCCATATATAATAAAAGTTTGTTTGAGAATAATTTCAAACCAATTAGTTTTATTTTTGTTCGTTTGGAACAAATTTTTAGTGAAAATATTAATAATTTATTTAAAATTTTATTATTATTATTTTCATTATAACGGTTAGAAACATTATTTTAAATGTCGATGTCGATGAAATATCGAGATCTCAATTTTATATAAATGTTGGTAAAATGTCGATATCAATAGATATTTCTGAAAAATTTATAAAAATATAAGAATTCTAAACAAATATTTAAATTAACAAATAATTAGTTTTTCACCAATTTTTTTAATAAGTTAAAAATTGGTAATATTACGATTAGGTTCATATTAGTGATATTTTGTTGATAATTTTTTATATTTTGTCGATTTTTTTGTGATGCTATATTGAAAATGTTGATTCACCCTTCTTGTCAATGTCAAATCAACATGTGAAAATGTCGATGGAAATATCGATGTACCGATGAAAATTTAATACCTTTGCTTATAAATAACAAAAATTTGAAGATGAAGATTATTCGAAATGATATGTAATAAATAAAATAAAAAATTCCATGTACGTGTGTTTTAGGCTACTGAGTTCCACGAAGCGGTAGAGAAGGAGAACAAAATCCGAGAGGAGTATTCAAAGGGCAATTACGCCATTTCACACTCGCTCGAAGGTGTGCAATTTGGAGACAAGAGAGAACCAAAGAACCTTCACAAACATGCTTGGATCAAACACATTTTGGGTGCAAGAATGCTCGAGGAAGCCATTGCCTAAGAAAAACACAATATTTCTAGTTGGAGAAAAAAAAGAGTGGGTATATGAAATGAAATTATGTGTCATAATCTTATGTAATGGTTTCGAGTGTCGTAGAGATAGTTCAACTAGCAAAAATACGACTCGTCTTGGGTTCAAATCCTTCTACCTTCAATTATCTTTGTCGGGAGAAATAAATGTACGTATTAGTTATGTGTGGGAGAAGTTATATGCAGGTGTGGAATGTTACCGTGTTTATAAATAAATGAATATGGTGTGGTTATTGTGTATACTTATATCGTTTGACTATATAGGGATAATTAATGTTCTTCATCACCATTTCATCTATCTTTATTCAACAAGAATCAGTGAATATACCATATTGGAATGAGAGGGATCCTGAGACTATGTAAACATGGTTAAAAAAAATTTAAAAGAATTGTTAGTTACTATCTATACTAACAAAGTGCACATTCTTTTTCAGTAACTCAATCGTAAGAACTCCAAAGTTAAGCATGCTTGACTTGTAACAATCTTCGACTAGATGACCTCCTAATAATACATGCTCATGAAATAGCAATGATCATCTGCTCGTCTAGTTTATTGGAGATTTGGAGACTTAAGATCTGTTTGGTAATGTTTTTGTTCCTATTTTTTGTTTTTTCGTTTCTGTTCTTATTTCTATTTCTCATTTCTTGTAAACTATTTTTTAAATAAATAAATAAATAACGGTGTTTTCTATTTCTTATTTCTTCTTTTATCGAAAATATACATATATTTGCTAACCATTCGTGAGTGGACATAATTTGGCTATCTTCTTTAATCGCCGCAAATATACTTGTTTCTTAATTTTAATACATCTTATTTCTTAAAATAATAATAATAATAATGAAAGAAGGGAAAAAAAAGAAGTGTTAAGAAGTTTTGTTGGGCTAGGGGCATTATAGACCATATTTTGGGCCTGATAGCCACCAAAATGGTAGCAGAATTTTTGAGAAATTTATTGGGTTGGATCATTTTTCTTGTTTATGGATGTACATTTTTATAGAAATAATTTCAAAGAAAATTTAAATAAAATCGTAATTGCAAATGTAACCTTTCCTAAAAATTCATTAACTTGATTTGAAAAAAATAATCAATTTTTTCGTCAACTATAGCTGTCAAAACGAACGTAATTCAGCGATAATTGATATATATCTCCAACAAAGAGGTTATGAGTTCGATCCTCCACCTCAATATATTGTACTAAAAAAAACTTAGATTTCACGATGAATAGAGATATATCATAATAATTAAAATACATATTAATCGATAATTCAATACATATGTCCTATTTTTGTTGCTATGTTTTCAAGTAAATTGAACAAAATGAGAAGTTACAGGCCATTTTGGTAACATTCTTATTTATTATTTCATATTCTTTGTTTCTAAAATTTGTATAAAATTTTGGAAATATTTCATAAAAATAATTACCTAACACTTATATTTCTATAAAACTGAAAATAAAAAATAGAAATTCAAAAATAGAAACATTTCCCAACAGCCCCTGCATACCCCTACATGTTTTTATCTCTAGCCGATCTATTGCTTATTCATGGTTGAAAATTACTAAATGGACCTGTGTCTTTAATATGACCTAAGAGGCTAAGACCAAAAGAAAGAAAAAAATATTTTTTTTTTTGTTAAGAATTACATTTCAAGGGACATAGTTCAATTTAGAAAAAAAAAAAAAAAAAAAGGTCCGTTGGTAAAAGATGAACATGCAATATATCATAATTAGGGGTGTTAAAAAAATCCAATGACCGGATCAATCCAACTCACCTGTACGATTTAGGTTCAGTTGGATTATAAACTTGCCTAGATTGAGTTGGATTTAAACAAATGAAAACTCTAGAAATTAGATTGGTTAAATGGTTCACCTAAAATAAATTTGGATTTGAACTTAACCAACCCGAACTTATAATTAATTTTTAAACAATTTATTCTTTTACTTATCCTAAAATTATATATAGATATATTTATTTTAATTTTATTTCATTCAATAATTTGATTATTTATTCTCCAACAACTTTATAAAAATAACTTTTTTAGGTTTTGGGTGTAATTTTTCGCTGTATAAGCTCTTGAATCAATATTAGAAAATATATAAATAAATGTTTGAGACTATTTATTTATTTTTATTATACAATATTTTGAATGAGTGACTTGAATAATGCGAACTAACTCAATCCAAATATTTTGTGATTGAGTTGGGTTGGGCTGATTCATTATTTAATAAGAGTTATTTGGGTATAATAAAATTAATTACAACTTGAAGAATAATTGGTTTGGGTCTAAAAAGTTCTTCAACCCAATCCAACATCCAACCCACGAACACCCCTACCCCCAAAACGATACTAATTTTTCGGGGGAGAAAATAAGTACTAAATGACGAAAATACCCTTATATGAGGCCAAAAAGACAAGGAGGGAGGATGTAAACTTGTGTGGGATAGGGAATTTGTTTTGGAGGTTTGAGAGGGCATTCATGTGATGGTGTGGTGCCTTAAAACTACCCCTAGGGATTGGAAAGCAACTTGATGAGAGAGTTGAAAGGATTTCTCCCCACAAACATAAAACCCAATTGGGGAGGGGCTATGGAGATAGAGTTTGGTTGATGTTTCTTAACTCTCTTGTTGGATTGGCTACCATTAACAACATATTCTTAGAGAGAGAGGGAGGAGAGAGAGAGTACACGTTTGATTGAATCGGCTACCATATCAGTGTTCGTATAAAGACATTCTCGAGATCATCTTGGATACATTCTTTCTTTTTTGTTTTTTGTTTCATTATACAAGAAAATGAGATTTGAACCTTCGATCTCAACAAAGACCATTAGTGTCTTATCGACTGAGCTATATATGTTTGGAAGAACACATTTTTGCTTCTTGTAAAATAAAAATGTGTATAAATATAGGCCTGTTAATTTCTTGTTTATTGTTTTCTAAATGTATAAATAAAAATGGAAAAAAAAAATTATTGATCAATCCTATTCTTGTCTCTCTCAACTTTTACCAAAATTTACATTTTTGTCCGTGGACCTTGAAATATTGTATTTTGATTCCTAAACTATGATCAAAATTTAATTCATTTATCACTCATAACATTTTTTATTATTTTTTACATAAATTTTAGATCACCTATTTCAATTAATCTTAGACTCGAGGTATATTGTACTTTCCACTTTAGTTTTATTTTTGTCCTTGTACTTTCAAATTATTCATTTTGATCTTTATATTTTTAAATTTATTTATTTTAGTCAACGTACTTTTAAAATATTTATTTTTATCCTTGTAGTTTTAAAAAATAACTATTTTAATTTTAATTTTTAAAAATTTAATACAAATTTCATATAAAATGAAATCTTTTAATATAAATCTATATTTACATTTTAAGAGATTTTGTGAGGATAGTGTCACATATCAGGCCAATGAACACAAGTTAAAAAATACAGATACAAAATAAATAATTTAAAAATACATGGACCAAATTTAAAAATATAAAAACCAAAATAGTATTTAAACTTAAAAATTAATACAAATTTTATTGATGAGATAAAATATTTAAAAATGAAAAAAACCAAAACATAATAATTATAAAACTTTCACATCCCAAAATTCCATTCTAGTATCTATCAATGTTGGCAAAATGACTAGCTCCAATTCCACCTTGTGGCCAAAAGTGTACAACAAATAAAGAAAATTCATAGTGGGATTGGAATGGTGGGTTAAAAGATCAAACCGACGCAATGTTATGATATTGTCCGTTTTGACATAACTCTCACGACTGCTTTTTAAATGTCTTCCATTGAGATAATTGTCTCTGTCTATATAAAATATAAATCACTTTTGTGAGACTTTGTTTGCACATGATAAACCAATCCTTTCTTCTCCTTTTTAAATTAAACTAATGATAAATATAATTTAAAATTTTGAGGCATAAATAAAAAAAAATTTATTTAGAGACTAAATAATCCAAGTACATTCCATCATTAAATATGTAATTTAACAATAAAATAATTGATAAAGAATCCATTGCACGATTAAGACAGTGAACTGAAAGAATCTTTTCTAATTTAAGATAACTTTTTAGAAAAAAGGAACAATTAATTCCAACCAATTAAAAATATTTTTCAAAACCAACCAAGTGTTTGGTTAGATAATAAAAGGATTTTTGAAAATTTTAAAATGCTTTAAAAAATCACTTAAAGTGTGATGAAACACTTTTATTAAAGGTGAATTTGACCTATATTTTAATCATTTAACCATTTTTTTAATATGTTTTGATTAATCATCTCTTCTTTAAATGGGTTTTTAAAATCATTCAATTTTTTAAAATATTTTTTTTATTTATTATCCAACGCTGTAAATTTCATGAAAAACACTATTTGTTATCTAAAATCACTTAGAAAAGTATATATAAAACACCCTTGAAATTAACAATTTTTTCAAAAAGTAGGGATAGAAAAAATAGTTTTATCTAAAAAGCTTCTTTTTTTTTTTTCAAAACTCATCCCAAACATACTATAAGTTTGTATTTTATCAACGAGTATCAAAAGATATAAACTAAAAATAAACATAATTCCAAGCTTTTACACACTATCTAAAGTTTAGAGGCGAAGACAAAACTCGTAACCTAACGAGGAAAAGATCCAACAGCGGATGGAAAGAGAGATTTTTTTCTTTCTTTCTTTTTCATGAAGAAAGCTTAATTTTACTCTCAAGGAAAGTGTGCAATTTCCTTTTAAACTCAATGCCACCACCTGTGACATCTTGCAATAAAGAAGAATCAAAAAGGGAATAGAAGTAGAAGGCCGTGTGGAAAGGAGAATGAGTTAATTTTTGTCAAGTTTTCTTTTTTTCCATTTTTAATGTATTTTGCAAAAGAAAGCGCTTTTGGCCTAAGCGCTGCTTCTAAATGCAACACGCGTAAAGGCCAAAGGAGAGAAAGAAGAAGACGAGAAAAATGTTGCTTTCTTTGTGAGAAGGTTTCAACTTGGTGGTGTTAGGCTTGTGTGACTCTGGAATTGAAAGTCGAGTCAGTGTTTGATAGGTTGAAATATTATATTTTAATGTCCGTACTTTTTAGTTTTTATTCATATATTTTCAAAAGGTTTGTTTTGGTCCTTATATTTTTTAAAAAATGACTATTTTAGTCATTGTTGGTAAAATATTAACACAAATTTTATGCACAATGAAAATTCTTTGATGGAAAGTACTTGAGGCTACATTC
Source organism: Momordica charantia (assembly GCF_013281855.1). Classification (NCBI taxonomy): domain Eukaryota; kingdom Viridiplantae; phylum Streptophyta; class Magnoliopsida; order Cucurbitales; family Cucurbitaceae; genus Momordica; species Momordica charantia. The sequence goes on from NW_028275165.1 coordinate 17,524,570, forward strand.
TAATAAATATATTGAGTGTAGTGTCCTTGAAATTGTGATTGGAAAAAATGGGATGAAAAAATTAAATGAATGGACCACAACGATTAGTTTAAATATAAAGATCAAAATGAACGTTTTGAAAGTACATAAACCAAAATTAACTTAAGCTGAAAGTATATGAACAAAAATAGAATATTAGTTCTATTTCATAGGCATAACGAGAGTAGAGATTCGAATTTACCACCTTTTAGTTGAGAGATAGGTGCAATAGATTGACACAAATATATAAGATAATATATTTTTATATATTATCTATATTTGATAATTTAACTAGTTATAGTTGTCTTAACTAATTAAACTATGTCAAACCGAGCATAGCTCAAATGGTTAAAACACCTATATACTTTATGGACTAAGTTATTACTTCAAAGAACTTACCTGGACCGAAAAATAAATTTTAACCTAATTTTTATAAATGGACTATTAGGCCTCCCAACCTAAGCTTAGCTAATAAAGACTTATTAAAACTCTGGGAAAAAAAACTTTCTAAAAAGCTGAGAGTTGAAAGATAGTTTTATCTGTCAAATCGAGTGCAGTTAATTGGTTAAGCACTTATCTCCAACTTATAGGATGTGAGTTTAAATTCTCAGGTCAGTAGCAAGAAAAAAGAAATATAGTTTTATGCTTTCTAGGATAAAAGTTTAATGAAAATATGTTTCAGTTATTATATTTTAAATTTTATTTTTATTCCCTTGTTTTTTTTAAAATGTTTAAATAATTCAGTTTTAGTTTATTTTTATTAATGTGTCTTTAAAATGTCTATTTAATCCTTGTACTTTCAATTTTCGTTTATTTTAAAATTTGTATTTGGAAACATTAGCTTGATCTCTATACTTTAAAAAAGTGATCATTTTGCTCCCTTTATTTTTTATTATCTCATTTATTTTGATAAAAAATTTAACATGACATTTTACTGACTAAATTTCTTGAAACGTAACCATAAATTTGTATTAAATGGTTTCCCCACTATGTATAAAATTTGTATTAAACTTTTACAAATAGAGAGCAAAATGATTGCTTTTTAAAAATATATAGACTAAAATAAATAAAAATTAAAAATACAGGAACAAAATAAATATTTTTAATGTATAAAACCAAAATGAACCAAAATCAAAATACATAGACCAAAGTAGTATTTAACCTTATTTTAAAATTCTTTCAAACTTTCATAATAACAATTAAAATGATTTGCATATAAGACTAAAAATAAAGTGACCTAATAAGGAAACTAGTTATGTATTCATTGTAGACATTTGGATGATATAAGACACTTCAAATTAGTATATCTCAGTTTTAATGGCATAAAAGCTAAAAAAAATATCTCAAAAATTTTTACAAAGATGTTATGTATATACATGTTTTAAGAATAAATTCATTATTCTTTTTTCTTTCCTCACATTACTAATGTTTAAATATTTTGGGAAAATATTTTAGTGGACAAAAATATATATATATATATATTAATATTGTTTACATAGCTAACTTACTTTTAAAATATTATTTTGAATAAAGTGTTTACACAAATTTCAAAAATGGTACTGAGTTATTCACCGTTTCTTAAGAATTGTTCGATTGTTATTTTAAATTAAGCTTCTAAACACTACTTTTATTCATTGAATCATATTTTAAGAAACAAACTGATCTAAGTCAAATTTTGAAATTTTAAAAAGTATATATTCTCAAAAAGATTTTCCTTTTTTTAGTTTGGTTAAATATTTAAATGTATTTTGTAAAAAGTTAAAATATATTAAAGAAATTAATGAAAGGTAAGAATAGTTTCAAACAATTGAAAATTGAAAACGAAAGGATTATTAAATAAGTTTAAATTAGTTAACTGTATATTAAAATAAATAGTTTTAAATTCTATCATGATATTTATAATTTTCGACTGATCTGATTTATTTTGGTTAATATATTTTTAAATATTTATTTTGGTCTATATACTTTCAAATTTTTCTTTATTTTAGTTCATATAATTTTAAAACTTTTATTTTAATTCATATACTTCTAAAAAGTGACTATATTAATCTCTTTATTTTTATTTTTTATCTTATTTCTTTTACTTATAATTTTTGCATGACAATATATTAACTAAAATTTTTTAAATATAAATTTGTATTAAATATACATTAGGCATAAAATTTGTGTAAGAATTTAGTTTTCATAGATGTGGTAATCTTCAAAACACGACTTTTCGGGCATAAATTACATTTACGTTGAGACAAGAAAAGGTGCTCCAACGACAATTTGCTACTACAATTTTATGAATATTTCGAAATTATCATTATATAAATAATGAGCTAAATTATAAAATTTGATGCTTAAAATTTGAAGTGTATTTGATTTTAAAAGTTTCATATTAGTTCGTAGTTTTAAAATTTTCAATAGTTAAACTTCACAATAAAAAGCCTATAAAAATTAAAAATTATAACAAACATTTAAAATAGTAAATAAATATTTATCTTTAAAATTTATTGATATTAATATGGTGTGTATATTAATGATATATTTCTTTTTCTTTTCTTTTCTTTTTTTGTTAAAAATGCATACTTTGGTTGAAGTAATAATTTAGTTCTTTAAATTTTAGTTTACAACTATCACCTTAAAGTCTCAAATTGGTAACCATTTAGTCATTACTATCAATTTCAAAGTATGTGTACTGAACCGTTATAAACCAAAATTCAAGAACTAGATAGTCCTTTTTTAGTACAATATATGGGGTGTGGGATCGAACTCACAACCTCTTAGTCGGAGATATATATCGATTACCGCTGAACTATGTTTTCTTTAATCTACTATTTTTTAATAAGGAGAAGAGTGATGGGGCAAGTTAGATCGTCATTTTAATAAAAGTATAGAAATCAAATATATTTTATAATTTATTGTTACTAAAAATGTCTCACTTCTCGCTGTCGAAATATTGATAGAAATGTATACGTGTCGACGGAAATTTAATACGGACGGTTGCTGCACCCTTTTCTAAAAGTACAATATTTTAAAATTACTTTCCTAGTTTCCAGGCAAGAATATAAACAAAAACTGATTCAGTTAGAGGGGGAGAGGGAGAAGTATAATAAGAGAGCGAAAGCGGCAACTGCGCATAGGGATACGCACAACCTTGGAAATAGTGAAAAACTCTCACAGTCACCCGCGCTCCCATCTCCGCCGTAACCACCGCCGCAACCTCCGCCACAACCTTCCGCCACGTGTACTTTCTCTCTCTCATCTCCACTCCACTCTGTAATTACCGAGAACTTCTATTTCCCTCCGTTTCCTGTTTTCGAGATCGATACACGATCCTCTGAATCGAATCGAGATTTGAAAAAATGGCGGGGAACGAGTGGATAAACGGCTATTTGGAGGCGATTCTGGACACCGGTGCGTCCGCCATTGAAGAGCAGAAGCCGGCGGCGGCGAATCTGGACAGAGGCCATTTTAATCCGACGAAGTACTTCGTGGAGGAAGTGGTGAGCGGCGTCGATGAATCGGACCTTCATCGGACATGGCTCAAGGTCGTCGCGACGAGGAACACGCGCGAGCGGAGCTCCAGGCTCGAGAATATGTGCTGGAGGATTTGGCATCTCACGCGCAAGAAGAAGCAGGTTCTTCTTCTTCTTCTTCTTTCTTGCGCTCTCTTTTTCGTGATGAACAGAAACAGCGATGATTTTCGTGACAAACTTCTCTGTTCTCTGTTTTCTGTTTGGCTTTCTTTCTCGTGATTGGTTTTCATTTTAGGTTAAATTACGAATTTGACCCCTCTCCCGTTTCTTACTTAGTATCTTAATTTGAATTTCTCAATTTGGTTAATTATGATTTTAAATCGGTTTCGCTGAAGCAATGACATTTAGCATCAAAGACTCGGATTATTTGGTTTAAACTTCACAAATGGTCCATAAACCATTCTCGACTTGCCCCTATAATTTGGATTTTGGTTTTAATAGGGTCTCGAGAAATACTTACTCCTTCAAAGTGGAGGGATCTTATCCTTAGATCTGTCACATTTTTTAATGGTAGGAGAAACAATATTTAGCGAGCTCGTTACTGTTGGAATTTTTAAACTAAACTTGAAAATATAATTCAACAAGCAAATAAATAAATGACTAACATGTTTATATTTTACTTGGTAATGTCTCGTAACGGTGATAAATTAAATTCAAATCATAGTGCAATTGTGCTCAAATTATAGGGAATTTAGCTTTTTGTTTTATCTCTGTTGGAAAAATATGTGGCTTTGTTTCTTTTGCTTTTCCGCCGTTGATGTGATTGGAGAGATTTTGGTTCGTTTGATTGGATGATGGCCGTATCGCATCGTTTGTTTCTACTCATTTATTGGTTAGAAATTAGAATCTTTGAAATATGACGGAGAGCTTACCCACAAGCCGTTTGAGGAGTGGCTGAGTTTTTTGTCGTATTCTATATATTTTTAAAATAAATATTCAATTATAATTTTAAGGCCTCCATTTAATTTGGTTATAATAATATTTTGGCTGAGCTTTCATTCATTTTGGTAATGTAATTTCAACTTTGATTCACTCTATACATCCAAAATGCTTTTAAAAAGTGATCGTTTTTGCCTCTATTTGAACAAAATTTTAAAAAAAATTATACATAACAAAAACACTTTTTTTTTTAAGTACAACATTGTGGGGGTGGGATTCGAACTCATAACCTTCTGGTTAGAGATAGGTGCCTTAACCATTTGAGCTATGCTCAGTTTGGCTAACAAAATCACTTTAATACAAAATCATTGTTACATTTCAATAAATATAGTGAGTATAGTGTCATGTTGAAACTAAGGTAGAAAAAAATATATTAAAAACAAAATTAAGGGACCAATATGGTTATTTTTTTAAAATATAGAGACAAACAAATATTTTTAAAGTACTGGGATCAAAATGAACCAAAGCTCAAAATATAGGAACAAAAATGAATATTTTAAAAATACAAGGATCAAAATGAATCAAAACTCAAGATATCTGAACCAAAATAGTATTTTAACCTTTAATTTGATGTTATATAGTCCAATATAATTTCATTTCGATTCTCTCCGAAAAAATAAAAAAAAAAATCATTTAGATGTCTTGATAAAGGTGGGGTAAGGAAGGAAGGTAGTAATTGTCGGATTTGTCTTAAACATTCAAAAGGTTATTTTGAAAAGTTGATTTTAAAGTTTTTTCCTTCAGCTTTGCTCCGTTTTAGAAGTAAAATACTATATACAATGTATATAAAAAAAATTAAATGTCAAAATTGGCCCCTTATGAAAATTTCTAGCTCTGTACTAAAAAAACAAATTCTTTCTAGGTCTACCTTCGTTATTAGTAAGATAACTAATCAATTTGAAACTTTTAAAAGCACGAAATCAAATTTAAATAAATCAATAAATCAATAAGACTATTTTTCTTTTTAGGACACATGTGGGCGGAAATTCAAATCCACGGGATAAAATTCAAATCCACGGGATATAGTTTAGGTGGACATTAAGAGATTTAACCCAAATCATAAAGAAAATTTTGGGACTGGGAGCCAAATTTAAACCAATATAAAAGTTTTGCCACTAGAATGGCGATTTAACTATTTGGTCTTTATTTTGTTGGAAAACAACTTAGGCATGAAATATGGGCAAGTTAAGGAACCTCCTAGGATCCAAAATTAAAAGTGATTCAATTTTCTGCCCCAACCTTATGACTCAATTGCAATGGCTGATTATTACATTTTTCAAAGAAGGCTAAATTGTTACAAAAGCCTAACAACTATATATTATGATATTGCATTATCACAATGAGTTTGCAAAGTTTGCAATGTGCTTCTGTACTTTATGTTCTTTTGCCTGCAATGGCTAAATACTTTTTGCATTTAGAGAAACTATAGGACGTCTATGAAAGCTCTTAAAAATCTGTTCTACATTTTTGTTTTTGATGTCTATGAAAGCTTTAAAAATCTGTTCTACATTTTTGTTTCTGATGTCTATGCAAACTTACAAGAAAGAGAGTGAGTAGTTTCTATGGATGCAAGCTTCATCTTGAACTAGCATTATTATAAACACAACATTTTCTGTTGTTGATTGCTACTTGGTGCAATCAAAATTTGTTGTGTACAGTTGGAATGGGAGGAGCTTCAACGGTTCACAAATCGAAAAATGGAGCGGGAACAAGGACGGATGGATGTAACGGAAGATATGTCGGAGGACTTATCAGAAGGAGAAAAGGGGGATGCTGTGAGTGAACTCGTGCATGGCGAGACCCCGAAAGTAGCGTTCCAGAGGACCATTTCCAACTTTGAAGGTTGGTCGGAAGATAAAAAGGAAAGTAAACTTTATATTATTCTCATCAGGTACTCATTTATCTAATTCAACAAGGCACCTACATGACTTAACTATATGTTTATCCTCCAACATTCTTGTGTGATCTTCGTTGCCAGCTTGCACGGTTTGGTTCGGGGCGATAACATGGAGCTCGGTCGTGATTCCGACACTGGTGGACAGGTGCAGACTGATGTCACTAGGAGAAAAGTTTTAAATGATGCTTAGATTAGATTTGTATGACCTGATATTGTTCAAATGGTGTCTCATTGTTCTAAAAGCAAACATTTTTCAGGTCAAGTATGTTGTAGAGCTTTCTCGTGCTCTAGCACAAATGCCGGGGGTATATAGGGTGGACCTTTTTACTCGGCAGATCTTGTCACTAGAAGTTGATTGGAGCTATGGCGAGCCAACTGAGATGTTAACTATGGGTATTGACAATGGAGATGGCGATGTCGGAGAAAGCAGCGGAGCATATATCATCAGGATTCCGTTTGGTCCACGGGATAAATATCTCCGCAAAGAATTACTTTGGCCCCATATTCAAGAGTTTGTAGATGGAGCTTTAGCTCATGTTCTTAATATGTCAAAAGCTTTAGGTGAACAAATTGGTGGTGGTCAGCCTGTGTGGCCATATGTCATCCATGGACATTATGCTGATGCTGGAGATAGCGTTGCTCTTCTTTCGGGTGCTTTGAATGTCCCGATGGTGCTGACCGGACACTCACTAGGACGAAACAAACTCGAACAGCTTCTTAAGCAGGGACGCCAATCGAAAGAAGATATCAACTCAAACTATAAGATAATGAGGAGGATAGAAGCAGAAGAGCTTTCTCTTGATGCTGCAGAACTTGTGATCACAAGCACCAAACAGGAGATTGAGGAGCAATGGGGACTTTACGATGGATTCGATGTCAAACTCGAGAAAGTGTTGCGTGCACGTGCTCGACGTGGGGTCAATTGTCATGGTCGATACATGCCGAGGATGGTGGTAAGATTTGCAGTTTCTTCATATTTTGTTACCAAGTTTACCGGAAGTAGTAAAACATGTAAAATGGCAGATTCTTGCAATATGTTACTTTTTAGGACATTCTAATGAAGAACTCAAGATTAAAGTTCTTGGCAGGTCATTCCTCCTGGCATGGATTTCAGCAATGTCGTGGTTCCTGAAGATGCGCCCGAGGCTGATGGCGAATTGACACAACTTACAAGTGACGGGTCCTCTCCAAAAGCAATTCCAACGATATGGTCTGAAGTGAGTATCAAATTTTGATCTACTTTCCTTTTCAAACTTACTAAAACTCTCTTACATTAGATTATTACTTCTCCCTTCAAGTTATATATTGTGTATGATAGGTGATGCGTTTTCTTACAAATCCTCACAAACCTATGATATTGGCATTGTCGAGGCCGGACCCGAAGAAGAATATAACCACTCTCTTGAAAGCCTTTGGCGAGTGTCGTCCATTGAGAGAACTTGCTAATCTAGTAAGCAGAATTGTGCAATAACATAGTTTGGTTATCAGTGAACAATATGGTAAGGTGTCTTGTGATAAATCACACGTTTTTATTTCTTCTGTAGACACTGATCATGGGGAATAGGGATGATATCGACGAGATGTCGGCCGGTAACGCTAGCGTTCTCACGACAGTAATAAAATTTATCGACAAATACGATCTCTACGGTCAAGTGGCGTATCCAAAGCATCATAAGCAGTCTGATGTTCCAGACATATATCGCCTTGCAGCAAAAACAAAGGTTTGTTTGAGATCATGAGTCTACATTAGCTTCCTTTTAACCATTACAATCACCGATGAAACATAAACTCGTCATTTGAAATTATGCCAGGGAGTTTTCATAAATCCAGCATTGGTCGAACCGTTCGGGCTTACCTTGATTGAGGTTGATTTTCTTTTTCTTTTTCCTTTTTTTTCCAGTTATCATATGATGTGTTCTGTGATTTACTGATCTCTCTTGAACGAGTGAAAACCTGATTGGATTTATGCCTTTGACTTATTGTAGGCTGCTGCACACGGGCTCCCAATGGTGGCGACTAAAAACGGCGGACCAGTCGACATTCATCGAGTAAGGAAAACCTGATCTCAAATTCTTATCATGAACTTATATTGTTACTTATACACCATGTTTTAATGATCATCACTGAACTGAAAAGCTCAAGGTAAATACTTTAATACTCCTGACTTGAAAATGCTGTTTAGATTGCGATGAATTTAATCTTTTATGATACTTTAATAAATGTGAGTAAGCATATGAACTTTGTTTTTGTGATATTAGGCCCTGAACAATGGTCTGCTTGTTGACCCTCATGATCAGCAAGCAATTGCTGATGCTCTGCTGAAATTGCTATCAGAGAAGAACTTGTGGAATGACTGTAGGAAAAATGGTTTGAGAAACATACACCTCTTCTCGTGGCCCGCACATTGTCGCACGTACTTGACTCGAGTGGCAGCCTGCCGTATGAGGCACCCGCAATGGCAAACCGACACCCCAGGGGACGAAATATCCACAGAGGAATCCTTCAATGATTCGCTTAAGGACGTGCAAGATATGTCGCTTAGACTTTCGATCGATGGAGAAAAGTCGTCGCTGAATGCATCAATCGATATAGCTGCATCCAGTGACAACCCTGATGTGCAGGACCAAGTGAAGCGAGTTTTGAGCAAGATAAAGAGGTCGGGGACTGAACCAACAGAGACTGAAAAAGGGAACAAAATGCTGGAGAATATCCCTGGAAAGTTTCCGATTTTGAGACGGCGGCGGAGGTTGATTGTCGTAGCACTTGACTGCTATGACACCAATGGGGCTCCAGAAAAGAAGATGATCCAGATGTTGCAGGAAATTATTAAAGCTGGTCGACTCGACACTCAAGTTGCACGGTTTACAGGCTTTGCTCTATCAACAGCCATGCCATTGGCAGAGACTGCAGAGTTCTTAAGGTCTGGAAAAATACAACTCAACGAGTTTGATGCTATAATCTGCAGCAGTGGAAGTCAGGTTTACTATCCAGCTTCTTACACAGAAGAAGATGGCAAACTGTACCCGGATCCAGATTATGCATCGCATATCGACTACCGTTGGGGATGCGACGGTTTGAAGAAAACGATTCGGAAGTTGTTGAATGCTTCTGATGAGGATTCTGGAAAGTCTCATAGTCCAATTCAGGAGGATGGAAAATCAAGTAATGCACATTGCATCTCCTACATAATAAAGGATCCTAGCAGGGTAATGTAGCTTTACTTGAGAGTATCTTTAAGCTTTTGGATTCAGTTTAACAAAGAATTTTCTTCTTTTCTTCTTTTTAGGCTATGAAAGTTGACGATTTGAGGCAGAAGCTTCGAATGCGTGGGCTCCGGTGCCATCCCATGTATTGTAGAACCTCGACGCGAATGCAAGTCGTTCCTTTACTCGCATCTAGAGCACAAGCACTCAGGTTTGACAACATACAAATTCAATATAGTCCATAAAAAGGTTTTAAGAGCCGGTTGGTTACGTTTTTATTTCTTGTTTTTGTTTCTTGCTTTTAATAAAGAAAAGTAGAATTGTATATAGTCCCAAGAACAAACAATATTTATATTTATGTTTTGTAGCCGATTAGAAACGAGAAACAAGAAATTTGTTTGGATTGTTTCTAAAAAATAGATACAAGAAACATAAATAGTTGTAAAATGCTTAGGTTTTTTTAATAAAATTTGGGAAAGAGAAAGAAGACATTACCAAACGAGCTCTAACTTCTGATCTTTTTCGTTTTTGCTCTTGTCGCTTGCCCGAAATCTACACTCCACTCTTTCATCAGATCATTTTGGCTAGTTAGCCTAGTACATATAAAATGATATGATGATCTCAACTGCATTCTTTTCATGTCGACCGTAGGTATCTTTTCGTGCGATGGAGACTGAATGTTTCGAACATGTACGTATTCCTCGGGGAGGTCGGGGACACCGACTACGAAGAGATGATATCGGGGACTCACAAGACGATAATCATGAAAGGGATGACGAACAAGGGGTCGGAAGAGCTGCTGAGGACGTCGGGAAGCTATGCAAGGGATGACATTGTTCCTGGTGAGAGCCCTCTGGTGAAATTTGTTAACGGGGATGCAAATTCTGAAGAGATTGCCAGTGCTTTGAAGCAAGTTTCATTGTCTGCTTCCAAAATCTGAGCTCTTCCAGTTGCCATTGAAACTGGTTTCGTCTGTTTTTCTTTTCTTCTCCTTGTTCTGTATAGTTTTTTAGTTGTTCAATCTAAGAACTTGCGATTGTTGGAGATTCTGTGTTTATTAGTTAATCCGTTGAGGACACAGGTGGAAACTCGTGTCCTCTATAGCTTAGGATTGAATTCCTTTTGGATTTTCAAACATCAATTCTCTCTCTCTCTCTCTCTTCACTTGTTAATTTTTTTTAATTATTATTACTATTTGGAAATTCAAATCTCCATTCATATATATTTTATATATATATACGATGGATTGATTGAGTTATATTGTAGTTGCTATTGTTCGTGTAAAAATAAATTTCTGTGAAATAAAAATATTCCATTTCCACCATCCATTTTAAATAAAAATCATAGTCTAATAAATAGTGGTTAAATTAATTTATTTCAAGAAATGTCAGATGGAAATAGAGAGGTTACTCAACAACTTTAAATTAAAACAATTTTTTTTAGAACTATTTAGTGACAAAAGGGAAGAATCAAACATATAATGACATTATAGTGTTAAAATATTAGTTACTAAATTTAGGTAACAAAGGAATTTATATATTTAATCTATTTATTAATTTAAATTTGTTTAGTTTATTTATAATTAATCAACGAACCATTAAGTTAGGTGACAGGTGGATTTCATATATTATTCTTTAAAATGAGGAACAATAATAAAAAAAATACATAAACATTATTATAAATGCTATGAGAATAAGATACTAAAAAAATGTAGATTTAGTTCACTGGATTCTCTTTTTTATATATATATATATATATATATATATATATATATATATATATTTTGACGCTTTTATGTCTCAATGAACTAAGGATGAACACAATCCAAAATATGAACGCTAAAATAAAATACCGATTAAACCTATCACAAGAATAACAATTAGAGTACCTATTGGTTGGATGTAAAAAATATTCACCCGTTGCAAAGGTTCTCTACTTTAATAATGATAGGTGTATGTACTATATTGACCAAAAAAAAACATGAGCCAAACAACTAAGATTAAATCAAATATTCAATCAAAATAGTATTTTCTCAATCTTGTTCATCAAAAATATTGGAATAATTTTTTTTAGTACAAAATATAGAGGTGTAGATTCAAATTCACGATCTTATAGCCGTAAATTGATGTCTTGATCAATTGAATCGTGTTCAGGTTATCGTAACTTAATTTGATTTATTGGATTATTATTTTTTACTTGTTTCTGTTAAAGAAATTAGAATTTATAAGTTATGACATATATAAATTATCTCCTAAATATTTGCAACTAATTAAAGATGCATTATTTGATGTATTGATATATGGAATGTATTCTTAGCATCTCAACATGCAAGAACAAAATGGAGGATATTTTGAGAAAGTGGGTTTATATTTTTAGGAATCCTCTAATGGGGAGGGTATCTCAATATGGTGAAAGAACATTGAGGGTATTTTATTCTCAATCTTTTTTTTTAGATCTAGTTTTCGAAAAAATAAAATTATTATAAAGTCAAAATATATGCTTTTTATATCAATATTTTAGATTTCATATTTAGTAGGAAAGAATTTAATTTTTTTATTCAACAATTGCGAAATGGGGACAAAACTTGTCTATCTTGAAAATGGGTAATATGTGTCTTAACTATTAAATTATGTTCGAATTGTTTATAATGATTTAGCTATTATACTTTAAAAGTATAAAGACGGAACAATATTCTTATGAAATATAGACAAGTGAATAAAGGTGATGATAGTTGATAGGGGAGGATCTAAAATTAGCAATAACATTTAAAAAAAACAATTTAAAGACTTCCACGATAAAAAAAATCTAGTAGAAATTGAAAATTTGACAACTTATAACTGAATAAATACAATTGTCCCCATTTATGACAAAATTTGAAATTTTTTAGAGAGAATTTATAGTTTCATTTAAAATTTTAGGTTTAAATATTATTTTAATTTTGTATTTATAAAAGGTTTATTGTTATTCTTTTGAATTAAATACAGTTACAATCCCTGAGTTTTGAATATAGGTTTCTATTTAGTCACGACTGCCTTATTTATTTATTATTTTTTTACGAAAAACAAAACTTGCAATAAAAATGTTTTTAATCTAAGATTTTCCAGGTGAAGAAAAATCAAACCATTATAGGAAAATAAGATGCATTCTTGCCGAAAAAGTAAGTAAATAACCAATCAGAAAATTCTTTCGAGAAAAAAAAAGCAATAGAAAAAGAAAAAACATGGCAAAAGGAGGGCGCAACTTCTTCTTCTAGCGCCCACTCACCCCTGTTTCCAAGTCGAAGCGCAGCCCTCCGAAATTCTCCATTTCTGCTCTTCATCCTCTCGATTCCGGCCGGCGAAGGTATCTAAACGAGGAGTAACTTCGTTTTTCCGACGGATTGATAGTGATGGGAGACGTCTCAGGCGACGCCGGCGGCGGCCGAACGAAGGTCACAAAGCTTCCGGTTGCCGGAAAGAGGAATATTCTCATCACCAGCGCTCTTCCATACGTCAATAACGTTCCTCACCTCGGCAACATCATTGGCTGTAATGTTCTTTCACTTGTGTATATGTCTTTCCTCCGTGTGTTTCAGTTTGATTAATTACGAATTGTGTTGTTTCTTCGAGTTTATGAATGTTGGAGTTTTAATTGTCTGCTGTTTGGTTCTTGAATGGAGATTTTTGAAGAATTCTGTCGCCTTTTGAGTTGATTGTTGAAGGTTGAATGATATGTTTTGTTTGCATTTGATTCCAATATCCTGTTATACTTACTGGATTGATTTTATATGTAACATGTGTGTGTATAGAATTTTGGTTTGATTCTGTTTTTATTTGTGTAGGTGTGTTGAGTGCTGATGTTTTTGCTCGGTACTGTCGTATTAGAGGTTACAATGCGATTTATATATGTGGAACGGATGAGTATGGAACGGCGACGGAGACGAAAGCCATGGAAGAGAAATGTACTCCTAAAGAAATCTGTGACAAGTAAGATTTTTTCTCAGGTTTCTACTCGTCAAGTATCTCTTCAGTTTTGGCGGTAACTGCCTTCGTCTGTGATTCAGGAAAATAGTTCGCTCGGCTTTCTATAGCTCATTTAGTAGATAGTGTATACTTCCGTAAATATTACAATTTTAAAATTCTCTTCTCTTCTTAAAACAGATAGAAATCTAGATGTCTTCTGGACTCAGATAGTTGGTTCAAATTTGCTTCATGGATTTTTTTCATATTCACATGATGTTGTATGGTTCTGGGTTTTGTATGCATGTAATTTCGAGGAGCATTTTTCAAGTCTATCTCTTCTGTACTCCATAATGGTTTAATTTGGCTGAATCATATGTACTTGTACCCTTAAACGACTTTTCAGAATGAACTTTTATTTTTGGGGCCTTGCAATCTCTCTCTTCCTTTCTTGAATGCCACTACCTGCTTAGACTTGAATTATATTATCTTGGTAAAGATTTGGACCTTGTTTAACTATTTCTGCACTGTTAGGTACTACGCAATTCACAAAGAAGTTTATAATTGGTTTGGTATTAGTTTTGATGAATTTGGGCGGACATCATCTCCACAGCAGACTGAAGTTTGCCAAGAAATATTTGGCAAACTGTTGGAGAACAATTGGCTTTCTGAGAACACAATGCAACAGGTACATAGTTATTTATTACTTGGCTGTTATATTGATCTTCTGGTTACTTATGGTTGCATGTACTTGTGCTGCTGTACTTCTGTTCACTGATTTCATGCTGGGTATTTATTTACCATAATTCAGCTTTACTGCGATACTTGTAAGAGATTTTTAGCGGATCGGCTCGTTGAAGGAATCTGTCCCACTCCAGGTTGTGACTATGACTCTGCACGTGGTGACCAGTGTGAAAAGTGTGGCAAACTTCTAAATCCAACTGAATTGAAAGACCCCAGATGCAAGGTACTTGATGGATTTGCTTGGCTTGTCTATAAAGCCATGTTTATAGCTAAAGAAAACAAAAGTTAAAATGAGTAGTGTAATTCAATAACATCTGTAATAGTTTTTTAGGTATTTGATTTTACCAGTTAGTTCATTATTTCCCCTAAGATTGCGACTTAGTGTTAATATTTGGCAAATAGGTCTGTCAAACAACTCCACGTATCCGTGATACAGACCACATGTTTCTTGAACTTCCTTTGCTAAGAGCTAAACTGGAAGAATATATCAACAAGACGTCTGTAGCTGGCTCTTGGAGCCAAAATGCTATTCAAGCAACAAATGCTTGGCTTAAGGAAGGGTTGAAACCCCGGTGTATTACTAGAGATCTTAAGTGGGGGGTCCCCGTTCCACTTGAAAAGTTCAAGGACAAGGTTAGTTGTCATTTCAATCTTATAATTGTAATAGTTAGACGAGTATCCAAATATTTGTTAATTTCCATTTCAATTTTGTTAGGTTTTCTATGTCTGGTTTGATGCACCTATAGGGTACGTCTCCATTACATCATGCTACACAAATGAATGGGAGAAATGGTGGAAGAATCCAGAAAATGTGGAGCTTTTTCAATTTATGGGCAAGGATAATGTGCCTTTCCACACTGTAGGTGTCTTCCCTGTTAAACTTCCTTATTGACTAAAGAAAAGATCTATACTATTTATTTATTTACTTTTTGAATGATTTAAAAACGGCATTTTCATCTTAACTCGTGGGAATTAAGGACCAATGTGGCATTTTATCTGAAAATATTTCTCTATTCCTTAAAATGAAAATTAAAAAAAAAAGCAAATTTATATGCATTTGGCAGCAGTTAACCTAGAAGTCGTGAATTTTGGGCACACTTCCTAAAATTAAAAGATCTTGGAAAACACTAAAAAGTTATTTACTATTTTTTCAAATTTCATTTTTTTTTCAAAAGATAACTTTTTCATTTTAATGATAAACAAATATTTTATTGACAAAATCTTTGACTTTTCGTATAGCCAACCTCATGAGATTCTAAAGATCTAAGAGGTTTCGAAAAACCTTATTAGGTTATTTTTCTTTAAGCACATTGGGTTGCCATCTACTTTTCCTCTAATCAAATAGTGTTATGAATCGGTCAATCTCTTCAAAGGGTATATTGTTGTTCATTGTAAAATACCTCTTTCCCGATCAGTGGAAATCAGAAATTTGAAGTTCCAGTTTATCTTATGAACTGCTGTTGAATTCCTTCAAACTGAATTACAGTTCTAATAAATCCCTCTCTCTCTATCTCACATAAATTGGAACTTATGTTTGTTAACTTCTTTGGAATATGTTCTGATTCAGGTTATGTTTCCTTCTACTCTTCTTGGAACTGGAGAAAGCTGGACCTTGATGAAAACTATTAGTGTTACTGAATATTTGAACTATGAAGCAGGTAACAGTTAATGATTTAGTTAGTTTTTTAGCCTATAATTCATCTGTAGGGATGCGTAATTTGTATATACTATTTGGAAACTTCTTACTGAAGACATTTATTCTTGGATTGCTTATACAGGAAAGTTTTCTAAAAGTAAGGGCATAGGAGTTTTTGGTAATGATGCAAAAGACACAAATATTCCTGTAGAAGTATGGAGATATTACTTATTAGCCAATAGGCCTGAGGTAAATTTGCAACTATGTTGACTCTGGTATTCTCTGCTCTATTCATAGCTTTAAAAAATTCTGTAATATTAGGTTTCAGATACATTATTTACTTGGGCCGACTTACAAGCAAAACTAAATGGCGAGTTGCTGAACAATTTGGGCAACTTCATTCATCGAGTTTTGAGCTTCATTGCCAAACCTTTAGGTTGGTTTTGTTTCTTTTTTTCTTTATCTTCCTATTTCTTTGTAATTACTTCCGCTTTATAAATGAGATTATCTTTGGGTGTAAATTGTAAACATTTATTTAGCTATATGGCGGAAATGAGTTTTGTAAATCTTTAAAGATGTCTAATAACAATAAGGTTAGATACTGATGGCCGATTGAGTATTTGTGCTTCTTATTCTAAAGAATCGACCATTTTCAAGTGGGAACCATTTTTTACTTCTATGAATGATTTACTTTTATCATGATATATTTCCCATCACTACATTGATTCCTATAAAAAAAGGCGAGAAAAGTTCTCAGAACTTCATTATGTTACTGTATCAAGAGTTGCTGCAGTTTCCTACAGCTAAACATATTTGAGTTCTCTATTACAGGTCAGGGTTATGGTTCCATTATTCCTGACGCTCCTGATGCAGAATCTCATGGACTAACAATGGGTTTGGCTGAAAAAGTTGGTAAATACGTGGACCAATACGTCGAATCAATGGAGAAGGTGATTTTTTTCTCTTAAAAAATTGAATTTTTGTATTTTTGTTATAGTAGCAGGATATCTTGTGACATTAAAAGATTCAGTTACTTTTTTCATTCCGCTCAATTGTTGAAATGAGATTATTCTATGGAGAATACTGACAGGTTAAACTAAAACAAGGACTGAAAGCTGCAATGGCTATTTCAAGTGAGGGAAATACATATTTGCAAGTAAGAATAGTCATTTATCATTTGGATCATGTTTTTTCTCATATTCATTACTGATTCAATGTTCATATTTCTTTGCAATCTTTGGCACTCTCAAAATTTATCATGTTTTCCATGCCAGACAGCACAGTTCTGGAATCTTTACAAGGAGGACAGACCTTCCTGCAATGTTGTTATGAGAACTTCAGCTGGACTAGTACATCTTCTGGCATGTTTATTAGAACCTTTCATGCCTTCCTTCTCACTTGAGGTAATTTTTTGACTACAAATTTTCCACACTTCTATTAGCAGTAGAATGTTAAAATGTGGGCTGTATGTGATTTAGACCGTTTAAACAGTTGATACTTGATAGATTATCATATTCATCATATTGATAGAAATGGCCTTATGGGGTAATTATAATTATTAATAGAATAGGAAAGGTACATTAGTCACTAGATACTAGATAGGAAAATTGTTAAGGAGAGTTGTTATAAATAGATTGAAGGAGAAATGAAGAAGGTAGGCCATTGTTTAGTGTGGTTTAGGCTTGAATGATCCCAAGAGGGGAGGGTGCAAGTAGCTTGAATGCCTTGAGGATTATTGTAACCCATGTATGAATCTTGCAATCTATTTTAGCTATTTGGTTTCTCTAATGTAAACATTCACTATCTATGTGAAGGTGTTTAAGAAACTAAATTTACCTGTGGAACGACATATTTCGCTTTGTGAAGAAAAAGGAGACATCGAGAGAGCAAAACAACCTTGGAAGATCCTGCCTTCTGGTCTTAAGATTGGCATACCAGAGCCATTGTTCAAAGAATTGGTATGCCTTATTCGTACTCTTCGTATTTATAATTTATTTTTGATGATATCAATTGGATCCTGCAATTTTGATTGTGGGTTGATGTTGAAATATGAATTTGCTGAACGTGAAACGACCGTGATGGCAACTGACCCCCTTTTCTCCAGAAAGATGAAGAAGTAGAACTATACAGAGATAAGTTTGCTGGAAGTCAGGCTCAACGCATTGTGAGGGCCGAAGCTGAAGCAGAGAAGCTAGCTGCGCAACTAAAAAAGACTAACGTTGCAGGTTAGTTAATTTCACCATTTCTTGTATACTTCCAGCTGTATATTTGATGAACAAGGTTTTAATTCTTGAAATTCTACGAAAGCATTGATCTATTATATATATATATATATATAAACATTGCGCTGGTTTTACCTATAATATAGTAATCCTTTTAAACCTTATTGTAAGTTTAGCACTTCAATTGCCTGGACATGAATTGTCTCCACGATTCCTTGGTGACGCCGGCCGAGTCCTGATCCGGGGACGAGCCGCATTCCCGGCACACTAGCTATATCCACTAATATATATATATAAACATTGCGCTGGTTTTACCTATAATATAGTAACCCTTTTAAACCTTAGTCAGTTTAGCACTTCAAACTTGAAGTATTCTATTTTGGTCCCTAAATTATGAAAGGGTCTATTTTAGTTATTGAACTTTACAACAATAACCACCATTTTGTATGAGTATACATTGGAGGTGACATAATAATAGGAAGGACCAAAGTAGTAATTTTCTAGAAAGTTTAGGACCGAAAAATGACATAAATTATAAAGTTTAAGGTAGAAATCTGTGATGAATGCTTTTCTGGATGATTTCTCTCGTTGTTTCTATGAAGGTGGTGGAAAAAAGCAACAGACAAAATCCACAGGCAGCAAACCGAAAGCGGCTGTCGAACCAGAAATTACAATTACTAGACTCGATATCCGAGTTGGCCTAATCACTAAGGCTCAGAAGCATCCTGATGCTGATTCCCTATATGTAGAAGAAATCGATGTGGGAGAACAACAACCTCGAACCGTCGTCAGTGGACTGGTCAAGTACATACCTCTTGAAGAGATGCAGGTTCTTGTTAAAAGCCTTCCTTGTTTACATATATTGAGTCTTTAGATATTAGTTCTCAAACTAAATCATGAAATTTATCTTACAGAATCGAAAGGTTTGTGTTCTTTGCAACTTGAAGCCGGCGTCCATGCGGGGCATCAAATCGCAAGCCATGGTCCTTGCTGCTTCCAATAGCGATCACACCAAGGTTAGCAATTTTAACAATTATTTCAATATCCGGGTCCTGTTCTTTGCTATTTGTTTGTGCTTTTAATTAAACAAGTACATGAACCAGTAAAATTAAATCATTTCTATGCAAAAATTAGCTTTCATTCAAAAGTTAGGCAATATGAGTGAAAAAGACCCTACCCAAGATGTAATGGTAAAAGACCCATTCGATAAACATTTTGTTCTTTTTGTTTTTTGTTTTCTGTTTCTACTAGTACACCGGTGTGTTTTTGTTTGTTTTATTATCTGATTTTCTAAAACATTTTTAGAACAAATTTTGAAAACTATTTAGTTCTTTTTTTTAATTTTAATTTGGCTAAAAATTCTGTGTTTTTATGAATGATGGTGTGACACTTGCATAATTTTAAAAAACAAAATGGTAATCAAACAAAACTTACTAAATCATTTTTCCCTAGATGATTAGGAAAGTGAATTTGGGTAAAAGCCTGGTGGAGGATGGCGCTAGAGACTTCCATAAGGAGAAAATTTCTGATATTCTAACCTTTTAGATATATAATCATTTCTTCTTCCTCACTCCCCTGGTTAGGATAAAAAATATATGTAATTTCTTGACATTTCTTGATATTCTCTGTTACTTTCCTTTTTCTTTTGTTTCCTTTCGAGTTAAGATTCCTTATTGAGCAAGGAACACGTTTCCAAATATTATTAGAGCCAGTACAAGTTTTGAGATTTAGAAAAGATATTCCAATTTAAACTCCAACTAAATTCTTCGATCGATTAACACTTGACATATAGGAGGGTGAAAAAGAAAAATTCAAATGATCTCTGTTTATTATGGTGGAATGTTTTTAGGTCGAACTAGTCGAGCCGCCACAGGACGCTATCGTCGGAGAAAGAGTAAAATTCCCAGGATTCGAAGGGGAGCCTGACGACGTATTGAACCCGAAGAAGAAGGTATGGGAGACTCTGCAGGTGGATTTGGGTACCAATGCAGAGCTGGTGGCATGTTTCAAAGATATTCCATTTACCACATCAGCTGGTATTTGCAAAGTTTCTTCCATTTCCAGTGGCTCTATCAGGTAGAGGACTTAATTTCCCAGGTTTTGAATTTACTTAAAACTTTTTACTTTTTTTTTTTGTTTTGTTTTTGGTAGTGTTTTATTTTTACACCTTTTCTATGTTATTTTTATTATATGCCTCTATTTATGGGATGATTGGCGAATCAAATTGTCCCCCATTGATAAATTCAGGTTCTCAAAATTTTATATTATTTTGGTTGGAAAATAAAAATGTTTGAAAAGGAATTATGGATTGCAATTCTTTTCATACATGATTCCTGATTCTGAATTCCTTAACCTAAGGAGTTCTTTGGTGCATTTGGTTAGTGATGGAAAACTGAAATCTAAAAATTCTTTTCAATGAAAAACATAGTTGTTTTCAGTTCAATATATTTTGAAATTGAATTCCAATTTAAAAATTATTCAAAGTGTAGTTGTAATTTTATTTTTAATCTCGTTTTTTCATTAAATGTGTAGAATGTGTTAAAATTTTGGACTAAAATAGTCAGTTTTAAAAAGTAAAGGGACAAAAATTATTTAACTTTTAATTATTTTTGCTGTACTAAAACTAACCGATAACAAGAGGAGGAAGGCACGAAATGTTTGTAATAAATCTGCGAAATTTATTGTCATTTTATGGTGAAGCGCAAAACTTATTTCCGTTTAATTGAGCAGTAATTGATATCTGTTTTTGACTAAATGATATTATATAAAAAAAACCTATATAATATTATATAATAAACAAATAGTCCATCATTAATAAAATTATAGATGGTTGTTGACCTACAGACATGACGACCTATGAATAGTTAGAAAAAAGTTGTCCCTTCCATTGAAATGATCTCTTTTTCTTATTTAAATTGACTTAATATATAATTTCATTTTCTTCTTTAAAACTAAAATTGACGAATTTTTTCTTTTATAAAACTCATGAAAAAAAGGGACTAAAATACATCCATCCTTGATTAATTAAATAAAATATCAATTGGACAAATATAATGTAGGCATCAAAATAATTATTTCAAGTTAAGATAGGTGTTTTGAAAGTTGAAAAACTAAAATATAATATATTATAGAGTTAAAATAGAGATTTCAAAAGTTTAATGATAAAAATAAAATAAACTTAAAAATTTGAGGACTATAATAGAAATTAAAACTTTTTTTTTTTAAGAAATATTAGATTACAAAATGTGGGGTAGAATTTAACTTTCACTCACTATATAGTCATAATGTGGACAATTTGTTAATGTTATATCGATAATTAATTTTAATATTTATATTTTATGTGGCGGTTGTATGTTCATTAAATTCACAGCTCACTTCATTGTCGGAAATTTTTAGTGCGAGAACTTATAAATTTATGGTAGGACTTACACCTAATTACATGAATATCAGCTGTCTATATTTCGTATGTTTTTAGCAAATAAAAAAATTTCTAAATCTTGAATCCTAAACATTAAACCTCTTAAATTTCGGTTACCCGAGAATAGTTCAATGATAATTAACATATATTTCAAACAAAGAGGTTGTGAGTTCGAATCTCCTCCCCAATATGTTGTACTCAATCCTAAATTTTAGTAAATATTTTTAAAAATAAACATTTGATATATATATATATATATATATGCAAAGTTGGTTCACTTCGGGTTGAAATCGAAATTTCTCTCTCAACGGGAGAACAAACTATTGATTCTCAAAAAAACTTAACCCGCCCCAAATCAAATTAAGTATTTACCTAATAACCTAACCTCTTATGGATTTTGGATAAAGTTGCTTTGAGTTCTTCAAGTTATCGAATTCGTTGCTGCAAAATGCTATTCGAACAACACATACTTTACCTAAACTCTAGTGTTATTACGAGAAATATTTTTATTTTAATTTTTTTGAGTAAGATAGGAATTCAAACTCTCGACATTTTAATTGAAAATAGGACAAAGTAAGTTGTCATTTCTTTCGTGTTTTGCTTCCAATTTATCTTATTTCAGGTCAAAATTAAGCAAACATAGTTTTGGTATAGAGATTTTGAGGGTTGGAAATCAAAATGTCTAAACCAGTAACCTTAATCTGCCAACTCAGTAATCTCATTGTTCCAACCATACCAAATCATTCAAGGTAATTTTTTTCTTCTTTTTTGCAAACTTTGCAATAAAAGTAGCTCCTAAGGCTCCTAAGAGATTTTTTATAAAACGCTATAAAAAAGGTCGGACTTTTTATAGCGTGGGCTGTCATACTTGTTGTAAAATACTGTAAAAGGTCTACGATAGCGTTTTTTCGAAGCTATCGTAGAACTCTTTTACCTGTAGTGCATAGCTAGCTAAGATAGTTTTCTCTTTTTTCTTTTACAGCATATCTTACTTGCCATCATCTTAAGTCTATACACAAAGCATGATGTCGTTTGAAATAATCTCAATTTCTTTCTTTTTCTGTTTTTCCCTAGATTTTGAATTGTTGGGTTGTTCCACAATCGAAGAAATTGGGTTTCTTGCTTTCAAATTTTCATTGAGGATAAAGAAAGTAATTAGCAATTGGAATATTTCACAGCTACTCTATTATTCAAAGTTTTGTACAAGTCATTTGTCAATTTCATCTTAGTTCTTCTAGGTTCTTCTTAGTTGGGTGGGCTGGTTTGCTACACTTACACACAAGACTATCCCTCTTCCCGAAAGTTTTGTGGGGACTAGTTTACGACGACGGATGACCTGTCGTACGGGGTTTAAAATCCAAATTGAATCAAAGAAGGGGTTAAAACTTCCCATTTCTCAAGAAAGAATTACAAAAGCTAAAACCTAAAACAATTGGTAGTAATATGGTCAGAATAATTCACCACCCACAGGGCTGCATTTAGGGAAATAAATAGGAGATCAATAAATCATGTGTTACGTTAAAGGATTTGCATATATATAAAATAATATTTATATTATAGAATTTATATATATACACTTGAAATCCTAATTAAAATTTTATTTTCAAAAGAAAGTTAATTTTTTTTCCTAAATATAGAATTAGAAGTTGAGATTTTTTAGGCAATAAAATCAGTTAACAAAATTTAAGTAAATCAAAATCTCTAAAATTTCAAAATTTTACAACCCTAAACCACCCGTTTGCAAAAACCAACTATTCATTGATTCCTCTCTTCTCTTTTGCGTCATTGATTTTTTTTTTTCTTTTTGAAATATTTTGATTCATTGATTCTTGTTTTAATTGAATTGCTGCTATTTGTTTTATCCTACCGGTTATGACTATCAATGCTTAATTAAGAACTAGGAAGGAATATAATCATCACACCAATGCAAATCAGAAGCGAAAAATGCTTCATTCTCCTTTTAAACAATCAAAATTTCACCGATTAGCCAAAAATTCTCAACCACGAAGGACCCGTTTGATAACATTCTTTGTTTCTTGTCTTCATTTTTTTATGAAAATGAATTGCATAGCTCCAACATCCATGAATTCAAGTATGATAAAATAACTTTTCATTTAATTGGAAATGGAAACAAAAAACTTATTTTGGTTGGTTCCAAAATTTCTATACAATATTATGAGACATGCTTCTATCTATCGACAATAGGTTGTGAGTTATCAACCCACTCTTAGTCTCGAAATAGATTCCTTACAAGAAAAAATTACTTCTACCAAGGAAGGGTATGGTCCATAACCTCTATTCAAGCAGTTTATGCACCTCTCAAGATGAAAATAAAATAAAATAAGAGAGCACGGAAAAATGACACCGACCGATTCATCCTTTAAATCGACTGACCGACGTCGGTTTGATCATTTTAGTCGATTGGATCGATTTTTCGACTTTGTTTGATCACCCCTCTACGCAATGAAATCAATGAACAATGCTCTCTGGAGTTTGTAATGCACTTATTTACTAAAAAAATACAAAAGTAAAATAATAAAATAAGAAGAGCAGGAAAAAGAATGAAAAATGAAAAATAAAAAATAAAGGAAAAAAAGTCCGACCTGCCGGATTCGAACCAGCGACCTAAGGATTTAGCTGCAAACGACTACAGTCCTCCGCTCTACCAACTGAGCTAAGGTCGGATCATTGAACGTTAAGTGAATTTAATTTATAAAATAATAAAATTTTAAAATATAATACTGTTTTACTTCTTCTAATTTTCACTTTTATCTATTTTAGTCAATTAAGTTCAATCGTTTTCTATCACCTTCATTCTATCTTTTATCTCATTTTTTGAATCACAATTTTAATTAAACACTCTGAAACGTAGCTGATTTGGTATATATTTTGTTTACAATTTTACATGTGTACGATAATTATAACCGTTGTTCAATCACATAGCATGTTTCCATAAACTCCAACGTTAAATCCGCTAGTACGTTTGTACAACGATTACACGAAACTAAAATGAACCAAAGCGGAAAGTACAATAATAAAAATAATATTTTAACCTAAAATGTAAGGTTTCCTTTCTAAATTTATCTGAAAATTTTAGATTTTATTTTAATAAGAGTTTGTTTTTTACACGTAGATTTAATTATTCAAGTTAATTTCACCCATTTTAATTTTAATAATATGCATTTCAATTCATTTAGTAGCACTTGGTGCATAACCACTTGTGAGGTTTTGTTCAATTCTTAGCAAGAATTTTCCTTTCTACCCATGTATTTTATTAAATGAGACAATATCACTCGTTTGAAATATAATAATATAAATTTTAATTCGTTTTGAAAATATATATCAATTATCGTTCGAAGACTACAAATATCATGATATAAATCTACTAAAAATAAGGTTTCATAATAATTTTTTAAAAAAATTCAACAACTTTCCGATGTCATTTAAAAATCCTCTCTCTAATAAAAAAAAAAACTTAATTTTCAAAAATAAAATCGAGGCGAAAGCTTCTACACAAATTTATTTATTTAAAAAAATAAGGTTATTTATATAACTACAGTTCCAACAATAACTGTGTTTTTGGACCCAAAATTACATGAAAAAAATCAGTCACCCACCGAATAAATTGGGTTTGTTTCCTGCTTCAACACTAAAACCCTTCAGATTCCAACTTCAACACTCATCCCCTCATTTTTTATGTTTGATAAACGTTTGTTGATATCACCGTCCAATCTAAATTACTGCTATATCCTTCCACTAACATACTTATAATTTTTATTTCACCATCTTTTTTTCATTTGAATCTCATATTCTCCCTCATTATCCCTCTCCTCATTCTTCATCTTCCTCTCTCTGTTCTTCTCTCTTTTTAATTTTTTTAGATTTTTACAGATTTCAAACTTTTCCTTTTTTTTCTTCAAAATTTTTAGAATTTTATGGATTTCAAACTTTCTTTTTCTTCAAATTTTTTCAAAACTAAAATGAACAAATTTTTTTCGATCTCTACCTCTCTCCTCTGTTTCGTTTTTTTTTTTTCGGTTTTGCATGAATTAACGAAAAATCTCTCTACTATGTTTCTGTTTTTTCTTTTTTTTTTCAGTTTTTTAATATCAATACATTTATATGGAGCATTTAGGTTGATTTACGTAGATTTTTTTTCCTTTTTTCATAAGATTTGCCTGAATTCTGTTATTGGAATATTTAGATATGGGAGAATTTTTGTTGATTTGGTAATTGAGTTTTCAAAGTTTTCAAAAACTGAAATCTTTTTAATTTGACAATCAAATTACCAATTCAACAAATTAACAAAAATCTTCCTATATATAACTTAATCTTCAATTACCGAAATCTTTTCAAAAAAAGAAAAACAAATCCAAGTAAATCAACTTAAATGTTACCGCATAGATATTTAAAAAAAATGAAACTATTTAGAAATATTTTGTAAAATTAAAAAAAGTTTGGAAATATAATTTTGCAAATACTTTTAAATTAGCAAAAAAAAAAGAAAAAAAAACTGCAATCCCTGAGCCCGGACTACGAGAGAGAGAGGAGAAAACGAGGGAGGAGAGAGAGAGCGAGAGAAGAATACTCATTTTTTCTTTCTCTTCTCTCTCATTTTTTTTCTTTAATCTCGTTTGATTTGGAGATAATCGAGGTATTTTCCAGTTAGAAAAAAATGAAGTTTCTTATATTGTATAGAACCAAAATAGCTTACTTTGTTGGTCAAAGAATACTCAAGTTTTTATGAAAAAAAAAATAAACAAAGGAGAGAGAGATTTTTCGTTGATTCATGCGGAAAAAAAACGAAGAGAAAGTTTGAAATCCATAAATTCTAAAAATTTTGAAGAGAAAAAAATGGAGAAGTTTCGTAAAAATCTAAAAAATTTGAAAAGAGAGAAGAAGAGAGATGAGGGGGAAGGAGAGAGAAAATATGAGATTCAAATTAAAAAAGAAGGGAAAGTAACAAATTTGAAATTTTGACCCCTCTCATAGAATTTATAATCTCATTCGGAAGAAAACTAATCTATGCCTCCATTGTTCATTATTTATTAATAATTTCATAATTTTTAAATGTGAAATTACTAATACCCTCATGATTCAAAATCAACCATCTCTCCCCCACAAATTTCTTTCCAATCTTTATTCCCTCCACAAATCTCTCACAATAATTAATTACAACCCTAAAAAATCTAATTTTGAAAAAATAAAAAACGTACATAATTACATAAGATTTGTACGAATTTAATTACAGAAAAGTCAAGATTACAAAAATCTCGGATCAATATTGCATTAAATGCACGAGATTTAATTGATAACAATAAGGCTAGGAGGAGAGAGAATGCCAAAAAAAACTGAAATTTGGGGATCCCGGTCAATTAAATTTTGGGCATTTAATGCAATTTTCACCCGACATTTATGAAATCTTAATTTTTTTTAATTAAATCCCGACAAATCTTATGCATTTATTCCTGGATCATGCAAATCTTTTTTTCACCCTAATTTAATTATTGGAGGATTTAATCTACATTTTTTTTTTTGTGTGGATTCGTTTGGTTAAGTAATTGATTCCTAAATTAATCCATATTAGATTCAAATTAAAAAAAAATGATGAGGGTTGAGAGAAGAGATTGGTGGATAATTTTACTTAAAATAAACAAGGATATTTTGGTAATTTTACAAAGACAAAAAGTAGAAATGGGTCACAAATTAGAACAAATTAGGGTTAAAAATCCAAATGAGCTATATAATGGGATTAGAAACCTTAATTTTCTCAATTTTAAGTATGTTAATGGATGGGTAGGACAGTAATTTGGAATGGAAGGTGACGTCAGCAAATATTTTAACACAAGAGCTAGATTTCATAATAATGAGAACGCAGCTTAAATTTGCCATACTACCCGAGCTGGGAATTAAGGAGACGATCACACTCAAATTCTTTCCGTAATTACACCCTGTTGGGATTTTCGTGGATAGGATACTAACCTCTTGTAGCATCTTGTAACGTAGATCAATCACGAAGGGAAAGTCTAAAATCTTCAAGGGGTGAAGAATTTTTTGAGACAATCCAACGCCCTCTTCCTTCTAAAAACTACATCTTTTGTTTTCCAAGGAAATACACAAACAAAATGAATTTGAATTTCTGAATTTTAATTAAATCCTACACACCTCATATGTAAGTAATCGTACTTTCCAAACAAACATTCTCTCATTTGTTTTGCCTGAACAAATTAGCAAACATTTTATCCTAAGCAATTTAGAATTAAAAGAGTAAATACCTATCTGAACAACAACCTTGTGGTGGTTCAGTAGGACACCGACCTTGTTACGGAACAACAACCTCAAGAAGAAGAATCTGAAGAACCACAACCATCCGAAGAAGAAGAAGATTAACAACAACCTGAAGAAGAAGAATTTGAAGAACAACAACCTCAAGAAATAGAATCTGAAGAAGAACAACTTCAAGAAGAAGGCACAAGAAGGAACAGAAAGAAGAAACCACAAGAAGGTAGAGGAGAGTAATGTGATCTCGTAGAGGAGAACAGCTTCCTCGTAGAGAACAATCTCCGGAAGAATCTGAAGAACAACAACACCTCGAGAAGAAAAATCTGAAGAACGAAACAACCATCCAAAGAAGAAGAAGAATCTGAAAGAACAACAACCTTAGGAAGAAGAATCTGAAGAAGAACAACTTCAAGAAGAAGACACAAGAAGGAAGAAGGAAGAAACGGAAAGAAGAAGGCACAAGAAGGTAGAGGAGAGCAATGGGACCTCGTAGAGAACAATATCCGGAAGAATCTGAAGAAGAACAACAACCTCAAGAAGAATAATCTGAAGAACAACAACCATCCGAAGAAGAAGAATAATCTGAAGAACTATGTTCCATTTATCTATTATTGTGTATAGTTACGTCATCAATGGAGATTTGCATAGACCAGAAACTTAATTCTTAGATAACTTCATTACGAAAGTCATCGTGAAGGTGCGTCAAGGATCGTGTAATTGACCAATTTAGTTTCTTTACATGTAGATCGAGGAGTTCAATGATGTTAACAGCAACTACATGATTTTTTTTTGGTGAGATGGGAAGATGATATTTGGAAAGGTTGTCTTCTGAATCTGATATTGTAATCCTCATAGCACAGTTTCTATGGCGCTTGGCCACAGAAACTTTGACGATCTTTGAATCTTTTGGGACTTGAATTTGAAATATCGATTCCCTTTTTAGGCCATTTTGTTGCAGTTCAGAGAAAATCAAGAACAATTGTGGGATTTTAATACTTTTCTTTGTTAAGAATTATGGGTTCGTCATTTCTATCTAAAATGAAAAATATTTAGAACAGCTGAAAATTTGAGAACATTTATGTTTAAATCACGTGCAATTATTATTATTAGGTTTAAATATTGTTTTGTTATCATGAGTGGCTCATTTGGTCCACATTGACGGAAATAAATTCAAATCCTATGATGGCCACCTACGTAGAATTACGCTTACTTCTCAAGGTGGTAGAGCCTTTAAAGGAGCTAGAAATTTATGTATGGAGAGGTAAAATTTTATATCTGTACCACCTTTCAATTTTCAATAAAAATGACATACAATGAAAAAAAAAAAACTATTCTCCTGGGACGCTGTAGTTTATCATATAATAACTTTTTTAAACTTCACATGTAAGTGATACTGTAGCTTATTATTTTTTATTTTTTTATTTTATAAAAAACTAAAGTAATATATGAATTTCTATTAAATTACTTTTTGTCAAAGTCCCCTCCATAGAATCGACCATTACATGGACAAAAACAATAACCAAAATAATGGTAATAAATGGTGGTAGAAATAAAGTAGAAATAAAGAATGAAAAAAAATGATGAACGTGCAGAGAGAAGAGAGAGAGCGTTGAGTGAATACATATTTCAAATCAAATCATTAATAAAAAAAAACGAAACCAAACCTAACAGTGACAGTGACAGAAAGAGAACTAAGTTATTTCCCGAACAAGTTTAATTGATTGCAAATATAGTAAAAGAAAAAAGAAACGTCAAACCCCAACCTACTTTGAAAAAAATTAAAATAACTTTGAAATGTCTATCGATCACCGTATGAATGATACATTTTAAGTTAAAAAAACACATTTGATCCCTATACTTCCACATTTAGTCCTTATACTTTCCCTAAAGTAATAATTTAGTCCATACACTTTAACTTGTAACTATTTAATCCTTATAGTTTAAAATTTCTAACAATTTAGTCTCTATTGTAATTTTTTTTTTAAATTAAATGTCAAATTTTATCGTATAACAATTTAATCTTTTTAATTCATAAGCATATTTGGTCCCTCTTTAGTTTATCAATCTATAAATACAAGAAACTTAACAAAAAAAATTTTACAATAAGGACTAAATCGTGACCAACTTTAAATTACAAGGACTAAAGTCTTACATATTAAAGTTGAAGGACTAAATTGTTACTAATTTAAAAATACAGGAACTAAATCGTTACAAACTAAAGTTTATGAACTAAATTGTTACTTTAATGAATTATTTTATAATCTACGGTTTAATCTATCAGTGATATATGGTCCATCACTCCTGGTGTAGTCAAAAAGTAGTGTTTTTTGACTCAATTTTTAAAAACAAAAATTAAAAAATGAAATAATTATCGAACCTCGTCTAAGACTCGATCATTAGGGAAGGGGCGCTCACCTTTTTTTTTTGGCTGACCCGTATCTTGCTGGGTGGGACCAAGAGAAAGAAAGGACGGGGGGCAACCATGCATGGTACTTCTCGACCGTGTCTCCGAGGGACAGTTGAACGAGCGACTCATGAATGCTGCCGGGTTGGACGAGCCAATAACTCGAACGCCTTCGGTCTGTTTTTTGAGCAAGAATCACAGCGTTACCTTACCTTCACCATGATACGGACTCCAAGTTCTTATGGCGGAGCACGAGGAGATTTATCATCAATATGATGATGGGAATGGAAACCAGAAGCACGACCGGGGTCCAAGATAAATCATTAGCGTTTAGTCGATAACAAGAAGTTCTTCATCTTTAATCTTAGCCTCCTTGTTTGAAAGATGTTCATCTTTAATCTTTGATTTCTTGTTCCTTCTTTCTGCAGAAAGACGTTGATCTTAAATCTTTGCCAACAATTCATCGCAACCCCTTCCTGCAGAACTACCATTTATAAGCAAGCATAAGTACAGATCATGACCAAAAGAATAACGTTTCTGGATTGTAAAAAATTGTAATAGACATTTAAAGAATATTATGCATACCAGATTGTGTTGGAAATCTGAAAAACTTGGGAAAAAACACATTAGTGAGCACAAGTGCGTGAGTACAACCTGAGTCCCTACAAAAAATGTTTATATTTATTATGATGAAAATGTTATTTGAATAAAAATTAAATACATACTAATTCCATGTCCAAATAAACAAGCTTCTCTTGAATGTGGCCAGCTCTGTCCGCACGCAACTTATCCAAGAGGGGGGCGGAGGAGGAGGAGATGGGAATGACAGTAAGATCATCGTCCATGACCATGAACTTCTTTGACATAGGTCTTGCTTCATGGATTCGGAGCATTTGGGACACAATGCAGCACATGTAGAGGTAAAGCTAGAGTGAGAGCTGGGAGTAGAACATGTATAATAGCTGGTGTGTGGAGAAGAAGAATATTTGATTTTCAAGAGGTTTCCAAGCTGGGATTTGGTGGTACTGGATGGAAGGATGGGGTATAGGAGGCTGTGTTTGATTCGAAATAGTCGGTGTTTAAGGTGTGTACGCTGTGGTAGAGGTTTGCGAGGGACGATATTACGTGATCCATGCCAAAGTCGGGTGGGCCGTAGGCGACCAACTCAGCCACAGTTCCCATAGGGAGAGAAAGTATGGTGAAGAGGAAGTCTATGAATTTCTTGTCGGCTTCACCGGTATAGAATCTGCTTCTCAGTCATGTCTATCACAATCTTCAAACTTACTCGCCTGCTAGACATGCTTTTTCTCTTTGATTTCCAGAATGAAGGATTCTTTATATAACTAACTTCAGTTCAATCAATAACTCTGTTTTTCGACCCAAAATTACAGAAAAAGAATCAAATCAGTCGCTTCAACACTAAAACCCACCCTTCAAAATTCCAACTTAAACACAAGCTACCTAGATATACACAAGGATGATGTAATAGAATAACAAACAAATTTAAGAAACTAAGAGACCACGACAATCCAACGATAAGTATTTTCAACATAAGAGCTAGATTTCAGAAGAATGAGAACGCACCTGAAATTTGCCATACGCGATTCGATCCAGAACAAAACGAAGGCAAAACGTACGATACGCGATTCGATTCAGAACGAAATGAAGGGAAAATGATTCAGATCGTGATTTGAATCCCAGTTTCCGATGATGGAACTGTGAAAAACGGACGAATCGAAACGTTCCGATTAAGAAAACAAACAAAAAATTAGGGCTTGTTTACTAGCATGATCGTGGCCGTGACACGCTGAAAGAAGAAAAAGAAAGATGAAGAAGAAGAAGAAAGGGCGACAGTGCAGGGTTGGTGACTTGAAGAAGAAGAAGCGGTTGATGAAAAATGAAAATTAGGGGGAAATTTGAATATATGATCCCCTTCACAAAAAAACTAATCTTTGACCTCACCCGCTTAATTTTGATTCCTTTCATAATTTTAAATGTTAAATTATTTCAAAATCAAGCAATCCCTCCCTCCTCGTTATTAAAATAAAAAAAAATTTGTCCAAATTTAATTATAAAAAAAAGTCAAAATTTCATAAATCTTAGGTCAATATTGCATTAAATGCTCAAATTTATGAAATCTTAACTTTTTTTTTTAATTAAATTCGAACCTACATTTGATATTCCATATTAAACAATTAAATTTTTAGGGTCACGATTAGTTTTTTTTAAAGGGATCATAAATCCAAAATGATTAATGGTCAAATTTCCCAAAATTAGGGTTGGGGGAGGCATGTAGAGATATTCACGGCTTCCAGCTATGGGGAAACCAAAAGAAAAAAAAAAACATGACTGATTTTTAAAATTAAAATTTGCAATTAAAATTGGAAACTTATGGCTGCCATAAAAAGGAATATATTTGATTATGGGGAAAAGATTAAAAATATTGGTGTATTCAAATCGGATTCGGAAACTTTTTAAAAAAATCTTCGTTTGAATACGTGTCCAGAAGAAAATTATTATAGATCTCATTAAATCAATTGATATTAATTGAGGGCAATTTAAGGTCAAGAATTAAAAACTTAGATCTCCAAATCTAAATATGAAAAAAAACTGAAATATAGTGTATAATTTCACCCACAAAAATAAATAAACATCTTAATTTGGTAAATAGAGTATCTTTTGATTTATTAAGAAACTTTTGACTTTTGAATCATTATATGGGTTTAACATTTCTCTATATAAACATCTAAATATTTGGTAAATAATAAAAACCATTCAAAAAAAGTGAATTTTGAATACTTTAATGATGGTGCCTATTTAATCTTTAAACGTTGTTAAATAAAGGTTGATGTTGAATGTCGTTTGGACTCACGAATAATAACTTATCATCGAATAGAGTAGAGTTGTTGAATAAATATGTGAATTATAGATACAAAAGATATATATATATATTCAAAAAAAAATGACAACAAATTTAAGGATTTCACCTTTAGTCTATGAAAACATTATCTCTCGATGATCAACCTTAAATTTTGACAAATAAGATAGAGATTTAGAAAATAAAAGAGAAATACATGGATTCTATACAAAGAACTCATTTTTTCTTACATTGCTATTATTGTTGGTTGGTGTGCTAAGTCAAATCAATTTCTTATTAAGAATTTAGTTAGTTTAATTAGTTTTTATTTTTCATTTATAGTTTTTCTTAGTATAATAAATAAAGGTGGGGAAGATTTGAAGTCATGACCTCTTGGTCAGAGATGATATATGTCAATTACCGCTCAACTATGCTCATATTGACATGTTTTTATTTAGTTGAAAGAATAAATTATGGATTCAAATTTTCAATCCCCAAACCAAAAAACAAAATGGAGATGAGGGACTAAAAATTTTCAAGAATGGGAAAGAACATCCTCACTCCCGCTCCATGCTACTGTCATCTTTACCTACAATGAATTTTCTCTCTCTAATATAATAGAGTAGAAGGCTATGCACAACAAGCAGAAACAGAATAACCTCGAGGAA
This sequence comes from Momordica charantia, assembly GCF_013281855.1. Classification (NCBI taxonomy): domain Eukaryota; kingdom Viridiplantae; phylum Streptophyta; class Magnoliopsida; order Cucurbitales; family Cucurbitaceae; genus Momordica; species Momordica charantia. The sequence goes on from NW_028275165.1 coordinate 17,558,317, forward strand.
ATACTCAGAGAGAATTGAAGTTTTACCAAGATACTAGTATTATACTAGAGACGTCAAGTGAATTGCTTTAGAAACTCTGATGCTACGAGCCTTCCTCGAGTGTTCACGGACATTTTAAGTTCACTGATCTCTTTATCAATATCCTGCACGTGGAACAAAACAAACAAGATTGTTGTACTAGCTCAAGAAAGCTTCTGAAATAATGTATGTCTGTGGCTAGCCCAGAAAAGAAAACAGCATACATAAAGAGTACGGTTAATTTGTTCGAACAGGTAAATTAAGAAGAGCAGATTGCATAGTAGGACGACAGGTGCAAAAATCATGTAGAAAATTAAGTTGAATAAGATGCAATCAAGTAAAAAAAATCCGAAAAAATGTATGTGATGGTGATAAAATTCTTGCCTCCATGAATTGTACAATGAAATCAATGAGTCTCTGCTTCTGCAACTCCTCACAGTGATAGTTTGTGATGAGAAAGCTAATATCATATCCCTGTTAAATGAAGCCGAAAGGAAACAAAAGATTAATATTCTGAAAAACTCTTATGCGTGACAAGATTCATGATATTAGAGGCTCATGCTATTATTCACTTTAGCTTTGAGGAAAAAGAAAAGAGAAAGAAATGAGACAGGACTTTAACATTACTAAAACCATGCTTAATCCAGAATCTTTAAAAGTTCAAGGCAAGACATGCCTGACCAGTGGCCATAAATATTTGACACCACAACAATCTAATGCTTATTGAGAAAATTCTCTCTTGAAAAGACAAACTAAGGGTAGGTCAATCCCAAGACCACAGTAACTAAGTTACGTAGACACAAATAGTGTCGTTAAAAGGTTTCACCATACGTGATTATGGGTACAGTTTTATATTGTTCCAACCACTCTGATAATAAAAGTAATTGGAGAACGTCTCTTATCTCTCTATACCACAAAGATGAACCTAGAACTCACATTACAGTTTTCCCTCAATTAGTTTCTTGAATATATTATATTAAATTTAAGCATAAAGTTAACTTCATGATTCGAAACTCTCAATACCTGTACGGGTTTTCGTCTCAGAACCTTAAAAGCTTCTGCCCGCATTGACAAAAATCGAAGGAACTTCTTAGTTAAAATGTTCTCCAGTTCATCTGTCTGCTTAACCTATGCACAAGAAAGAGTTCGAGCATAAGATAATTGTGAATAAGTTGATGGTGATCTGTAATAAATATCTCAGACATTCAGCCGTGTTTCTTCAGCTAAGCTAGACAGGATCAAAAGAATTAGCCTAAGTAATTGAATGGATGGAAAAGGGAGTACATATGCCCTTCAAGGTTGAAGTTAAACCTTCGGGACGAACCCAACCAATGACTAAATGTTAAAAAGATGACCAAGAATCAAAAACATACAACTATGAAGTACCCTCTTAGACGTAAGTGTCCACTTTTCCGCTTATACATCAATAATATGCATAGCCTAGTGATTAACTGTCTACAATATTAAGAACTCAACTCAATCCATGAAAAACATTCTAAATTACTAACTCCAATTCAAAGGAGCATTTTAAGCCGAAAAAAAATGGCCCCACAGAACAAAGGTACCTCTCTCTTTATCGCCTTATCAGTATCAGCAAAGCATAGAAACAAAATTCCTCAAAATTCACCTTCAAGTCTATTGCCAAAAGATTAAAAGTAAGAAGAAAATAAAATCACCTTGAGACTTATGCGAAGTGAGTTTATAGATGTCTCAATCAAACACTTCTCTGATTCATTTCTACATATTGAGATCTGCAAGAGCAAAACATTAAAGGATCATAGATGTCCATCAACATATCACTGTTATATAAACGTATAGAAGTCATTCCCCGACTGCACCCTAACTCCTAAGAATGTTTTTTGCATGCCCATGATTCTCCAATTAAAAGGAGAAAAAACGACATCAACAAATGGTAAATTGCCAAGCACAATGGCATTTAATGATGGAAATGGCAACCGTCAAATAGGAAATCTAAGCTGTAAAGGGATCTTACAGGATTGAGAAGAAGTTCCGGGCTGGTCCTGGAAGAGGAAAAACAATAAAATAATTAGCATGGGGTAAACAAGAAACTAACAATATTTCAAGAACAATATACTTAGCCTTTCTAAAAAGTAGTCCTTATTTATCTGCTTACCCAGTAGCATGGCAGGTATTCATACAAGTCACTAAGACAGGTAGTTATTAACCAATTATCAACAACATGTTAAACTAACCAATACAAGCTGGGGCTTAGTTGAAATAAACCAACCAATGAGAAAACGCATTTAAAAGACATAACACGTAACAGTAAAGCTAAGAAGTAACCGAAATGATTTATATAAAAGAAAGATAATCACAATATTACACCCCTACGCAATATTGATAAGCGAACAACTACCAGATAACCAAAAGAGCCGATGACTAAAAGTTCCCTAGTTCAATTGCTTTGTATAAACTTCACAAGGCTGTGTCGAGATTTTTCATACAGTGACCTCAAGAATGTTCGCAATGGTGCATATTAATGAAATCATTAACCAGGCAACTCGGGTCACCAATGGCTCACAAACAATGATATATCTAAAATAATTATAGTAAGAAGTTTTAAAATGTACGAGAGACAAAACCATACTTTAGTTCAACCTCTGGCTTGTTATGTCTTTCAACTTCTTGACAAGGAAAATTCTGCAATTATGTGGAAATTTTTTTTTTTTTGACAAATCAAACGTTATAAATATGTTGAAGTAAGTTAGACAACCAAGGATATTTATATTAGAGCAAATATCCAGAGTAATCAATGATTTCAAGAAATAGAAAGTGGAGGAACACCATACAAAAATATAACCGGTCATTCATAGGTTTGCACTTCATTCACTCTCAACTCAATGTACTTACTACTCGAGAATACTGATATTCACTACTCTTAACGTACACACTGTTAACTTGGAGCCTAGAGGGATATTCGAGTTCGACCACTTAAGCCACCTGACTATCTATGAAGTTTCTCCAAGACAAATAATGCGAAGTGTAAGCAGAAGAGAGAACTCAATATTAGAATTCAATGACTTCTTTCTCCTTCAACAAGAAGTATAAATTAGAAAGTATTTTTGACCTCTTCGTGACTAAAAATACTAAAAGCATGGCACTCTCTAGATTTATTATGACAAATTAACATTTTATTTAATGAATGTTTGCACTTTGGATGGAAATTAAGAAAACCTAGCGAAACGTAAAGAAGTATTTCCACTCACTTACACATCTATGTATATTCAGCAAGAAACAAATACAAACAATGTGTTCGGCTTAACATTGCATTCTTCATATTCTAACGCCAATAATCCATAGAATGAAAAGTCAGTTGACGTAGCTCTCAGGTATTCAAGGACAAACTATTTTACAGAATCTAATAAGTTTGATTCGAAAAATAATATAACAAAATACAAATAACTGCACTCATAACCGAAATTAAATCGAAGCAACAACACGACGATGACAGATATACCTGAAGGCACATCGCAGCCTCAAGAGTGTTCCGTATGCACGTCAAATACAAGCGCAAAGTGTTTGCCTGAGTTTTCACATACAGAAAGAAAAATCAGGATAGAAAACAAGACAAAAGAACAATCTCATTTTGACAAAAAATTACTGAAGCCAAACACATGATCAAAAGTCAAAAAACATATGGGAGCAAAGCCAGCTTCCTTCGATACTATGAAGAAATCCGCAAAACACTGAATCTCGAATTGTTCCATGTCCATTACCACCATCAATTTCACTATAAAAATAAGTTAAATCGGACATCGCTAAGTTAAAACAAATGAACTCCATTAGCAACGATCTTCTAATTATTCAAAACAACTTTAGAAAGAGCAAAGATCAACAGAGACAAGAATTGTTTGTTACCCACCATTTTATGTAGAGCAAAGATCAAGCTCCCTGCGTCCGACGCCGGCGGAGGTGGCAATTGGCGAGACTATGAAAGCCGGGTGCTGCAACATCAAAGAACAAAGGGATGTTAAAACCCTTGAAAATCTTGGGTATTTGCAGAGGATTACAATTTACAAGCAACCCTTTACCTGGAATCCGATTCCTTTGAAACAATTCGTGTATCGAACAACACAGATTCTGACCTAACTTAAATTTATTTGGGCCCGTGGATGAGAAGAGAAATTAACAGTGCGCAACGTAGTAGCCGATGAACAGTGCTGTCTAGGAGGAGTGGAATTGGATCGATAATTTCCCTTCCTGCCTTTCAAATCCAATGTTGTTCAAAAACTGATTAATGCACTTACTTCTCAAAAAAATAAAATAACAAGAAAAAAATCTGACCTGCCGGATTCGAACCAGCGACCTAAGGATTAAGCTGCAAACGACTACAGTCCTCCGCTCTACCAACTGAGCTAAGGTCGGATCGACGAACATTGGGTGAATTATATTATAAAAAATACCAAACTTAAAACATAAGTTACAGTACCATTTTCTCCTAATAATTTCGATTTTTAATAATTTTGGGGCGTAATTAGTCGATTACAGTTCGGGTCGGGTCACCTTTTTTTTTTCTTTCAGTAACACCAATTTCACCTTCGTGACAGAAAAAAAAAAAAGAAAAAAACGTTTAATTAACAATTTTTTGTTTCAATTAATGGAAGATGTAATGCACACCTTATTTTGCAACAGTTTCCAGATCCAAAATCCAAATCCTTCAATCGGAAGGTTGGAATCGCCGTCGTGGGTTTCTTAGATTTGTTTGGATATCGTCGGATTCTCCGTCGGAAGGTTGGCCGCCTTGAGAGACAGAGAACGGATTTTGTCGAGAGTGAGAAATCGATTTGTTGAGAGAAAGAGAGATAAAACTTGTGGGTTGTTGAAACTTGAGACAGAGAGGGCAGCAGGGCAGGCAGCGCAGTATTGCAAATTCTCTTTATTCGGTCTCTGAGAACCGAACCGAATTGAATCGGTTCATCGGTTCGGTTCGGGCACTGACACCCCTTTGACAGCACTCTAAACAACAAAACATTCTGAGTTTCACACAAAAAAAATTGCATAAAAGTTAACCGTTCATCAATCAAAAACCAATTGTCCAGAAAATAAAGTAAACAAGTCCTGCCTCTCCCCACAGTAGAGTCTCGAGGCGCCGCCCCGATTCGAACTGGTTGGATGTTGTCACAAAGCATCTCCCCCGGTCCAGTTGAGCCTCTAATTACCTCATCAGGCTCTATGCAGCTGGTTCAACGCAGGTCATTGATCTTGATCTTCTTGCAGAACTCTTGACAAGTTTGTGAACTTCTCAATCGTTTGTCGTCGAGAGCCCTCCTCAGCACCGGCATGCCCAATTCCAATTCTCTATCACCTTCGTCTTGAGGTTGTTATATAAAACTTCTTCAGACTGTGTCTTGAGATTGTTGTATATGAACTACGTACGTTAACTCTTTTTCATGTTATTCTCTAACAATTTCTACATGTTCGTCCTGAGGTTGATCTCTCCAGGGTCCCACTACTGCAAAAACTCATCTACCTTCCTTCTTATTCTTCCATTCATTCATTCCTTCCATTTGCGCAAAGCTATCTAGACCCCAGAGTCTTTTTCATTTTATTTCTAGCTCAATGCATCATTAGTGGGTAAAGGTGGAAGGTTATAATGTGGTGAACTGATCAACCTCAAGGCCTCTTACAATTTAGATTGGGAAGACAGTTCAAAATTAGGTAAAGGATTTTTTGGATGTTTGCAATGTTTTTAAAAGAAAATAACAAAACAGACACATCCATCCAACAAAAGTATGGTTTTTTGGCTCAATTTTAAAAAAATGTAATAATTATCAAACCTCATCTCAGACGGATTTTTTTAAAATAATGTTTTGTTTTAAACTTATTTTTAAAATAATGTTAGATATAAATTAAATTTAAAAAAAATGTGTTTTTCCAAATTTATTTAAAAAATAATGCCTGAAAATTAGGTGGGACTTGATTGTCTCTTGAAGAGACGACTATCCCAATTGGTCGTCTTTTTAAAAAAATCAAGACACGATCTCTTAATTGACCATGTGTTGGCACGCATTTGTGGTCATCTGTTCACAAACAATATTTATTTTTTAAAGAAAAAACAAATACTGTAATATATTATATACTAAACAGTAAAGTTTTATACCGTGTATTAAAATTTTCTTCCTTCTCTTCATAGAGACGTCCCGTTTTATGAGTGGGTAAAGGTCGAAGTTTTTTTTTAAATTCACTTATTTCTCAAATAAGTAAACTTAATCTTCAAAAATAAAATGAAGCTAGAACCTTCTACATAAATTTATTTCTTTTAAAAAATAAGATTTCATCTCTAGTACAAGAGGTTATAGAGAAACAGATTTTTTGAAAATTTGTGGGTAAATTTAAAATAAATGAGAAAAAACGGATGTATACTTAAAAAATTATAAAAAATTATAATAATCATTTTAAAGAATATTATGCATACCAAGTCCCGTTTGGAGCCCGGGTAAGTAGATAGAAGCCCTTAACAACTTCAGTCCCTACAAAAATATTATATTTATTAAATTAAATTGCAGCTTGAATTTGAATCTAAAAAGAAAATTAAACGCAGTGCGTGTGTGTTTTTTTTTCTTTGATAATTATTATGATAATAATTAACCCATTCTTAAGTTATGAAATTTTCTTTCCTCATTTTTATTTTTTTTTTATTATCAATGGAAAGAAAATACTTTACTCCTAACGGATGAATTGTGAAATATTCAAATGGTGGTAAGGACAAGATTCTTCTTTACTAATGAGGAGCAAGTATTTTACTTAAGAATTAAATTGTTTTTAATGTTTCCAGCCACGTGCCTTTTTATTACCCACTCCCTTTTTGTTCCCTTTCTTTTCAATTTGTTTCTCCCCTCTCTTTTTTGTTCTCTTAATTTCTCTATCTTCGTCTCTTTACTCTTGCATCTTTCTTCTTTTTCACTTTTAGTTATCATTTATCCCCTCGTTCCACTTTTGGAAATCTCTCTCGTGGAAGAAAGTTTCGACTTTTTCTTTTTTTTTTATAAAATAATAAAATAAGAAGAGCGGGAAAAAATCGACACCAACCGATTCATCCTTTAAATCGACCGACCGACTCGGTTTGATCATTTTAGTCGATTGGATCGATTTTTCGACTTTGTTTGATCACCCCTCTACGCAATGAAGCCGATGAACAATGCTCTCTAGGAGGAGTTTATAATGCACTTATTTACTAAAAAATACAAAAATAAAATAATAAAATAAGAAGAGCAGGAAAAAGAATGAAAAAAAAAAATAAAGAAAAAGAATCCGACCTGCCGGTTTCGGACCAGCGACCTAAGGATTAAAGCTGCCTACGACTACAGTCCTCCGCTCTACCAACTGAGCTAAGGTCGGAATATTAAACTTTTACTAAATTTTATTATAAAGTATATTAAATCTTAAAATATAACTTAAAATCCTATTTTAGTTATTGTAATTTACTTTTATCTATTTTAGTTTATTTATTTTTGCTCCTAATAAGGAGTTGTTTTGATCCCTTCATATTGTTTTCTATCTTATTTTTTGAGACATAGCTCGTTCGGTATATATTTTGTTTACAATTTTACATTTGTAAGACAATTTTTCCATAAACTCCAACGTTAAATCCACTAGTATCGTTAGTAGAATGGTTGTACGAGATTAAAATGAATCAAAACTGAGACTACAATAATAAAAATATTATTTTAACCTAAAATATAAGGTTTCTTTTCTAAATTTAATTGAAAATTTTAGATTTCATTTTAATTAGAGTTTATTTTTTTTAATGTGGATTTAATTATTTGAGTTAATTTCACCCATTTTAATTTTAATAATGTACATTCTAATTCATTTAGCTCAACCGATGGCACTTGGCAATTTTTATTAGGAATTTATTATTTTACCCGTGTATTTTATTAAATGAGACCATATCACTCATTTGAAGTCTAATAATATACATTTTGATTCATTTTGTCACTCATTTTAATTTTACTATTTTATTAGGAAATGGTCCTATTTATTTGAACGTGGAAAAGTTCAATCAACACACTCGACATGGATACTCGACACAGATACACTCTGAAGGCCCCGACGTCTGCCTCTATCAGGCGACAGCAACCCCACCTCTCCAACCAAAAAAATTTGTTGGTCGTAGATTAGTGCAAGCATCGTCGCAACCTAAAAGGACAGACACACGTTGATGGAATTTTCTTTTTTGTGGTTTTTTTGGAAACATTTCTCAAAATAAGAAACTTTAAACAAGAAACAAGATGGATTACCTAATACTTAGTACTTACAAGTCTCTCAATAACTAAAAACTAAAACTAAGAGGTATGAAATGGGAAGGATACCAATGAACAAAAAATGTGTAACTACAAAAGGGATGAGAAATTTGTTGATAAAAATCACTCACTAATCTCTCAGAAAAGATACATGATTGTCCTGTAAACACAACTACAAGTCAACATCTAATGAAGTGAAGCAATCTTTTATATCCTGCCCCTAACAGTCATTTTTTCCAACCAACATTTACATCTAGTAATAATTCACCACCAACACTAAGAAACTTTTTAGAGAACAGACAGATAAAACAGGAAATCGAAGAGTGGGACAAACTACAGCATAGAAAAGGAAATCAGAGTGAGGGTTGTTTACGCAACTTGTTCGCAACGTAGAGCAAATGGCTGATGTTTGCTGGGGGATAGTGTTGGAGCAGTTTGAGATTCGACGTAAAATCGCCTGCAAGAAGGCGTCTTCTAATGAGAATCAACATTGAGCAGCATATTCGGAGAAGTGTTTCCTGCAAATTGATCGAATATCAGGTCTAGCTCGGTTTTGTACAACTAGTTTTATACTGAGCAGAGTGAAATATATTCATTTGAAATGGATCTAATCAGTCCACAACTACAAATACATATTCACTTTGGGGGGCAGCAAGAAAAATATATTCTCAGTATGCACAGAAGTGATGGTAGAATTCTCATATGGTTTCGGCACATTCTCACGATGTGCGCGTGCATTAATGCATGAGCATCAAGTCAACAATGCCTATAATTTCTAATAACTATCAAAAAGAAAATACTGATTAACAGAATGTAGCTTGTTTATGACTAAGTGCTCTCTTCAAGTTAATGTTCAAGTGAATGTGCCAAAAGGCCCGAAACTCAAAGATTATTGACCATTTTCATTTATTAGTTTATTAAATGGTTCAAATTTTATGCATGAGAACAAGGGAAGGGAAATGAAAACTCGAAGAGGAAGAATTTGAATGTAGAAAGAAGAACTTACTAGTGGGCCCTCAGGATCACTCAAAATTGTATCCCAAATGTGAAGACTGTCTGCAAAATTGAACTCCTGGGTCAGGAGAAGAGTGATCCACCTAAATGCATAAAACTGGGGGTTTACCTGTCATTTCACAAAACAGAGCAATGTAAACAAATCAGGGGATTCTTTACAAACAAATAACAAACTTCGTTTCATAACCTATACCTATGAAGATATTTAATAGGAGCATCAATTTTAACAGTTTCCTACATGGTAATAAAAAAAACTCATGTCTCTTGGGGACTTTTTGTACACAGGGAAACTATAGTCTATGAAATAGACATGAAAAAAAAAGAACTTAAATCATAGTTTAGAATATATGAATATTACAAAAGCAAAGAAAATAGTTCGAGAACTTTTTCCCAAACAATTTTGAAATAATTATGAAAACCTTAGTGTTAGTACTTCAAATTTTATCAATTCAATTTTGATTGCACTCTCATGCTGAATGGTAATTAATCACGCAATTCGTTTTGTGTCATGCATCAAAAAAGATGAACAAACTGGAGATCGACAGGAGTCATGACAAGAAATAAGTATAGAAATAGTCATACATAAAATTAAAATAATAAAGATTTAATATTATTTTTGTCCATGTACTTTCGCCTGGGTTTTAGCCCCTAGTCCCTACGTCAATGTTTGTTCATTTTAGTTCGTATACCCATTTTTTTTCTCATTTATTTTGATAAAAAAGTTTAACATAATACTTCACAGTAAATCTTTTTTGAAATGGAGCCATGAATTAAAACGACCAAACAAACGTTTTGAAAATACAAGACTAAAATGAAAAAAGTTGAGACGGTGACCAAAATGGACATTTTGAAAGTACATGAACCAAACTGAATTAAAACAAAAACCAAAATGAACTCAAACAAAAATACAGAGACCAAAATAGTATTTAAACCAATAATAAATAATCGAACACTCAAAACTGCTTTAAAATTAAACCCTACTTTGGTAGTGATCTCAAGGTGACGCCAGAGCTCTTCATCATGCTCTTTCAGAAGCTGAGACAACTTTGTGATTGTGGAACGGATTCCCACAACACTATTATCCAATTGCTGGCAGAAATGATCCCTAAATCCACTCAACAACTCAACAAAACAAAAGAACGTGTCTGCTTCAGCATTTGCCTGAAAGTTGAACAGTAAAAGTCAATTAAGAAAAGCGAAATATAAAGTTCAAGAGACATGGTCAGGAGTAAAATTTGATAATAATATAAACAGCATAAATTTCGTTTCTCATATCTTTATAGTTGAAGTAAATGATATTTAGCAGTTAGCTGGCTAGAATTATTGTTCCTTTAGAAGGAATTGTGATCAGAGTTGGAAAAGAATTTCTCATTTGACATCTGAAACCAGATAACAACATTGTCATTAAGAAAAATAATCCATTTAATATATGCAAAAGTTGACCTCAGGGAGAGATACTGGTTCCTCTACAGAATAGCATCGGTTAAAGATATTCACAATTGAAATGAACTTAAATGACCTTTTTAGAAACAAAAATTAACTTAAATGATTCATCTTAAAGATGCATGCACAATCCAACGTAACCAAGGTTCGCCTGTTGGTTCAAAGCAAAATGCATAACAAACGAACAATCATTTTAACTCTACCAGAGTTTCCAATTATTAAAATGTGTGCCAAAAATAGGCATGAGGCAAAAAATCCGACTTACTTAGGAGTTAGGAGTCATTTTTTCAACACTACAATGCTAACATCACCTATGTTCAACCGTTTGGGGAATGAGGGATGTAAAGAAAAATTACCGCATAGTCCTCATCAGGATCACTTCTAAATACATAGTATAGAGGAGCTAAAATTTCGTTCATCCCCTGAACATATCTTATTCCCGGATTCAGCTTTGCAAATATAATTAAGATGTTTCTCAGAGCATCCTGAAAGTAAAAAGACAATTATCGTAAGATAACATCCTAACTTCTATAAAGCTGAAATTACCACCATGTCAATTATTTATGCAATAATCAAAGACTAACCTGATTAGATTTTGCCAATGATGAGTCTCCTGAGAAGAAGTGCATATCTGGATGAGTACGTTTCACATCTCGGTCAATCTGTTCTATAATCTCAGTGTCCTAACATGTATAAAATAAATTAGACTAGAATGATGTTAAAACACCTCATCGTACTGTTCTACACTGTAAAACAGTGAGAACAGAAAGGATATATATGAAACTCAGAGACAGGAATACAGGATATGACAGAATAAAATATTGAAGTAACATAAAAAATTCAGTAACAAAACACCAGCGAAATCAAATACAGCATATCTTTCCATCAAGACATTTGATAGTTTCTACCACGGCCAAGGTTCTGAAAGGGCAGATCATTACAAAACTAAGAGAAGGGAAATTTCAAATAAACATCTATCAGGATCGCAAAATAAAACAAACTATAAATTTTCAAGTGCTTTAAACTCTTTATCACCAAAATATGTTTTTCCAAATTGAGTTTTCCAGTCTTCATTTCCCTTCTTCAATTACATGTACACTTCTAGGAGTCCAGTTGAATGTACAGTTGACCCATCCATAAGGTTGATAATTTCTCATTAAAAGAGCCCTAGAAGAAAACTCATAGAGGATGGTCACAAATGAAATATTCAAGTTCATCTAGAAAATAAAAAATTCCTATTTTGGCATGGTTATTCTAAAATCACCAAGCCTCATTCCATCCCACTAAGATAAGAAGAAAAGGTTTGGTTCTTTAGTTCAAGGAAGGAACCAACACAACTACTTTAGTTCAAAGTTCATCATAGAGTGAAAAGAAAATTTTATCACATCGGCAAAAGGATTCTGATTGATAAAATGTTGAAATTTACATTATTATTTGGATTAAAGTACAGTCCAGAGTGGCCAGTAACTTTATATGTATACTTCGCTGCAGTTACATTTGCTATAATGGATTTCTTCAGATTAAAAGTGGGGATAAAATTTTTATCCGCAATTTAACAATACAGGCTACCTGGAAGTACTGATTCCAGATGCTGGTCTTCCCAAGACTTAAAGGATGCTCCTCTTGACTTATTTCTGACCTTGAGAGTAAACCTTTGTTCGTTTCATCATGCTCATAACTTTTGGCCTTCTCCAACCTCCTTGAAATTTCTGACTGACTAGCCACAAAAACATTCAGAAAACCATGTTTGTACATGCAAACAAGCAATACTAATTGCAGCATGTCCTTTTTAGCTCTGTTTATTATATGGGAACAAATTTGGAGGAGAATCATAACGATATTGGTTTGGATAGGTACAAGAAAACTGATATTGTGCGTATTACAAGTATTGTAGAAAAGGTAAATAGAAATTACCATCACGTTATATGCTAATATATAGAATGAAAATAACTTCTAAATTGGTGTGAAGCCACAGAAAAGTAGATAAGAGAGAATGAATTAAGACAATGGGAATAACATTCTCAACTAAAAAAATGTCATTTCTCTGAAAATTAGAAACCCGATTCATGGGCGAATGAATGATTACCAAGAAAAAACAAAATGAAGAGACATGGCTGTAATTCCCTTAATTTCATTTCCAATTCATTAACAAGATCTTCATATTCCCAAAGTAAGTTATCAGCCCACGATATAAAGGAAAAGGGCAAAAGGAGGAGCAAAGCTTCACAATGACTTACAGGATTCATCATAAGCTCTTCTTTAAAATGTTTGTATTGAGACCTCTTTTTAGCTAACTCAGACGTCCAGAGCCCACGATCTGATGGCAGATAACCCAATAGGAGCTGCGATCAATCAAATAAACCCTTCTTAATCACATTTTGCACTCAGTAGATAAAGTTTGCGACGAATCTAGCTAATAAAAAACTACAAAACACATGCCTTCCATACGGTTGAACGAATTCCTGCACCGTCTGGTATGCCCTGAGATGCAATTTTACGCAATTCACGCAGATTTATAACCTTCTTCGACAACTGCCATCCAAAAGATATGGAACAATCATCAAATAAACAATTCAAAACATGCAGAAGATCACAAAAAATGAAGGAAATTAAGCGGAACTCAAACTAACCTCAACGAGGAGCTGTGCCTGGCGAGATACATCCTCTGCAGAAGGGCCCGAGGAAGCGCCATTATCGTCGTTGCCGACATTGTTATTAGCCCTGGAGTCTCTAGAATCGGCCTTTGGAGACTCGGTTCTAACAGCGGTGGTCGCAGAAGGCGGAGGAATCGGAGCGGGAGGTTCGACGACGGGTTCCGGCGATGACGTGGTGGCGGCGGGTTCGGAAGAGTAGCGGTGGAGGCGATCGTCGTCGGCGGAGGTAGGGGAGGACCAAAGAGAGCTGTTGAGCCAATCCGGCACACGTTTCTTCACCATTTTTACGAATTTGAGAACAAGAATTACTGCAACAAATTGAGATGATCTTCAAACTCCCTCTTCGAATTCTAGGGTTCCGAGCTCAGTTTCCTCCATTTTTTTTCTTCTTCTTCCGATTTAATTATTCGTTAAACAAATTTTTTCCTTGAGTTTGCCGTTGCTTCTCTCTCTCTGGAAAGAAACTCTGTGGACGAAACTGGGAGAAGGTTGGAAATGCTTGGATCACCCAAGACCTACAAAAAGTTTCGTCACCGACAAATGGTAAAGCGCCACGCCGCGATGGAGAAACATAGTGGAAGTCATTATGACAAGTTTATTAATTGCTAATCTAGAGATTGCATTTTCATTCCATAAAAATAACTGGACTTTATTTGTTTCACCCATTTTTAAAATTTTTAATATACTTTTCAAAAATAACTTTTCTTTTTTATACAACTATTCCAACCTGAATTGGATTTGAATTAACGACCTCTTGGTCGTAGATAGATAGTAATTTTAACTAATTAAATAATGATCCAGTTGGAAAATAAAGGTTATTAATACCTTATATTATGTTTAAGTTGAATCTAATTTTAAATTTTAACGTGTCAAAGAGGAAAAATTATAATTTGTAACACATTTTTTAGCTTAAGGAGGGAATTGGGAATTTGGACCTCACAGCCAATTTGGTAACGTCTGTTTTTGTTACTTTAAACAAAATGTCTGATTTTGTTTCCAGGATCCAATGCCTCAACACTCAAATAAAATAATATTATGTTTTGAAACGAATTGAAAATAGAAACAAGAATTTGTTTTTATTGTTTTCAAAATTTCTATACAATGGTTAGAATGTTTCTTAAAAAAAATAAAAAAACATAAATAATTATCAAATATTTGGACCCTTTTTATGGATGTTTCTTGTTTCTAATTTTATTAAGAAAATTAAGCATTCGATAACTATTTGTATTTCTTTTTTTCCTTATTTTTTTAGAAATATTTTCAAAATTGTATAAATTTTTTGAAAACAACACAAACAAATTTCTTGTTTCTTATTCTCGTTTCTAATTTGTTCAAACATTAATAAAAATTTTGTTTTATTATCAAACCGATTCTTATTTCTTAATAAAATTAGAAACAAGAAACAGAAACGTTACCACTTACTAGGCCTTAAGTTTCTTATTTCTTAATCATGTTTCCCGTTTTTTCCAAAACATAATTACTCCATCCTTTTTTATTTTTTTAAATGCATAATAAATATAACATAAAAATTTTGTATATTTAATTTTTAAAATTAAATTTCATATAAAATTTTACTTTTTAATCTAAAATTTTAGAGAACAAAAATCATAAATAGTTATCGCTTCTTTCCATTGAAAGAAGGAACCCCCAGAATTATCTTCAAGAGGGGAAAGACTAGAAAATTTACAAGAGAGGTAAAATGATAGCATCTAACATTTTGGACGCTATCTTTTGAAATGGAAGGTAAAACCTTACAATACCAGAAGGTCGTAGCATAGTTGCTGGGCTTTCTTTCGTGAGTCGGCCTTATTTAGAATTGTCGTGCCAAGCTACATGAAACAAATTTCCGAGAGCACAAAGAAAGGTTATTTCTTGTTTAAACACTACGAGGGGAATTAAAAACTAGCCACAAAGTTATAGACATTCACTAACCATTCTGCAAGCATGGCCCAATCACATTATTTCCATCAATGCAATGGATCCCCAAGAATTCATATCCTAGCTTAGTGAAAACATATGATGAACTCAGCCCGTTCTTGACTGTTTCTGTACTCTTTGAAGCTTGTAGACGTAGAATTCTGGAAAGCGTCCATCGATGGAAGAATCAGCAACAACGAGTTTGAAATACGCAGATTACGCTGCATCATCCCTTGACAGTCCTTCGAGCTGGCCTCCCCCTCCCCTCTTTGACACCAAACCCCATTGTTGATATGTCCTTGAAGATCTTCTCATCTCTACACTGAAGTTAGTAGACCTTTTGCGGAGTGTTTATGAATATATACATAATAATCTACAATCTGTGTAAACTTATCTGACAAAAAGGGGAGCCTGAGTGCAAGAATTTTTGGTTGGTAATTATGGTAATGCATCATTCCTTTTCTTAGTGTCCAAGCCAACTTTTACGTAAAAGTTCGATCGGGAATTGTACGAAGGATTGCAGACAATGGGATTGGCCTGCAGATAGACCAAGATGAGATGCACAAAACCATATCAGCAGTCAAGAACTTGGATCACCTATGTTTAATTATCAGAAATCATAACAGGGCATCAAACCTTTAGTACACTCCATGTCTTTTGGCCTTGCAGACTAGATCTATGCTGGTGGCAATCCCAGTAATTATAGCCTTCTCGTGATTATTGAGCGGGGATTCTCTCTATCCCAACCCTTAGGCTGTATCTTCCTCCTGTTTTATTTAATATATTTTACCTCTGTTTCTTGGAGAAAAACAAACAAACAAAAAAGATGAATTAATTTGATATATTTGAAATTCATGGTCCACCCCACCCCACAAATCTTTTGGAAACAAGGGCAAATTAATATGTGGACCAGCAGCCGTATGAAAAGGAAATTGCTATAACATAAATAAAACATGACACGCATACTACAACACAACTTGTTATATTTACCTCTTTACCAATAATCTCCACATGAACAATCACCGTCCTTGAAATGATGGAATCGCTTTATATCCCGCAAAACAATCTCCCTCTGATTCATTTTACTGGCATATTTCATGAAAGAATGGCAATCCACACAAACTCTAAGGTTTTTCACTATCCTAATGGTCGTTCCTGGGGTCGTGCTAATGAGCCCGAATGCAAGTGCCAACTTTTCGCTGTGGTGTCCCAATGCATCTTCCTTTTCTTCCTCTTCAATGTTATGAAGTACACACTCAATTCCTGATGTGTATCCTTTTTCCCTGGCACCTGCACTTATTTCATCTAATCTCGAGTATATCTCTCGCGCACGGTTATGAGTCTTATCACCAGCTACAAATCGATGTAATTTATCATCGACTTCAATAAAGCTCCATCCCGGATCCTTTTGTGCACCTCTATCTCGCATTGAAATCCTCACTCTCTCTGCATCGTCCCATCTTCCTACTGCAGCATATGCATTCGACAAAAAGACATAACTCCCCGGATGCTTAGGTTCAAGCTCAAGAAGCTTCTCTGAGGCTAACTCTGCCATTTCAATATTCTTATGAGCCCTACAAGCACAAAACAGTGCACCCCATACCACAAAGTCGGGATTTATGGGCATGTTTCGTATGAAGTTGAGAGCTTCATCTAGTCGACCAGCCCTGCCTAGCATGTCTACAACCAGTGTGTAATGCTTCATAGAGGGCTCAATCAAGTAATCACGCCTCATACTGTCGAAAAACTTAAGTCCATCATTTACTTTCCCTGAATGTGAGCAAGAAGTAAGAACAGCAAGAAAAACCACACCATCTGGCTTCATACCTGCAAACATGCGAGTTTTTAGTCTATGGACAATAAAGTATCAAAATTCATCAAATAACAAACACGATATGAATTAAAACCTGTAGACTTCATCCATTCAAAATATAGTATAGCTTTCTTAAAATGTCCATGGATCGCCCAGCCCCAAATCATAACACTCCAAGTAAGAAGGCCCTTTTCTTTCGTTTCACAGAACACTTCTCCTGCAGACTCGATATTTCCACATTTTGCATACATATCCACAAGTGCAGTTCCAATAGTTAGATTTAATCTGAAACCATTGCTCGAAAGGTAATTATGAATCCTTAAACCAGCATCTAAGGCGCCAACTTTTGCACAAGCTGAAAGTGCAGAGACAATTGTGTAATCGTTTGGTTGTGCACCTTCTTCAAGCATACAAGAAAAGGTTTCTAGTGCCTTTTCAGGGTCTCCATTCTGTGAAAATCCATTCACCATTGTAGTCCAAGAAACAACATTCTTTTCAGGCATTCTCTCAAAGAGTTCCTTTGCTCTACCCAAGTCCCCTTTTCTCATGAATCCATTAATCAAACTATTCCAAGATCCTGTATCCTTCTTTGGCATTGTCTCGAATAGCTCTGTAGCTTTTACCAAATCTCCCACTCTACAATACCCATGAATAAGAACATTCCATATCAACACACTTCCGTTCTTAATTCTATCAGGACTTTCATCAAACACCTTCAAGGCAGAACTCAGATCCTCAACTTTCACATACATATCCACCAACGAGACCCTCACAAAAGAATCAAACTCGAGGCCAAACTTTAAAATTCCACCATGCAAAGCCCTCCCTACACCACCACTGGAAAGAGCCGCGGCTGATTTGAGCACAAATGGAAAAGTAAGCCTATCAGGGCTGATTTTCCACTTCAGCATTAAAACAAAGTAATAAATTGAGCCCTCGAACCTGGAATTTTCAGCGAGTCCTCGAATCAACGCATTGAAGAGGAAACTGTTCTTCATCTCGAACCGCTGAAAGATCGAAATGGCATAGTCAACCAAATTAAGCGAAGAACACGAAGAGATAAACTGGGTCACCACCCGGCTGCTGGAGAAGATATTGCAGCGGAATAGTTGCGCGTGGATCTGCCGGAGCTTGTGGGCGGTATTGGAAGCATGAATTAGATCGATGAAATGGGTTTCCAGAGATTGAACCTGAGAAGACGATGAAGAAGGCATTGAATTAAAGAAGGCGAGGCTTGGCTTCAAAAGAACATGAAGATCTTTCATTCTATTACTTCCAGTTCCATCCAATGACAAGAAGAACTGAAATGATCGAAGTATTGATTGACATTTTAGAAAATTTTGAGAGAATCAGACGTGTAAAAAAGGCGGGAAACGCGAGGGAGGTTGATCATGGAAGGAAAAATTGAAACGCCTGCATGCGTATGATTTTCATGGTACCATAGAAGTTTCAATTTCATGGAGGGATGAAATAGATATTTTTAGAAAAGTTATAAAAATTTAAAATTTAAAAAATATATTAAATATAAACATT
This sequence comes from Momordica charantia, assembly GCF_013281855.1. NCBI lineage: Eukaryota > Viridiplantae > Streptophyta > Magnoliopsida > Cucurbitales > Cucurbitaceae > Momordica > Momordica charantia. The sequence goes on from NW_028275165.1 coordinate 17,576,973, forward strand.
TCATCCTTTCTAGATAAGTTATGAATACATGAAAATATCATATAAAAATATCAACATGTCATATTTAATATCATGACTCTAATAAGTAATAGCTAATTATTTTCAAGACTTTAAACGTGTATCTTTTTTTTGTTAAACTATTATTTTGGTTTTTGTCGTTTTGTCCTTCACTTTTGTACTTTAGAAAGTACAATGATCAAATGTGTTTTTTAACCTTTTTTTTATCACATTTTTATTATGACATTAGCAAAAATGTAGACATTTATTTAAAAAAAATTAGTGTATAAAGACTAAATTGAACTTTTGATTACTAAAATAACAAAAATTGAAAGTATAAATACCAAATCAAATTTTTAAAAATATAGGGACTACAATGATGCAAAACAAAAATATGAAGACAAGAACAAGTATTTAAAACAATTGTAAATTTGGTGACGAAGTATATATTTAGTGTCGATACTTTAGAAGATCTTTTCTAATGGTACCTTATAGAAGATTTTAGTAAGTCCACCAATTATCAATTTTGTGTCTAATAAGACCTTACCCTAATCAATTGCCTAGAAATCAATTTGTCTCGTACCACAAAACTAACAACGAATTACAAAAGATTTAACACGAAAAACTTCGAAATACAGGGACGATGAGATGAAAAGGCACTAATTACAGAGAGGACATCACCAAAACAAAAGGCTGTTGAATAACATTTAATAAGGTTAAATGCTCTAAAAATTTCTTGATCCAAAATATCATGATCATCATCAATCTGGTCCATATCCACAGCACAAACAAAAGTACTAAAATTTGATTTGATTTTTGAAATTTTTGTAACATGAAATTAGAGAACGCCGAAGAAGGGATTCTTTATGGCGGAGTCGAGCTCCGAGCCAGCAGAATTGAGAACTGCCCTGTCAACCTTGTCTCTGGGCAGAAACAAGAACTCACCACCTTCAATTTTCTCAAACCCACACAGCTCTAAAAACTCAATTCCCCCTCTCAGTGCACCCACTCTTTCCTGTTGCATCCAATCAGTGGAGTGAACAAAGTTTAGGAAAATGCAATGCAAATAACTGATCTATAGGGAAACAAGAAACAAGAAAGGGAGAGTACAAACAATGTATTGGAGGATATATTTTTACGGTTAAGTTATGAATCTAATCTCTAATGAATTTAAGTTACAAAGTTGTTTCAAATGGGTCCTTCAACTATAAGTTCAAAAGTATATGATAAGTTCATAAACTTCAATCTTGTATCTAGTAGGTATCTGAACTTTAAAAATATCTAATAATGAGAACTTTAAAAGCATCTAATAAACATTTACACTTTTTGATTTTGTGTCTAATGGATTCCTAAACTATGGAACATTTTTTAAATTTCATAAATTTATTAGACACGGTAGATTTTTAAAAATGCTAATGTTGAAAGGTCAGGGACCAATTAGACACAAAATTGAAAGTTCGGAGACTCTTTAGACACTCATGACCTATGAAATAAAAAATAGAAAGTTCCTATCTGACACTTTTTAAAAAAGACAAACTTGAAAGCACAAAAGTACAAAGTGCATATAAAGAATTGCACAAACTTGAATATACAGAATTGCAAACTACAAAATGCATATGAAGAGTTGCTTTGACCAAGAATTAACCTATAACCTAAACACTGCTTACTCGTGTGATAGAATGAAGTTTAATACTCTTGGAGAATGAATGTACCATAAAAAGTTCCCAGACATGGGAGAAAAAGGAAAGAAAAAAAAAAGGAGTAAAATGGTCCCATAATCATCCTCATTAGACCAGTTACCTGGAAGGTTTGGTTGCTTAGTCTGATTTTTCTGAACTTCTCTTCATCAGGACTTCTTGCCACGTTTCCCACATAAGTTAGAAGGGTTTGAAACGCTCTCTTCACTTTAGCATCATCCTCCTAGTTCAACAGAAGTTAAGCCAAGTGGTCACTCTAATCAAATGGAACTTACTTAAAAAGGAATGGAAGATAAACTAAAAATTATCATCTGGGTACCATCAGTCGAGAAATCAAAATGAAAAAGAGCAGACTTTTTATCGTGATTTTTAGGACTAATCAAGTGTTTTTAAGTAATAGTCTTCCTAAGAACT